>NC_132792.1:64277010-64595843 GCF_048418805.1 Vulpes vulpes
ACCTGAGCCAAAGGCAGGCACTCAACCACTGAGCCACACAGGGGCTCTGGTTTTGATGTGCATGGAGCTGACCGAAAATTTTCAGGAGACCAAGAAAAGAGACTATAAAATTTAGAAAATCTTATATTACTGGAATTTTCAGTAGGATTTACAACTCAACATAAGGCAAGGGAAAGTGATACACTGGAGACTTCTGTAGCAAGGTTTAACATTTCTATAATTTGGGGGAAAAAAATAACTCCTGATCTGGCTGACACCTTTCTGTATTTTTCTCCTCAAAAATTGTGCATGCCAAGGTATTGCTAAGTTCTTGTCTCAGGGCTTTCATTCAACACAAATATGCTTCATATACACTCTGTTAATCTGTTCCACTTTGCTCCCATTTGGGGAAGAAATAATACTTTCCCACTTTTTTTCCTTCTATAGCTCACCTTGCTTTTATTTTTATTTATTTATGTATTTATGAAAGATTTTATTTACTTTTTCATAAGAGACACACACAGAGAGGCAGCAACATAGACAGGGAGAAACAGGCTCCTCTCAGGGAGCCTGATGTGGGACTCAATCCCTTGATCCAGGATTACAACCTGAGCCAAGGGCAGATGCTCAACCCCTGAACCACCCAGGTGTCTCTCACCTTGCTTTCAATGATCCCTTGAGGATATTGGGAGGGATGTCAGTGAGAAACACTGATTTTGCCAGGGCATGCAGAAATTTAAGGATAACTGGAGGAGGCACAAGCTTCGCACACTTCCTTTTTCCTTGACTTTTTTCCCAACTACTTTCCCCATTTGAAAAGCTGATGCTCCAAGAATCACTATTTCTTTTCTTTCTTCCTTTTTTTAAGTAGAAACATAATTGATATATAACATTTTGTTAGTTTCAGATGTGCAACTTAGTGGTTCAATATTTGTATACACTGTGGAATGATCACTGTAATAAGTCTAATCAAGGTTTGTCACTGTAAATAGTTGCAATTTTTTTAATGATGAGAATTTTAAAAATCCACTCTCTTAGCAACTTTCAAATATGCATTACAGTGTTATTAATATAATCACTATGCTGTACATTACATCTCCACAACTTATTTATTTTATAAATGGACTTTTGTACCTTTGACTGTCTTCACCCATTTTGCCCACTTCCTCTCCCCCTAGTCTCCTGACTGGCAACCACCAATCTGTTCTCTGTATCTGAATTAGGCTTCTTCTTCTTCTTTAAAGATTCCACATACAAGTGAGATCATACAGGGTTTGTCTTTCTCTATCTAACTTTACTTAGCATGTTGGTCTCAAGGTCCATCCACAAGAATCACTATTTCTCTTTTTAAAAAAATATTTTATTTATTTATTGAGAGAGAGTGAGAGAGAAAGAGAGCTTGAGATCATGAGTGGGGAGGCGCAGAGGGAGAGGGAGAAAAGGCTCCCTGCTGAGTACAGAGTGCAATGTGGGGATCAATTCCAAGACTCCAAAATCATGCTCTGAGCTAATGGCAGATGCTTACCTGATTGAGCCACCCAGGTGCCCCAAGAATCACTATTTCTTAAGAAGACAAAGAACTTTTTGGGACTCCTTCTCTTTCTCACTTGGTTTCTGTCCTCCACTGCTCACTGTTAGGCACTGTTTGGAAGCAAGGGTTTCCCATCCACACAACTGGCAGGCTTTCCATCCCCGGCTCTCTTACTCACTCGCTTTCTCACCTTAGGCTGATACCCTGCTTCACTGAGTTATTATAAGGATTGAATGCATTATGTATGTAAAGCACTTAGCATATTCTTGGTACAGAATTTTTTAAAATTAGGTATTATTATTCATGTTAGCTGCTAACTATTTGAATCTTGTGTTCTGGGTGTTTTTTAGAGTGGAGGTGCTTTTGCTTGTAGGTAAGACTAACTTCTAATCTTTAAATTCAACACTGAAGTGAATAGGCGCAGCCAAAGGTCAATTTGTTTCACCTTCCATGATGCTTCAAACCATTACAAATAAAAGTTAAATATTAAAACATTTGTAGAAAATAATATAGAAAGGAGTAAAAGGGTATGTGGGGGCAATGGCAAAGAGAACTTTGGAGGATTGAATACAGGAGCTCCTTCCTCCCTGGCACCGAGAGCATCAGGAAAGTTTCTGAATGTATTAAATGTATTAAATTCTTGCCTAGAGTGAGCTAGGCTGACTCTGACACCACTGGTGTGCAGTTTCCCAGGAAATGGAAAGTTTTCCAATCATAGCCCGAGCAACCAAAGAAGGGGCCAGTGCTAATAGAGCAGATGTGAGGTCTAGAACCTTAGATTAGGAGGCCTCCCCGATGTTTTCAAGGCTTAGCGGCTTCATGGGAGTCCAAGGAGAGCTGCAGCTGGGAGGGCACACTGAAGCTGAAACATCTACTTCAAGGAATGGAAAAAATACCAAGGCAGGTGAGTCAAATGGGTTTTACAATTGAGTTTTGTAACTGAGAAATTAATGTTTACTTGTGATCTACTTACTGATTTGTAACTGATTCTATTTTTTGACTTCTTAATATAATGTAACTTTATTGTAAAGTGCTTTTATCTTGGATTTGCGATATTCTCATGAGTAATGGGGAAAGTGAAGCAATGCAGGGAGGGGGTGGCCAGGGAGATGGCACATGTCTTTGGAAATATTTCACTAAGCTAATACCTAGAGAAGTTTGTATGAAAATTGAACAAATACCGCATTTTATATAGCATATCAAGATTTACAAAGTACTTTTACATATAGAATCTTGTTTCTCACAACTCTAAGAAACAGATTTTTGTTTAGAACAAAATTTAAATTTTCATTTAGAATGAAATGTGTATTGGTATATATTTGATGTACATTGATCTATACACATTGCTACTTTAATAAATGGAATCTCCACTGCAATTATTTACCTAATAGAAGTTATTTTTACTTTAGCACCAAGCACCACATTTTAGAATGGGATTAGAACAAAACAATGAAAATCTAATCTTTATTTATTGATTTAAAAGATTTTATTTATTTATTCATGACAGATACACCAAGAGAGACAGAGACAAAGGCAGAGGGAGAAGCAGGCTCCCTGCAGGGAGCCTGATGTGGGACTAGATCCCAGGACCCTGGGATCATGACCTGAGCCAAACAAAAGCAGATGCTCAACCACTGAGCCACCCAGGTGCCCCATGAAGATCTAAAGTTTAATTAACTTTAGTACCACTTGCTTTTTAACTTTTGTTAAGGCAGTTCTTTAACTTACACAATTATCTTTTTTAAAAAAACATTTATTTATTTATTTGAGAGAGAATGAGCATGAGTGGGGTGGGGGGCAGAAGGAGACAGAGAGAGAGAATCTCAAGCAGATGCCCCACAGAGTGCATTTTCCAATCCCACTGTGGCCTAGATCTTAAAACCTGGAGATCATGACCTGAGCTGAAATCAGGAGCTGGGTACTTAACCAACTGAGCCACTTAGGGACCCCCAATTATCTTTTATTTTGAATCCTTAGAGTAGGTCATAAGATCAAGGATTTTGTATATTGAGAAGAATGTTTTCTCCCCTGCTTTTATTGGATCGCGAACCTAATAAAACTTATTTATTAGGAAGGGCTCTGATGTCGGCTATGTGGCTCCCAATATTTCAAACACATATTTTAGAATGAATGGCTTAGGAAAGATTGACTCTAGAAGTGGTAAATTGTGTATGTAAATATAAATGTAAAATACTCTTTTTATGGATAAATTTCCTTATTGGGCTAATTTTGTTGTTTCTAAGTTTGCCATTTTAACTATACCTGTAATGATTAATTTAAAGGACATGATAGGAATGTCATAGAACTCTATATAAGCTATTTATAGAATAGCTTTGTAGAAGGGTACTTTGGCCAAATTTCTGGAGAGGATGCATTCCACCTTATGCATCATATACACATACACGTGCGCATACTATTTCATGGTGTATTCCAGAAGGAACTGATAGTTTAGTAAAATATTTAAAAACCTTCTACAATCCTTTTTTTTAAAATAAAGATTTTATTTATTCATGAGAGACACACAGAGAGAGGCAGAGACATAGGCAGAGGGAGAAGCAGGCTCCCTGCAGGGAACCCAATGTGGGACTTGATCCCAGGACCCTGGGATCATGACCTGAGCCAAAGGCAGATGCTCGACCACTGAGCTACCCAGGTATCCCTAGGATCACTTTTAGGCTAGTCATATTTCTTATAGTTTTGACTCAGTAACATTTATTTATGATCCATAAATTTAGAATGCTTAGGGGAATTTGTGTCAAACTTTTAGACAAAATAATGCACAAAATAGTTTTATTTGTGTATGGAAGAGAAAGGGGCTGCTGAAAATGTTGGCACATTTCTACTTGGCTTCTCTGCCCTGAAATAGAGCCTTGAAATCCTGGATAATACAAATAATCATACAATTTGCTTTGGATGTTTGATTATGGGGATATTGTTCCTACACTGAGAGCGTGACGCTTTCAATCATGTCTTGGATTTGTAAATATAGAAACAATGTTCTTAACATGGTGTGCTTTCATTTAGAAGCAGAGCCAATTACATAGGTTTTGTTCTTAGTCTGGAGATGATGGTATGCTAATCAGGGCTAGGCAAAAAAATTTGAATCAAAGGAGAAATATCTGATGAGAAATAGGAAGGCCCTAATGGCCCAGAAACAAGATCTCTTCCAATGCTTCGGTCTGTTATTGACAAACAGGAATGGGGGAGTAAGAAGGGTAGGGGAGGAGAAGATGTGACTCTGGATTAAAGCCTGCTCACATATCCACAAATGAATTCCAAAAAAGTGGAAGTCTCCCAAGAACCATTGCCCTCATATGCTTTGTTCAACTTCAGAATTAAAACGATTTGATTAAAATACCATAACCAGTGGTTGTCAACTAGGCACAATTTTGGCAAAGTATGAAGACACTTTTGGTTGTCATGAGGTGGGGTGCTATTGGTGTCTAATGGTCAGTGGCCAAAGATAGATAGTGCTATCCATCTAGTAATACACAGGACTACTATGATGAATTATCCAGCTCAACATATCAAGAATGCTGAGGTTAAGAAACACTTCCTGAAACTAGCCATGGGTCATATTTTTAGTAGGTGCTTGATACTACTGATTTGTTCAAAGCAATTTGTCCAAGCCTTTTATCAACACATGTGATATAGAAGGAGATGGTGGTACAATCTTTATTTTCTGGTCATGTATTCTTTTCCTTTACCCATTCCTATAATGAGAGGCAATGTGGGAGGGGGAAATGTCGCCATGGGCCTTGGAGTGACTGGCTCTGTAATGTGATGATAGTAAAGAAGCTATCTCATGAATGGATGTGAGGATTAAATGAAATTATAGATGGTGGCATATAGTGAACACAAATATTAGCTGTTACTCTGTTAGCAGAGGACATTTAGAAAGTTAACCTTAGCAAGCCTCCATTTTCAACTGAATAAATTGGAGATAGTGATGGCTTCTGGAGGTACAGTGAAGATTAATTGTAAGTGCTTCACCAATTTTCTGACACAAATAGGCATTCAAGGCATAGTAGCTACTATTATTATTCATAATAACAGTTCACTTCCAAAAATACATCTACGAGCACAAAGGTAGGTATTCATGGAGGCAGCATGGAGAATAAGAGAGAATATAAACTGAGGTTAGAGAAGCCTGTAGTTTTAGCCCTGGCAAAGCTATGTAATTTTAAATAACTTGGTTCTTAGTTTCCAGTTTGAGCCAGTTCATAGTTCTGGTCAGTATCAAGTGCAATAGCCAAAGTGAGTGCCTGGCACAGAGCCTGACATATATTAAGTGTTCGGGAAGTGTCAGCTTCTCTTTTTTCCTGGCCAAAGGGACTTCATCTGTTCTTTCTGAACTAGAATATTGTTTCAGCCTGAGATCCACTGGAAGCAGAGCCTGAAGTGAAAGACGATGTGTGGAATATTTTGGAATGTGATTTCAGGGAGTAGGAGTGAGGAACTTGGAAAAAGGGGAAACCTATGCAAGGAGGTGCTAGTGAGTAGTTTCTGCTTGGACAATGGTACTCAATTCTTTGGGATGCTCTAAGAGCCTTATGAGACTTTTTCTTTTCTTTATTATGTTTTTTGATGAGAAGAGATTTTAATTTTGATGAAGTCTAATTAACTATTTAAAAAAAAAAGTTAATGCTTTTCGTGTCCTAAGAAATCATTTTTACCGCCAGATCAAAAAGATAATCTTTTCTGTTTTCTTCTATCAAGTGTTAGAGCTTTAATTTTTATGCTTAGATCTATAATTCACTTTGAGTTAATTTATGTGTAAGAGATAGAAGCTGATAATGAACTTTTTTCCTCATATGAATCTGTCGTTCCAGCATCGTTTGCTGAAAAAAACTCTGATCATTTTCCCATTGATATTTGGTGACTTTGTCAAAATCAGTTGGATATATAGGTGTGGGTTTATTGGTGGATTCCATGTCCTGTTTTGTTATCTATTTTTCTATATTTGCACCAATACCACATTGTCATGATTACTATAACTTTATAGTAGGTTTTGAAATCAGGTAGTTTAAGTTATTCCACATTGTTCTTAAATTTCAAAATTGTTTTGGCTACTGTTGGTAATTTGCATTTCCATGTAAATTTTAAAATCAGCTTGTCAATTTTTAAAAAGCTCAGATTTTATTTGGATTGCATTGAATCTGTAGATCAGTTAGGGGAAGATGATATTTTAATAATATTAATTCTTCCAAATCATGAACTGTTATATCTTTCAATTTAGTTAGTTTTTATTATATTTTTTCTCAGTGACAGTTTTTCTTAATAAAAGCATTTAAAATAATAAATTTCCCTTTAAATACTGCTTTTGTTGCATCCTATAAATTTTGATATGTTGTGTTTCATTATTATTCAGTCGTTCAATTGGAAGATTTTTCTAGTTTTCTTTGTCATTTTTCTTTAGGCCATGCATTGTTTAGAAGAGTATTGTTTGATTTTCAATTTCTTGGGACATTTTTCGATGTCCTATTAATTCTTTTTAAATTTGATTTTTCTTATTCCGAGAACACTATAATATATCAACCTTTGGAATTTGTTGACTTTTTTATTTATTATTTTTATTATTTTTTAAAATATATATTTATTTTTAGAGAGAGAGTGCACACATAAGTGGGGAGAGGGGCAGAGGAAGACAGAGAGGGAGAAAGAATCTCCAGCAGACTCCCTGTTGAGCAGGGAGCCTGACGTGGGGCCTCATCCCAGGACTCTGAGATCATGACCTGAGCTGAAGTCAGATGTTTAACGGCTTAACCAACTGAGCCACTCAGGCACCCCTGAGACTTATTTTAGGACTTAAGATCTAATTTATTGGATGGATATTCTACATGCATTTGAAAAGAATGTGAATTCTGAACTTCTTGAGTATTGCTAGAAATTAGCTAAAGTTGTTGATAGTATTCAGATCTTCTGTATCCTTACTACTTTTAAAAAATCTCTTTGTCCTATCAATTACTGAGAGATAAATGATAAAAATAAGTAATCATGATTGTGGATTTGTGTGTTTCTCCTTTTAGTCTTATAAATATTTGTTATATATATTTTAGGTGCATGTACACATTTAGGATTATAATATAATGTCTCCCTGATGAATTGACTCTTTTTTTTTTTATTACAAAGTCTTCTACTTGTCCCTGGAAATACTTACTGTTTGGAAGTCCACTTTGATATAAATCTAGTCATTTTGAATTACTGTTTGCATTGTCACTTTCTATTGTCTTTTTTTTTTAACTCTCAAGTGATTTGTATCTATATATTTAAAGTATGTGCCTTGTCTACAGCATATAGTTAGGTTTGATTTTTAGTCACTCAGAGTCTCTTCCTCTTAATTGGAGAGTTTTATCCATTTACAATGAATGTACTTATTGGTGTGGTTTAGTTTATGTCTATTGTCTTGCTATTTGTTTTCTATTTGTCTCATCTATTTTTGATTCTTCTTTTCCTCCCTTCTGATTAATCAATTATTTTTATTCAGTCTTATGTTTTATATTTTTATTAGATTTTTAGTTTATTTATTTATTGGTGGATGCTCTAGGAATTATAATAGACACCCTTAACTTACTATAGTCTACTTAGAATGAAGAGTGAATCACTTCACATAAAATGTGAGAAAATTAAATATTATAAACTCATTTACATCTCTTTCTCTTTTTTGCTATTGTTGCCATATATTTTGTGTTACATATGTTATAAGCCCCCGTGTTATTATGTTATTATTTTGTTTTGAACAGTATGTTGTCCTTTAAGGAAATTTAAAAAAGAAAAAAAGTGTAGATCTTTATATTTACCAAAATATTTACCATATGTGGCACATCTTATGCCTTCATATAGATCCAAGTTTCCATCTGCTATTATTCCTTTGAACCTGGAGATTGATTTATTTATGTATTTCTTTGTTTGCTTGCTTGTTTAGTATTTCCTATGGTGCAGGTCTACTGTTGAAAAATTTTCTCAGCTTTAATCTGAAAGTGTCTTCATTTTATTCTACTTTTGAACGGTTTTCACTAAACATAGAACTCTAGTTGGCTATTGCTCTTTGAGCATTTATAAGATGTCCTCACATCGTGTCTGGTCTCCATTGATTTTGTTGAGAAGTTAGTCATCACTATTGCTGTCATCCCATAATATGATATGTCATTTTTCTCTTACTTTTGATTTTGATGTGACTAGGTGTGATTTTCTCTGTATTCATCTTGCTTGAGGTTTATGGAACTTCTTGGATCTGTAAGTTAATTTAAAATCAAATTTACCCCAATTATCTTAAAACTTTGTGCCTTGAAATAATATTTACAGTTTCTGAAGTTTGAGCATCTGGGCTAGAATCTTGACCATTATCTCAATTATGGTGATAGCAGACATCTTTGTTTCATTTCCAGTTTTAGAGGGAAAGCTTTCAACATTTCACCATTTGTTATAATGTTTGTTGTAGGTTTTTTTTTTAAAGTTACTCTGTATCATCTTAAGTTCTCAAGTACTCTTCTATTCCTAGTTTACTGATAGCTTTTAACATGTATAGAAATTGCATTTTATAAATGTTTTTTTTTCTGCATTGAGCCAATTTTATATTCCTAGAATAAATCCAATTTGATCCTTATGAATTATCTTGTTTTACATATCTGGATTCAGTTTACTAGAATTTTCATCAAGATTTTTTCATTTGTAATTTTTCTTTCTTATAACATTGTTGTAAAGTTTTGTGTCAGGGTTATTCTATTCCAATAAAACAAGTTGTCAAGTTTTTCACTTTTTTCTATTTTCTGAAAGAAAACAGTGAGTCTTATTAATTAAGTGGCAAAGCTGGTATTTAAACCATACAGGCTGGCTTCAAAATCTATGCTTTTAATTGTAATGCTATGTTGACTTTCCTCTTAATTTCTCTCTTTCTCTCTCAATATGCATATCCCAAGCCCTAATTCTCCCAGGGAAACACAAAGAGGGAAATCTAACACCTGAATAAGCAGTACTTTGCATTAAAGGAGAGAAACTGAGATTTGGGCCCAAAACTTTTCTAATAGGCATTAAACACGCTTTTCCTTTGCTCTGGACACCTTCTTTCAGTTTTCAAATGCATCAGATATGATAGCTTCAGGGATTGTACACATGTTTTTTTGCCTGCTAAAACTGCCTTCTCCAAACCCAAGTTATTGACAGTTCATCCCTAAGATGTCAGTCTAGGCACTGCTTCTTCACAGAAAACTTCTCTGACTCCCATAGTTTGAGGAGGTCACTTTCTTCACTAGTGCTCTTTTTTTTTTTTTTTTGCACACCTTTCTTTTTTTCTGTAATATAAAATCACAATCATAAAAAAAACAACTCATTGTGTAAAGTTTGTGTCTCCAGCTTGAATACAAACTCCCTGAGGGTAGAGACTATGTCAATCTTATTCATGGCGAGCATATAGTAGGCACCTAACACATATTTATTAAATGACTGAATTCTCTAAATTTCTTAAAAGCTTTTGAGGGCATGCATATATTACTGCAGTTTTGTGGATGGAAAGAAGAGTTGACAATATAATTGTCATATATATTTTTACTTTTCCACAAGATTCTATTGGAGTCATCTCTTGATCTACTCTTTGCTTTCCATTACTACAAGAACCTCACCTGATTTTCATCCATTTGGATCTGTTGGCTTGAGTCTCTCACAAAGTGGGGGGAAATAGAGCTAGGGAGGAGATAGGTAATAAAAGGTAGCCTGAATCATGGACAATGGAGACACTGAAAATAATAAAGAGTAGTATATTGTATATACTATAATAAATAATAATAATAGAGTAAATAGCTAATATTTATTGAACACTTAATATATGCCAGGCACTCCAGTAAGTTCTCTACAAATCTTCATTTAATCTTCATGGCATATTATAACATATTTCAGTTATTATCACTATTTATAGGTAAGAAACTGAACCTTGGAGAAGTTAAGTTACTCTCTTAAGGTCATACAGCCAGTGACTGGCAAGGATAGGACTTGAACCCATGTCAGTGTTACTCCAGAATCCATGCTCTTCCCTGCTGAGCTATAGACTGCCTTATATAATTTCCACTGGTTGTCAAAATATAGTGAAAATTCTCAGCAAGGAGATTGTAAAAGGATTTCTTTGATCTAATTTCAGCTCTACAGTGACAAGCAAACCTAGTGATAAAGAAAATATTCAGATTTAGAACAGCAAGTGTCTTTCTAGGTGGCTCAAAATTATTTGCCTTTGTAATGAGGTTAGTTCTGTGATTCTAATTAAACTTTGTCAGTTTTCTTAATGGTTGGTTAATCTTAAGATTTTAAAAAGAAGTGATTGTAATTTAGCAGCTCAAAAGATCAGTTTGCCACTAAATGCACAAATACAAGTATGTATAACTTTTTCATGAGAAGACTCAGTCAAGTTCTTGGGTAAAAGATATTCCTTCAACATGCTGGTGTGTAATGACTGCTCTCCAGAAATCCCAGTGTCACTAAAAATTCCTACTCCAACAAGATTAAATCCTTTATTACACTGGCTATTATAAAGAAGGTGCCAAGACAATGAAGTCTTATGAAAGACATTTATTTTTTAATGGAATATATTAATAGCTATTTAATTAAACTCATAACCCTTTGTTTAGAATGTATTTATAGAAAAGAGAGAAAAACAGACTCTGCAATTAGTTTTCTTGTATCTAGGACAAGCTTGTTATAACAGTCATGGGACACATTTTACGGGTGCTATTTCAGCATTGACTATTTTGAAAACTAGGAGAAAAATGCTTTAAAGTCAATACTGTCCAATTTAAAAATACTGAGTTGGATCATATACAATAACATATATTTAACCATTTCCAATTTTCTATGAATCAGGTATGTTCACTGACTTTCCATTTTAGAGATAGCTCAATTATCTTAGTATTCTTACATTTTTAATAAATATCTAAAAGGATTGCCATACTGTTTTCTCCCTCTCTTTTGGAAGGCCTAATGGAGACAATAACTACATCTTAAGTGTCCCTTGTGCTCCCTATCCTGCTTATGATCATATTGACTACCTAGGGCACAACTCAACACTAGCAGTTTGACTGACCATCCTTTAGGCTGTCAGGCCTCAGCAATTCTCTTTCCTTCCCAGTTTCCTCTCCTCCCTCCCTCTTTTCTTAAAAGTTGTAATATAGAAAATGGTAGACTACATAAGAATTACAACTGAGTACTGTGGGAGGTCAGAAGACATATCTGGCTGTGGGGAATAAGGAGATTTGCTGCATGTGGTGTTATCAAGTCAGACAATTTAGACACACAGAGAACAGAGAAAGGGTTTCTAGCATGTGCAGACATGTGATATGTTGTTTAAGTATTTGATAAGTGGATAAAAATATTTTAAAAAGTAAAATAAGTACATATTCAATTAAAGTGACAAGTTTTCTTGAGTGACTTGAGTTCTTTGTTAGATCTCGGATGGGAACCATTTTCCATCCAACGGAGCTTCTGATAGATGAGTTATTTGAAGGAAGACATTCCTTCAAGTTTTCCTTCAGGTCTTGTTCAGGGGCTCATGGTCCTACCAAGAATTCCCTTCAGAAGCAACTATGGATGACAAGAGATGAGGAAATAGGATGTCAGTTTGCTGTCATAACCCAGTTAGATTTGTCATCATCCTCATAGCACTTTGAGAAACTTGAAGCACATATCACAATGGCAATAATGAATTATTCACCTAATTACTGTTTTAATGTCTCCCTTTATTGCAAATCTATTGACTTTTATGAAGGAAAGGACCTATTTGGTTGTTTACCACTGTATACTGAACATAATGACTGACATGTAGCAGATGCTCAGTAAATAATTGTAGAGTGAGTACTTTGCCCTCAACTATTCATAACTGAGATTGTTGAATGAGTGAAAGTACAGTAAGTTTTTTTTTATTTCTCTAAAATATTTATATTATATAAGGGGAGTAATGGGTGATTATATTGGGAAGATATTTTGGTATTAATTAGTACTGAGGTGCCTGAGTAGCTCAGTTGGTTAAGTGTCCAATTCTTGATTTTGGCTCAGGTCATGATCTCAAGGCTGTGAGATCGAGCCCCAGGTCAGTGGGGAGTCTGCTTGGATTCTCTGTCTTCCTCTCCCTCTGTCCCTTCCCCAACTCCCTAGTATAAATAAATAAATCTTAAAAAAATTAAAGCTTAGTACTTATAGTACTGTGGTAAGCAATAGATTATTAATTAAAAATTCTAAACAAGCAAATGATGAGATCAGCTTTATTTTATGAAAACCACATCTCTTAAAATTAGGTAATTTTAGGATTATAATACATGAACAGGAAGACTGTAGCCACAGTCGCTTTAGCCCTTTGCCTATAAAAGTGGTGGGCAGGTAATTTTCCTTATACTCTGCCTAATTCGACCACTTGGATTCCATGTGGAAGAAAAGGTTGTGGTGGTTATATGGATGTGACAAGGTAGAGGGCAAGGCATGGAGTAGGGGCTTGAATGGCAAATTGGGCATAAATTTATTACCACAAATAGAAGATTTATTTTACAACTTTTTCATAAGCAGTTAGTCATTCACAAAGCAAACTTAAGGTTCTGATATGGATAGCAAGAAGAGGCTATAACAACTATGACTGGTTTATTGGTTAAGCTGAACTCGATGATGTACAATCAGGAAATGACTTAGTTTTTCTATAATCGTTGTCTCTAATGTCTCCCTTTTCCTTTTCCTACCTTTGTCAACATCTTCACACTTCAGGAAGATCCAATAGCTTTCTGGTAAATTTCGGATTTTAAACTTAGTCCAGTCCAATTAAAAACTTCAGTCTTACATCCAGTTCAGAGATGCTCTACTGCTGCAACATGACCTGTTACTCAGGGACAGGGGGTATGTGCTGTCTTTTCACACTTTGGGTGCTTCTAGTCCTCTTTTTTTCTTTCCTCTTCTTCTGGGATGCAGTTTAGAGAGGGAGGGTACACAGAAGAAAAGGGTCAAAGATATTCCTACATAGTTTATGATATTTGCAGTTCAAAATACTGACTTTTGGGGATATATTTGTGGTTTCATTAGAGGAGCCAAGGAACTCCCTCAGGGCATCATTCTTTGATGTGAAAGTGGACTCTATTGGGGGAATTCTTGTAGCTCCTGATCCCAGTGATCTACTCTATAGCCACTTAATAGCGAAGTCCCCCAATCCTGACTGGCCTCTAGCTGATGGGATCCCAGCAAAATGATTCAAGCCCATTTATTTTCCTTGGTTTCCACTTGGGAAATTCATACATACTTGTCATGATAATAAATAGTGAACATTCTAGTATTGCCTCACTGTTGCTTCTTTATTTCATCTATCTTAGGTTAGTCCTTGCAACTGCTTGTCTTCAGAATTCCCCTTTCATAGAGTTCATCAGGAAGAGAGAGATGTCAGCCTCTGTGTCCTCTCTGTTTATATACACTTCCCAGTTTTGGGAAGTTTTATTCATGTATTCTCTTAGTCTGCTTCACTTGACTCTCTTAGAACACTGGGATCTTTGAATGTCTACACCTTAAATAATTATTCATCTGGAGAGTGAGATGTTGCTGTCTGTTTCTTGCAGGAACACTTTTATATGTGTCTGGTTCTCTTGAAACATTCTTGAATCAGTTTCAGCAAAAGAAAGGAGAAACACTCCCATTCTCTCTTTCACAGAAAAGAGAGAAATGTCATAGCACTTCCCACTAAACTCACAAAACAGTGATAATACAAGATTCTTCCAAGGAACCCTAGTTTTTTTGCTTGTATAGATTAATGGGGTATTTATCTCTGGACCAGTTTTACCATCCTTTAGCAAGTCCTGTGTGGATGTATTTAACATCTTTTTTAAGTGCCTAGCATTGGTTATTTTATATTGTTTGCAGCTTTGGTGCTTTAAAGGAAATTCTGAACCAAATAAAAAAAGACTCCTTTGATTTATTAGAATATACATAGTCCCTTTTCTGGAGGACCATAGAGTTTAAGAAATGCTCATCAAAAGAGGTGATAACAAGCAATCTCAGAACTTAAGGAAAGAGTGACTTAATTTGTTCATTCATTCATTCATCTCTACAAGTTACTCTTTCAAGAGCTGAATATGACATATGAACAAATCTAAATAGTTGCTGCCCTAATTGAGGTTACAGTCTAGTGGGAGAGCTAGCCATTAAACAAGTAGATACACAAATTATTAGAAATTATAATTTGGGCAAAGAACAGGGTGCTATGAGAAAGAACAACGTAGTACATGATGGCAGGACTAGATTTGGCTCATTCCTAGGGGCAAGCACCTAGAGACTTTATCAGACTATTCCCTGCAGGAACTATCAGATGTGAGTTATTTTTAGGAGTAAGGTTGCAAAGCTGGCCAATGACAAGTCAAGTTCATTAGTTCATTAATGCATTTAATAGTGTTTTTGTTTTTTTTTTTTTTGTTTTTTTTTTTTTTTTTTTTTTTTTTTTTTAGTGACAACCATTTGCTAGGTACCATACAAGTGCTAAAAATACCAAAATGTATAGAATGAAGTTCCTATTGTAAAGATGCATATAGTCCAGTGAGAAGTAGAGATAAATACAAAGTCAACGTGAGTCAGTAGGATGAGGATAAGAACAGAAAAGCTAGGGGCCTATGACTTTCTTTGCCTTTGGGGAGCAGTGGGGAGATGTTCTGGGAAATGTAACACTAAGTAGTTTTTTGAAGGATAGGGAGGAGCTGACCAGACAAAGCAGTGAGAACAGAAGATTATTCCAGGGAAGAAAGCACCATGCTCAAATCTGAGTCTCAATACATTGGAGTGCTTTGAATAGGTTATCCCTGTACAAAGATACTGCCTTCCTGTCCTTGCAGTGATGTCTACTATTTATCCCAATGTATCATAATGTGAAAAAGGTGGGAAGCTGTGATTTAGAAGCTAGAGAAAGCATAATACATTTAGGGAATTGCACAAATGTTGAAATATATGAGACATGGAAAGAGGTTCTGGCCACGTATTGGTTTCCCTATCACACTGAAATGTATATGTAACAACATTGTCATCTTCAAGCTGGCAAGATCAAGAACTACAGGAATAGGGAAAAGATTTATTATTGAATGAGTGTTATAAGTTTTTACTATCCTAACACCATTTATGAAGGATAATTTTGATTTTGTCTCCTTTGCCCACCTCCCTGAACTTTAAGGAGGAATGCAGTTGTATGTGTTTGATTCCTGGGCTTTTTTGATGCAGAATTAGGAGACTACTGAGAGAAAGTTCAGGATTGGAGAGACATGGGGAAGAGGAAAGGGAACAAATGGCAAAAACCATATTGACTCAAGGCAGGGAGAGTGTTGAGGATATTAGAGAAAATAGGAGAAAACAGTATAAATTGAAACTGAATAAATTTTCTTTAACATTTACAGGTGCAGATTTTGGAATTCTTTTAAAAATTACTTTAGAATACTGGACTCTTTCTACATATGTGAAACAGAAGAGAGATTGGGCTGTAGAAGCACCAGGATTTATTTGGGTTTTGCACTATATGTGCATGCTTATACAGAAAAGGAGGTTTAATGCAACATGGGAAATAATCTCAGGATATGGAACTAGATATAGAATTCCTGTTTTTGACATTCAGTAGTGGCATGATTTGGGGGAAACCTCTATTATTTCTTGGAGCCTTTCCATACCTCAGTTTCCTCATATAGTCATATAATACAGTACTTCATTGGGTCAATGTGAATAACAAATAAGACGTGAAAGTGCTATGCAAATTATGAAGAGTTATACAGAGTTCCATGATAGCAGTAATAATAATGATGTTCATGTTAACAAGAATATCTTTTAAGTTTTTAAACAGCATAGAATTATACCTTTAGTGCCTTTGAGGAATGATAATTGATGGTGTTAATAAAGAGGAGACAATAAAACCACAACTTCCCTCAAGTCCAGAGGTTGATGATCACTCCAATTTAGAGAAAACTAACGCTCATCAGGAATGACCCTAAACTTGAGAAGAATACAGTTTAAAATCATTGCTGTTTCCTTTTAACTATTCTTCCTATATGTCTGAGTTCTTATTGTTCTATCTGGAAATGCCACAGTATAGTCCTTGTGTTCTCTGGTGCTGGCATGCTGCAAAATCCTGTGATAGAGGGGTAGTTAATAAAGTATTTGACAGGAAATATAGAAAAAAAATCTTTGTAATTCACAGTTCTGACATAATGAAAAGCTTATAATTCACTAGTGTGACCTCACAGCTGTGAATTACAAGTTTCACTTGACTCGTTCACAATTTGTCTTTGAATTTATACTATGAAAAGTGAGAACCATATTGTCAAACTGTCACTCCATATTGATATATTACTGCTGAAGATTAAGAAACATTTTGTCAAAGAGCAGGAAAATAAAAATATCCTAAAAGAAGATGGAGTTTGATACAAATTTGAAGGGGTGTATGAGGCAAAGACAAAAATGTCTAGAAAAAAGCAACATGCAGTGTTTGTATCTCTCCAGGGACTTGTTTTTCATCCCTTCGTTTAATAACAATAAACCTCTGTATAAAACTCACTATATGCCAGGCACTCTTCTAGCCACTTTAGATATAAATACTTTTAAGACTCAAGAAACTCCTTAGAAGTAAGTATTGTTTTTATTTATATTTTTTTTAATGCAGAAACTGAAGCACAGAGAGGTTAATTAACTTGCCTAAGTTCACATGACAGTCAGTGGCAAAGCCAGAATTCAAAGCCAAGTCTCAATTATGGCTCCAGAGGTCAGACTCCCAAGCCTCTGTGCCACATGGTCTTTGTCGAAATGTTACCAGAGATAGAGTTGGATGAGCGAATACTAGTTTTTTAAACTTAATATCAATTTGAAAATAACTCTGAGGGGTGCCATGGGTGGTTCAGTCAGCTAAGCATCTGCCTTTGCTCAGGTCATGATTTCAGTTCCTGGGATCAATCAAACCCTGCATGGGGCTCCCTGCTCAATGGGGAGGCTGCTTCTCCTTCTCCTTCTGTCCCTTCTCCTTCTGTGCTCTCTCTCTCTGTCAAATAAATAAATAAATAAATAAATAAATAAATAAATAAATAAATTCTTAAAAAATCTTTGATCTTTTCTTTATAATAGTAATATTTCAAAAGAGTGGAGGACAAGAGAGACATCTAGTACTACATTTCACTTGTTTAGATTCAGAACAGATGAAGGTTCTCTATACTGGACATGCATCTAATATCATTTTTAACTTTTCAAGAATCTTTGCGTAAGATATGCAAAGAAGATTGTCATTCTGACAGTTCTCTTTGTAACTTTTTATTTTAATACAGCTTCAAACTTACATAAAAATTTAAAGGATAGTACTAAGAACTATTGTATACCTTTATCCAGGTTTATGAATTGTTTAAATTTTGCCTCATTTTTCTTTCTCTTTCTCTACAGTCATTTGAAACTAGGAGGTAAAGTGTCTTTTCATCCCTAAATCTTTCAGTGCGTGTTTCCTGAAAGCAAGAACATTGTCTTCATAATCTCAGTATAATCATCAACATTAGGAAAGTTCATATTGATACAATACTGACATCCATTCCACAGTCCATATTCAAATTTTCTAACTTCCCCAAAATGTTCTTTATAATGACTTTTTCTCTCACTGGAGAGTTCTTTCCCCCACCTCCCTTCCATACATGAATGTTCTTAGGAGTCTTATTTGTAAGTCAAAATTGGAAACAACCAAAATATAAAACAATAGTAAATAGTTAAATTTCATTACATTATACCATGAAATATTACTCAGAAATAATGAAGAATGATTTATTGATACACGTAACAATAGATAGATTAGACAGATCTCAAGAGTATTATGCTGAGTGGAAAAAAAGGCAATCAAATACTATGTAATGTGATTTATATAACATTCTCAAAATGACAGAATTAAAAGCAGGGAAAACAGAGCTTAGGGAAGAATTTTTGGGTGATTGGGTATGTGACTATAAAGGGCTAGTCATAGGGAGATCTTTGTGGTGATAGAATTGTTCCATACCTTGATTGTGATGGTGGTTGCATAGATTTACATGTGACAAATGGCATAGGATTACTCACACATGTTCCAATGTCAATTTTCAGGTTTTGATATTGTAATATAGTTACATAAGATGTGACTATTGTGGGAAATGGGGTAAATGTTACATGAGATAATTCTGTATTTTTTTTTAAACTTCATGCAGATATTTTAAGATGGAAAATTAAAGAAAAATGTTAGAAGCATTTTGTCATAGATAACAGCTCATGAACTTATGTAAGAGAGGTCTTTAATGAACTCCTCAGAAGACTAAAAGTTATGCATAACTGGCAGAGTGATTATGTGTGATTGTGTCTAGTTATAGTTATTCTCTACTATGTTGTATCTTTTAAGAATCATTAATAGCAAGTATTATAAGTAGCTGGGTATAAGAGTAATTTCAGAACAAATAACTGGACAGAATATCAAGGTCCTGATGACTCCTCAGATAGAGTAAAAAAAAAAATCAAGTTCCTTTCAGTTCAAAGAATTCCCAGAGTATTTTCAGGTGGGTTCACAAACTATTCATTTTGTTTTCCTCTGATTTATTCTGGTGTTCTCTTCTCATGCTTGTGCTGTTACTGCTGCATTTGGCCAGCCACCTGCAAAGAAGACCCGAAGATCTGAGGTGGTGTTCTCTTTAAACTCTTTTTACCTTAGATAGAGGTTGGTAGGTTCCATTATTCCAGCTGCTGAATCTGTCTTGTGCTCCAACATATTCCAATAGCAGCTGCCTAGGAGGTATTCTTTACCATTACTTGTAATAACCACCATTATATAGTTTAAAAGGCAACCTGTTTGGGGCTTTAAATAGTTCATAGAAATTTCAGTAAGAAACCCATATAGTTCATAATGATTCTTTATAGCAACTCTTTCCTATAATTCAGATTTGAGTCCATAGATCAATGAGGAATATAAGTAACAGACACGATATTGTATCTCAAATTGGCCCTCATCAAATCCTATTCTACTCTCTCCTCTTTCCAATCTTTCCTCAAAATTGTTGCCAAATATTGATTCACTGAGCAAAACGAATGCTTTAACTTCTTAAAACTGTTTGGTAGTGGTTCCTGAACAAAATTACACTACAAACATCTGAGATGGAAATTTACAGTATGATCTAATTTCTACCTTTTGACCTTCATTTGCTATGGTGTTACTCTATGCATTCTATTCTTCTATGATCTTGGATATCTTGTTCTTCCTTCTTCATTTTGCTCAAGCTTTTTTGTTAATCTGGATTTCTATCTCCTGAGCATCTGTAAAATGCCACCATTCTTTGTTGCCCACCATCTTTTCCAATGATGCTTTCCTGAGGCCTTTAACTAGATGGTCTCCCTTGTTGGAACTTCTGTTGTTCTTGCCCCTTCCCCGCCCTTTTTTGGCACATACCTTTTGGCTATATAACAGCTTTATAGGCAAAAGAATTCAGTCTAAAATCATGCATTGCATTTGTTTATGGGGACTCTTGATTTCTTCTTCAATTTGGACTAGTTCCTCAGTCTCCTTGAATTCCAAGGCCATGTGACTTTAGGGGATTACAGTCCAGCTATTTTGTTGAATGTTCTTCAATTTGGGATTGTCTGTTTCCTAATGATTCAATTCAGACTATACATCTTTGGCAGAAATGTCACAGAAATAATGTGCTGTTCTTATTGCATCCTACTGGGGGAACATAATTTTGATTTATTCTATTGTGAATGTTCATTTTGACACTTGATTAAGGTGGTGTCTGTCAGGCATGTCTCCCCCACCTAATTAAATTTCTTACTTATACATTTATTTGTTGTTTATTTATTTATATAGGTATGGACTCATGGATTCCTATTATTATTGAATGACTTAAAATTTATTACTATCATTGTTTGTTTTGATACTCAAATTATCTCAGATTTGGCCAGCAGGAACCCCAGCTGGCATTGTTTCCTTTTGACGTGTCTCTGTTGGTTTTTGGACACTTCCTTTCTGGCACACAAAAATATGTCAGCTCATTCTACAATATCCCTATCCCAGCTCTGGAATTAGCCATTTCTACAAGAAGTCTTGATTTTTTAAATTGGAACATTGTGTTTACAAGTCAGGATCAGGCACTAGGTGTGCTTGTTGCTGTTGGGGAGTCACTTCTAGGCCTTCTCAGTGGAATCACCTATATAATACATGTATGTATTATACACACACCTATATAATACATGTATGTATTATACACACATTTGCATCCATATGTATTTCTATATCTATCTAAATATATTTAAAACCACAAATTCATACCAATATTTCAAATTCCAATCTAATGTCACATGTCTCATTCTTGTTTTCTCTCTTTCCATATTTGAAATCCTCTTCTTTGATAGTGAGAAATCTGATTCCCATTACCCTTAACATATTCACTCACTGATCAATTGGTTTCTGTAGCCAAACTCTTGTCACTGCTGTTACAATACCCCCGCCCTTCCAGTCCCATATGTGCACCCTGCTCCACCTGACTCCCTGTTATGGGTGATCTCCCAACTCCTGCACAAGCACCGTACTTATCCAGGTCAATTTCAGATATAAGCATGAGGCCACCTTTCCCTAGTACACCCACTTTATCCCACTTGGGCTCCAAAATTCTATGTTTTACCACTGCCACCCAACTCTATGAACTTTCCTCCTCATCCCTTCACTCTGCTTAGGATCTGACAGTCTGCACCCACTTTTGGTGGGTCTAGTCTCTTCCTCCTGCTGGGGTTCAGACATTGACTCTGGGCAAATTCCTATATGGGACACTTTCTTGATCTTACTTGAGCTCTGATGGTCTGTGATGGTCACCGCCACCACTTCCTATCTCCCTATACATGCATCTTATCTATCAATGCCCCCTACTCTCATGTTAGGGCTCTGATATGCTGAACTAGGCCATTCTTTCTTGTGGACTTTAACCTTTGCTTAGTCCACACACTGCTGCTGGCACTCATCCCCCAATCTGGACACTCTGCTCATCCCACCCAGACACTGACACCTCATTCTGGGACTCTCCTACATAAACATCCTCCTCACCCAGCTTTGGCTCAGTCACCTGGGCTTAGTTGCCTACCCAAGATACCTACCTCTTCCCTCTTGGGCTCTGGCACTGCATGCCAGGCCAGTGCTGCCTTCTCCTCCATGAATGGAAGCTTCATCAAGCCATTCAGGCTCTACCCTATTGTGTGTACAGCCATCACTCACATACACCCTCCTGCCCTCACTTATGCCCCACCACACCTCTGTGAGACACTCTCAGTACCCTGCCAGTACTCAGCACTACATGCTGTACTACTGAACACTCAATGGATGCCCTCCTTACCTTTTTAGGCCTTAACACCACAGCACCCTTGCTGTCCCTTTCCTGAAAGTAATACCCTCCAATCTCACTCCAGCCCACTGACCCCACAGGATGTCTGGCATACTGTGCACTAACTTGTGCACTCTGATCTGAGTTGCCCCACCTACCCTTACCTAATTGGGGTAATGCCCTGCACTAGGCCACTGTTATCTCTATGGATACTCACCTCATCTTGCTTGGCTCCAACACCCTGTACTGGGCCACCCCTCCTCCTCATGGGTGCCATTCTCACTATGCTTGGGCTTTAATACATTACTGTGTACACTATGGCACACACTTTCCCTCACTTTCCCTCTGCTAATACCTACCTTGCTCAGCTCTAGCTAATAGCTTTTGAACTAAATTGCCTGGAAGAAAGGGGGGATGGGAGAGGAAAGTAGGAGAGGGAAGGGAAGGAAGAGAAGGAGGAGAAGGAAAGAGAAAGGAAGAGAGTGGAAATGAAAGACTGGAAGTGGCTTTTGACAGAGCTTACTCAGACCAAGCCACAAACCCAGGGACATCATTCATATTTTCCTTTTGTTTTCAGACATATTCACTCTTTGAACAATTTGAACATTTCGCCAACATTTCAGTATTCTGTGCCTTCCTCGGGGTACTGGAAAGGCTTATTCTCTGCAAACAGCTGTTCAGTATGATACCACCAGGGTCCTCCAGTATATTTATAGCTTTGGAATTCACAACTACCTATAATTTATACATGCATAGTTCTTCAAAAAATGCAAAAATTAAATCCTTCTAACTTATAGGGAGTATGGAATCCAATCAGTTTTAGCAAGCTTTCCTGTATATTAATTATCATTTATTTGAATGCTGTTTTAAAAAACCATAAATCTGTAAACACCTACATTTTGTAACCTTGATCAAACATTATTTTTAAAACTCCTATTGCAGTTTGGGAATTTTTCAAGTCCTGGAACAAAGAATAAAATGTCATAATGAAACTAGTTTTTATGATGAAATGGTGGTTACAACATAATTATTATAATTAATGCTAAAGCCTAGCTATAATTCAACATGTTTGACCATAGCGCTTCTACAGTGACTCACAGTGTGACAGATTTACTCCCAGGTAATGTGATGAGCTGTGCTGGATGTTCTCATTCGTGTATATGGTGTAATGGTTTATTATAACAATATTACGGCTGTGGTGGTGAAGCTCTCATACCATTATGTTTCCTCTTAAGAAATAATCTCAAAAAATACAGTAGTTTGTGTATCAACTTTTTAGTGTTTCTCATAACCAAGGCTCCCTGAAAAGGGAGGACCAGCTGCAAATGAGACCTATTCTTTTATGTAATAAACTGCCAAAAGCTAGAAAGTGATGACATTCTGCTTATCGCAATAGGCTGAAGAACGATTTTGCATGTTCACCAGGCAAGAAATACAGCTGTGGTTCCTGTTATTGACAAAAGACAATACAGGCAGGATTCCATAGCTTCGTTGCTTCAGTCTGTGACATTAAGGTTCAACCTCTGCACAAGATGCATAAATATCCTTTGGATTTTCTTCAGTAAGCACACACTAGAGGTTAATAATGTGGGGATGTTTGATTCCCTGCTGTTTTAAATAATTTCATGGAAAATCTAATGCAGTAGGACACTAGTTTAGAAAGGTTATTACCCTCATCAAACGATAGCACTTCTTTCCTATTATTTTCTACCAATTTCTTGCCCTTATAGCTCCTCTCTCTTCATTTACCACAAATGATTCTTCAAAACGACACTCTGTGGTTGGGTGGAGACGGGATTGGAGAAAGCTTAATCCCTAATCAGGGCCCTGTCAGTGCTGGTAGTAGTGTACATCTTTCTTCCTTCTTCTGCTTGCTGGAGCTTAGATACAAGACAGAGATGCACACTCACTGAAGAGGAGTCATTGAAACCAGTTCCTATCCCTTTGCTGGGGCTATTTTACATGAGACTCTGAGATCTAGAGCCCACAGGGAGCCTTCAGGCAGTTACAGTTGTAATAGCCTGCTCCAGTTCTTCTCAACTAAATGGTGCTCTGATTTGCTAAATTCTTGAGTCATTATCACCTCCGTTGTGGCAAGTACTTACAACAAAACTCAAAGAATGATTTTGGGCTCACAGTTTTAGGATTAAGGAACAATATGGGGTTCCATGGACTGTGCCATTCCAGGCTAAGTGCAGAAGAGACTGCCTATTCAATATCCATCTCTTCTTTTCCTACCAGGATACAGAATTTAGTCAGATGACCATGTGCATTTCCCAGCCTTGTTTGCAAATGGGCACCAGGTGAATAAATTCTGGCCAAAAAGCAGAAGTTGTTGGGGTAGGACTTCTGGAAAGATCCTTAAAATGGCAGGACAGACCTGGATGGCAGTTTCTTTTTTGGCTTTTGTGGTAACCAACTCACTTGGTTTGTTTGCCTGGGATTTTCAGGGTTCCAGAAGGATGGGCCTTTTAGTCTTAAAACCCAGAAAGTTCTAGGCAAACTAGGTAAGTTGATTATCCTGCCTTTCTTCCAGCACAATATATATGTGCTGGTTTGATGTCTAGCAGCGATCTGATGGCCTTGAGGTGACATACTCATTCTAAGGATGACTGGGTAAGAGGATAGAAGAAGTTTGATTCCATTGCAACGGCCCTAGGCTTTGCAGTACATGAGAAAAGAATAACTCCCAATTTAATGAAACAGTATTTTTTTGGAGTGTTGTGTTTCTCTTTTTTAGCAACCACAAATTCAATTAATGTTAACTTAGTTAAGGAGCTCTGTTACGCCCACGTGGAATGCAGACTTTCCCTTCTGACTGAAGCACTTCCAGTTCCTTGGAGAGAGATGGTTTGAGCAACATGGAAATGGTTCAAATCCAGGTCTGCCAGACTCCAGACACTCTCTTCCTGCAACTTCACAATGTTGTTGCTCTCAGTCCTCATCCCTGTAAAACTTACTCTCGAAAGAGCCCTGAGAGATTTGGTTAGCACTCAGAAAGCTCAGTGTTTGGAGAGAAGGGCTCTTACAGGTAATGTGGACCCCTTGTGCCCTCATTTACTTTGATGAGGAAACAGGCCCAGATAAAACAGGGGTATGGAGACTTGAGCTCCTAGTCAATTTGCTCTCTTTGATGCAAATGCTACCTCTCCTTACCTGCAGCTGCCAGTGTCATCCCCATTGCAAATCGCAACATGCTGATCCTAGCATTCCTCTGCCCATCCTTTGATTGTGAACTTTAAAGTACAGCTCCTGTTTCTGGACTGCTCTCTTTGTGTTGAAGTGGCATCTTATGATGGGAACTTTAAAGCTAAAATAACACTGCTACTAAAAACTTGAGAGTTTGTTTCATTTTGATTTTCTTGTTGATAGATGTGGGATACTGACTTTAGGAACAATTGCAAAGGAGTAGAAATTGGTTCTACCACCTTTTCATAAAAATCATTTACCTTTTACTTAGCTGGAAAGGATAATCAGAATTACCCCTTTCCATCAAGGAAAGCACAGTATTGAGCTTATATTAAATATTCAAACATATAATTTTATTTTTATTTTTTTTTAATATTTATTTATTTATTTATTTATTTATTTATTTATTTATGATAGTCACAGAGAGAGAGAGAGGCAGAGTCACAAGCAGAGGGAGAAGCAGGCTCCATGCACCGGGAGCCCGATGTGGGATTCGATCCCGGGTCTCCAGAATCGCGCCCTGGGCCAAAGGCAGGCGCCAAACCGCTGCACCACCCAGGGATCCCCAAACATATAATTTTATTAACAACAAAAAGAAAGGAATTAAAACATGCTTACTGGGTGCCAACAGCCAGGAATCCCCAGTTAGACAGTATCTATGCAATATCAGAAGATATTAAAATTTTGAATACCACTTCTGGAGCAAGGAGCATGTGCATGCACATGCATACATGCACGCGCACACACACACCCAGAGAGCTATGTGAACATGCATGCATCTGATTTAATCCTCACACAAACCACTAGGAGGTAAGGAATGAGGCTCAAAACAATCATATATTGACCCAAGGTCACAGAGTCACCAAGTAGCTGAACAGAGATTTGAAGCCACATCTAACCTCAAGATTGCACTCATTTCTTTTTAGTCAAGTTATTATAGACGGTCTCTAGACTTCCTCTTTGTGAGGGCTGTCAAGAAGACCTTGAAAATTGATTTATTTTAGAGGCATAGGAAGAGAGAAATTAGCATTAATTGAATGAATGCCTTTTTGTGGCTTTCTTTATTCTATTTACATCCATTTTTAGCTAGTGTTTACTCAAATCCTGTAAAATGGATGGTATCATCCTCATTTTTTATACCCATTTTATGCATGAGGATACTGAGCCTTATCTAAGGGTTTAAGAACCTTATCTGAAGTCAAACTGTTAAAAATATAGGCTACAAAAACAGTCTAGTTCCAGATTCTGTGCTCTGAACCACTACACAGTGTTTCTGCTTATTTAGAACACCTCACTCGTTTTTCTCACTTAACTATGTATTTCATGGATTTTTCCAGGCTAATAAACAACATAACTTTCCATAGTATAGCTATACGTCAGTGTATTCAGCTATCCTCCTACCACCCTGTCACATATAATGCTGCAATTCAGTGGCTTTTTTTAGACATTTATTCTTATGTCCTAGTGTACTGATTTCTATTTGTTAGATTCCCAAAGATGGAGAGGTGGAGATGAGCCAAAGGGTTTAGATATATTTAATTATAATAGCTACTGCTAGATTATTTATCATTATTGCGTTCAAAAATTGTGATAGAATACACATAACATAAAATTTTCTAGATTATTTTTATGAAAAGTTTGTAGCAGTTCAATCCCCATCACCAGTGAATGAGAAGGGGGTTGCCCATTTTTTCACTAGCACAACACATTCCTGTTTTTGTGAACTTTGATCAAGCTGGTAGTTGGATATGGATAATTCATTGCTGCCTTAATTTATACTCCCCAGACTTCTAGTGAGATTGAGCATCATATCATCTATTTATTCTTTGCCAAGAAACCTGAATTTTCGATCAAAATTTTCAGAACTTTGAGATAAAAAAATAAATTTCCATTTAAAGCTTTGGGCATTAAGAGCAGGTAAAGGAGATATGAATGTATCAGTGTGTGTTTAAAGTGGGAGCTTTCTTGGCTTCCTTTCTGTGCCTTTGAAATAATTTATTCTGCTTATAAATTAGCCTATAACAGTGGGTGCTTTAATGATGAAATAAATTATCTCCCAAACGGATTTAGAAGCTGTAGAAAAAGTGGAAAATAAAAGTGATTCTGAGATACGAATGCCGTGTAGACCGAACAAAGTTGAATGTTGGCCTTTTGTCATTGCGGATTCTAATCTATGCATTTCCAGAATACATTTCAACATATGGTTGTAAAGAGCCTTTCAAAAATCAATTATTTGGAAGATGACTTTACATTTTGTAGAGAAAGGATGATGGTCTCAGGGCCTACTTGCAGCAGGGATGTGGCTGTCTGCTGGGACGGTGTAGAATCCACGATGTTCTTGCTAGTCCTGCAGAAAATCCTTGCGGAAGTCCTCTGTAAAGTTAAATAAACGGAATTTTATATGAAGTTCTGGTTGACAAGCTAGAAGAGAGTTGGGCCAAACCACACAGTCATTCCCAGGAGACATTTGTGAGTGAGAAGAGAGGGAGTTTTGCTTCCTATCACCTTCTCTGAGGTGCACCTTCTATGGGGTCATCGGTAGGTGTTTTGAGTAAGGTAGACTTTTGTCATTGGGAACTTCTTACACAGAAGTGAAATTCCAGCAGCCCTCCAGTGAAGAATTTTGTGTGGAGAGACAGTGCCCTACCTGTGAACCACATTTTATAATGCATTTTGAGGTTTGAGCTAATAATGTGAATGACATTCAGTGAGATTGCCAAATGCTGGTAATTTACTCTCATTTTCACATTAATGTGGGCCCACCTGTGATGAATTGGAAACTAAATAAGCACATCAGTTTTAATTAGATATTTCAGAGGCTGGATCTAGTTAAACAGCAGTATTCATTCTTATCTATTAAATAGTGAAAGAGTTTTAGCACATACTTCAGAAAAAGTTTACACCCTCCCCACCCCACCATTTGTCCTTCTTTGTTTTGCAAATATTCTTTACAGATGGATGCTTTGGAGGTCAAAAGTGCCTAGGTTGGTGCAAAGAGGGAGAGGAATGATTGCATTTAAATCTTAAAAGATAAGTAGATCATCTAGTTCATTCGTAATCTGTTTTATACCAAGAAGCATGAATTCTGGAACCTTTAAAAAGACAAATAGAAGATTGCGGTTGCCTGGATGATGCAGACTCGGGGGCTAAGAGTTCTATGTTCCCCAAACACTGATCCTGCAAACCAGGTTCTAAAAATACTACTAGAGTATGGCTAATAGACGCTGAATGACCTTCTATCAGAGAAAGGAGCCATTTTTCAAAATTCAAGACAAGATATTATAGTCCTAACGAAGGCAAAATGTTCTCTGATGCATAAGGGTCTAAGACCTAATGAAAGAAACTAGTATAGATGTGCAGGTAACTTTGATTAATATTTGTGAAGGATGAGGATTAATAGTAGACAATGAGGCTTAAAAATCAGTAGCCCTGAAAAAATTATTTATAGGTGCAATTTTTGCATTGGTTTTAACATCATTCTCCAGTGTCATTTCCCTAAGTGCTTCTACCTGGTTAGACTGAACTCCGGAGGGTGAGACTGTGTCTGCCCTGCTATGGCTATATCCTAGTGCTCAGGATAGAGGCTGTTCTGTGGTAGGTGCTTAATAAACATTTGTATCCCTCTCTGTATTGCTAATCCCTTGTTCTAAAACAATTCTCCTGCAGATTTCAGTCATTGCCTATGTCCTGGCTATCCTTTCACCAAAAAGAATTGTGGCAGTATTTACATGTCATTTTTCCTTTGCTTTTCTTGAGAGGGGAGTGTCAAACAGTTGGCTCCAGATATACATTAATGATTAAAAAAATTAAATTCTGGATACATGTGAAAGAAAAAGAATTCAAAATGAGTCTATTTATGTTCAGAAAATCACAGGTGCTTAGAATTGTTTTATTGTGATATTAATTATACTATCAAAAAAAAAAAAACCAAAAGAAAAGAAAAAAGAACCAATATTTGGAGACTGGAAAATTGTTAGGTAAATTATGATGCTTTCATATGGTAAGCTTCTATATAGACATTAAAACAATATTTTAGAATAATATTTAAGGGCAGAATAATTCTCCTAATATATTACATAAAGAAAAGAAAAAGAAGGTAAAAAAGCATTAGAGCATAATTTTTTCTTATAGAAAAAGGATTAAAATGGGGCACCTGGGTGGCTCAGTTGGTTAAGCATCTACCTTTGGCTCAGGTCATGATCGTGGCGTCCTGGGATTGAGCCTGATTCAGGCTGCCTGCTCAGTGGGGAGTCTGGTTCTCCTCCCTTCTCCCTCAACCCCTCCCCTGTACTCATGCTCTCTCTCTTTCAAGTAAATAAATAAATCTTAAAAAAAAAGATTAAGGAATTTACATCAAAACTGTATAGTGTTCCAAAATTTAGACTATATATATATAAAACATATTACTTTTATATTCAGAAAATATGTTATGAAAGTGTAGGATTTCTTTAAATAGAAATATCTTTTACTGGATTTAAAATATGGTATCATTTACCAGGAAATTGAGTAAACCTATGGGAAGGGAAGGTTGTGCTTTGAAGAAAGCAGAGATGAGTGTGTGGGGAAGGAGATCCTGTGTTGATGGGTAGTGAAGGAGTTTGAGATCTCCTTGAAACATGGCCACAACAGTTTATCTGAGAAAAGAAAATGTACCTTCAGATTGTTCCTGTACAATTACCACGAAGAATTCACAAATGGAGACTGAAAAAGGAAATAGCTTCTAACAGCTTTTTATACCTGCTCCTATGTCTTCATTTTATACATGTCTGTATAGATATCTTTCCCCCCTGAATGAATAGGTTGGAAATTATTTTCAAATTTGCTGTTTTAGTTCTTCCCTATCTGCTTCATGAGTGATCTTTTAAACAAGAAAATCTGTTTATATGTCTACTTAAATTCTTTTATGGATTCTCATTGCCTTTGAGATGCTATCCAGACTCTTTGATGCACATATATGAGGTTGGGTAACTGTCTCATTCTTCCTCCCCTGCCCATCCCCCATCACTTTCCCAAATATGTCCCAGACTTCATCATACCAGACAACTCACAACTTTTGTGTGCAACATCTCTATAATAATAGGCTGTACTTCCTTCTAGAAGCCTCCTCTGAATCCCTTCTCTGTGTAGTTTCTTCCTCCTTTCTGCCTTCATATACACCTTTACCACTCACTTACCATACGACATTGTAGTTGCTTGACTTTCCTGCCTGTCACCTCACTGTCAACTTCTGCAGGGCAGAGACTAGGACTTGACCAACTTATATTTCAATACTCACCATTTGATTTTTGGTCCACAGTGGGTATTTAATACATTTTGTTAAGTGACCATATGAATGAATGCCCGATGTATTTTGGTGGCATGTGCACTCACTACTGTTGAATTCACCCTTAATCTTGTCTGAAGTTGTTGTCCAGCTGATGTCTTTCTAGTAGGCAGAACCATGTGCCTTTCTGGATGTGCATCTGTCTAATGAAGGAAAGCGTGATTGGCGGACTAATGGCCCCAAGGATTTGCATGTCCTAATTTCTAGAACCTTTGAATGGTATATTACACGTCAAAAGGTACTTTGAGATAGAATTAAGGTTATGAACCTTAAGAGATAATTCTAGAGTAGCTGGGTCTGGGTGAATCCAGTGTAAGCACAAGTGTCCTTAACAAAGGATGCAAGAGGCAGAAGGAAGACAGATGCAATGAGAAGAAAAGGTAGGAGAGATTTGAAGTGTGAGATGGGCTGACCCACTAATGCTGGCTTTGAAGATAGAGGAAGTGGACCATGATCCAAGGAATGGAGGCTCCTTCTAGAACCTGGAAACAGACCTCAGCTGACAGCCAGCAAGAAAATGGGGACCCCAGTCCTGCAAATGTAAGGAACTGAATTCTGCCAACAACTCAAATGTGTAGAAAATGGATTCTCTCACATAGAATCTCTAAAAAAGGGCACAGTGCTGTTGACACCTTGATTTTATTCCAGTGAGATCTGTGTTAGAATTCTGACTTGCAGAACTGTAAGATATCAAATTAGTGTCATTCTAAGCCAGTAGGTTTGTAGTAATTTGTTACAGCAGCAATAGAAAACTGAAACAGAGTTGAGAAATATTTTAGAATGTGTGAATGTCTGCTTGGTTACTCACTGTCTTCACCTATTCTTAATAGAACCACTCAAATATAAGGAAATAAGAATAGAAGGAAGAGAACCCTTCATAATTGATAAAAGAAGGGGGGGTGGGGACTAAGTGCCCTTTGTTCATATGCAAATATTAAATCAGTTTTGCCATTAAGTAAATTTTAAAATCTTCAGCTATTTATCCAAGCTCCTTCCTTCTTTCCCTCTGCCTTCTCTTACCACCTGCATACATTCCTTCCATCTTTGTGTGTTTCCTTCTCTCCCTCAATCAGTCTTGCTCACATGCTCATTTTCAATTATTATTGGCCGTTTACCTGGATAACCTCTACGTGTGTCAGCATAATGCACTTTAATAGTCAGAACAGCAGATGAAATTTGTACTTTCCTCATTGCAGTGACTATGTAGAACTGCCTGTCATCTTTTCACAAAGCCTAATTGGCATAAATTGGTATTTCTAAATACAAATTTTCTGTTTTTGTTTCTTTCCTGATCTTGTTTTTGGATTTTCATTGCTTAATTTCGCCAGGTATATAAGTGACACACAATCTCTTAGGGAGCCTCTGATAAACTGGATGAATTTTAAGGTGTCATTGCTCTGTTCTTCTTTTGACCTATATCCCTTTGGAAAACGGAATTCTCTTTCTAAATTGCTGCTTCAAATATTTGAAGATTGTTATCTGTGCCAAAACATGCTATAGGATGTAGTAGAAAGTACACTGGCCTGGAAAGGAATTGGAAAATCTATGTTCCTTTTCCAGCTCTTACCAAAGCCATATGACCTTGGAGAAACATCCAATCTTTTTATTTCATTGTATATTAATTGAACTCTAACTATATGTCAATATTGTACTGGTCCCAAAGGTTATAAAGTTTAATTAGATGTAGTTTCTCTTTCTTCAAGGAGCTAATAGTGTAGTGAGGGGGAGAGACAGATAAATAAACCTCTACATTATTATGTGATACATGCCATATGGCAGTAGATATGGGTTATCATGAAGCTCTAGAAGAGGCAGGGATTCATTTTCTTTGCTTAGGGGCAGAGACAAAAGAATGACCAGCATACTGAAATATGAGTTGAATTTTGCCAGTCAGGGCAAGAAAGAAAATTCTGGGTAAGGAGAACACATGCAATGTCACAGACACATGGCCCTGAACAGCCAATTACAACCCACTGGGAAAAGCAAGTTGTTGATCTATAGCTGTCTGCATGTTGCCCATATGTTGGTCTATCTGGTAAAGGGGCATTTGAAGGAGTAGAGGTGGGCTTGGGGGCACGAGACAAGAAGAGATGCCTGGAAGGATGAAATCAAGGAAAATGAACTTTGAAGGGCTGACTTTTCTCAGTTATTAAATGTTGTTTGTATAGCCTCTTCCAGGGATAACATTATCTAGTTCAAATTATGCTTATTCCCTATTGCAAATTATACTTTATAATTGCAGGGTGCTAAAAAAAATCCCATGTACAATCTTGTGACATAGGTTGCTATGGAACTGAGATTTGTATGTGAGATATATGGAAACTGGGACACAAAGACATGGTATGTTTAAGGTCTTATACTCCTTGGATTCAGGCCTAGACAGTCATTTGATTTATTCTTTCAGAATGAGAAAACATTAAAACAAAACAAAACAAACAACCAAAACTCCAGCCAATTAATGTAGCCTCATTTAAAAAGCAAAATCTCCCAAACAGGCCTAATTGACTTCAATATATATATGAATTATCACAGGGATCATGTAGAATGTACTGTCTAATTCAGTTGATGTGGGGTCCAAGATTCTAATAAGCTCCTAGGTGATAGTGATACTGGTGAACTTTGATAATGTACCTTGAGTAGTAAGACTGTAGAACTGCACTGAACAATATGGTAGCCACTAGCCACCTGTGGCTATTTAAGTTTAAATGTATTAAAATTAATTAAAATTAAAAATTCAGTGCCTCAGTTGTACTAACCACTTTTCAAATGCTCAGTACACACACATGGGTAGCAGATTTCCCTTTGTGGAAAATTCTACTGGACAGTGCTGCTCTAGAGAATATTATGAGCAACCATTTAGTAATGAAACCTTGCCCAGAGAACTCCTTATCAACAGTGACTATATTTAGAAATATTTGGAGTGATATAACCAAGTTGGAAAAGTAAGAAAGCCTAGCTTCCATCCCCCTTCCCTCAAAGATCAACAATTATACAGCTATCCACAGCAAAAACAGCTCTGGGTGGGCTCATGTGTCTATATAAGAAATTTCAGCAAGATAGTGGAATAAAACACCTGAGAATAACTGCATAATGAGAGGAGGAAGAACAGCTTCATTTTGCTTGCATCATCCCATTGACCAGCTCAGCACCAAGAGGGAACTATCAGCTAGAGGGAATTCCCCTTGTCAGGAAAGGGAGAGGTGATTAACCAGCATCCCCAGCCTTTTGGATCATCACATGAAGGATCTCCTTTGGTTTCACCCCACCCAGATCCTGGCCAAGCTGAGACATAGAGATGGCCAGGAACAAGGAAGAAGATCAGAGGTACAGTATTATTCATGCAGTGGGAGTGGCCATGGTTTTTAGTGACCTGCTCTGCAGAGCAGCTTTCACCACTGAAGAAACCAATGGCTAGTAAGGCTGCCACAGACCCCCAGCAGATTTCACTGTTTTTTGCCCCATATGTATTCTTTACCAATATCAGCTACCTGATTCTTTCCACACTATCTCATCCCTCTTACCCCAACTGGAGTCTGAGATGCACACTGGCAGCCAGCTCAGGCCTCTGTGGCTATGTGAATGCAATATGTTGGCCCAGATGCTGACTTCCACTGCCATGTGCATGCTTGAGGCTAGGCTGTACAGTTGCATACTGCCAGCCTGACTCACCATGGCTGCTATTGTCATGTCACTTTGGAGAAATCCTACAGCCACAGAAGTGCATGCCAATAACCAAGGCTCCCATAGTTGCTTGTCCACCCAAATTTGGCCCTATCTCCAGTTACTGGCCTGTACTACTGGGCTCACCTTCAACTAGCCCTCCTAGCTGTGCACCTGCATACCCCTGGCTCACCCCTGTCACTGGCCTTCAATGCTGTGTGCATGCTAGTGGAGAGATCCTGTAGGAACAGGAGTGCATGTCAATAGCCAGGGCCCCCATAACTACTTGTGAGCCCAGATCCAACTCTATCTCCAGTCACTGACCCGCACCAATGGGCTCACCTGAGCTAGCTTCTTTAGCTATGTACCTACACTTTCCTGTTCCAACTCCTGACACTGGCCTCCGCTGTTGGTCACATGCTCAAGATGTGATCTTGTAGCCACATAAACACACACTTATAGCCAGGGCCTCTATAGCTGTCAGTGCCTGCAGTTGGCCCTGATCCTTGCTGCTGATCTTGGCCCCTACCACTATGTGTATGTCTGCAACCAGGACCTGCCACTACACAGGCACCTGTAGCTGGTCCCCATAGCTAAGTGTGTGCACATCACTGGCTCTGGCCACCACTGCTGCCTGCTGTGGTCCCTATCCAGTGGAACTTGAGGTGCCATTGAAAACCCCAACAGTCCCTATAGCCACTGAAACCCCCTACAGGACCTTGCCAAAGATTAAACAGCTGTAAGTGTTGTGGGCTCCAGTGTCTTGAACCAATGAAGCATCATGTGACCCCAAACCTGGAGATGCGACATGTCTCTGAATTTGATGCTCTACTACTAGACCCAGGGTAACAGCATGCTCCAACATGCTCCCACCTATAGTTGAAAGGTGAGTGTATTTCCATACCAAAGTTAGCCTATAATGTCTAGAAGAAATGACTGGTTCTCCAAATGTGCAGACATCTACACAAGTCTACAGGAATCATGAGGAATCAAGAAATACGACACTACCAAAGCACAATAAACTTCAAGTAACTGATCCCAAAGAAATGGAGATACATGAATTGCCTGACAAAGAATTATAAATAATTGTTCTAAAAGTTCTCAGAGAGATGGTCTTATAGATACACAGCTTAATGAAATCAGGCAAACAATACAAGAACAAAAAAAGAAGTTTAATAAAGAGAAAGAAAACATTTAAAAAGGCCTAAACAGAAATTTTGGAGGTCAAAATACAATGACTGTAGGAGGGCATCTAAGTGGCTCAGTCAGTTAAGCATCTGACTCTTGATTTTGGCTCAGATCATGATCTCAGGATCATGAGATGGAGCACCATGTCTGGCTCTGTGCTGGGTGTGGAGCCTGCTTAAGATTCTCTCTCTCCCTCTGCCCCTCCCACTTGCTCATGCTCGCTCTCTCTCTATGTATGTATGTGTGTGTGTGTGTATATATATATATATATATATATATATATATATGTGTGTGTGTGTGTGTATATATATTTCAGTATATATGTGTGTGTGTGTGTGTGTGTGTATATATATATATATATATGTATATATATATATATGTGTATTTCAGTAGGGAGTTTTATCATCAGACCAAACAGAGCAGAAGAAGACACAGTGAGTTTAAATACAGATCATTTGAAACTATTCAGTCAGAGGAGCAGAAAAATAAGTAAATAAAATAAAAAAGAATTTTTCTTTGGGAGTTGTGAGACACCATTAAGAGAAACTATATATTATTGGAGTCCCAGAAAGAGAAGAGAGGGAGAAGGGGACAGAGAGCTGCTTAAAGAAATAATGGCTGAGAACTTCCCAAACCTGGAAAGATATTAAGACATCCAAGTTCATGAAGCTAATAGGTCACTCCATAATTTCAATCTAAAATATTCTTCTTCAAGACACATGGTAATGAAACTGTCTAAAATCAGAGACAGAGAATTTTAAAAGCAGCAAGAGAACTCCCACAAGGCTATCAACAGATTTCTCAGCAGAAAATTTGCAGACCAAGAAAGAGTGGGATGATATATTCAAAGAGCTGGAAAAAAAAATTGCCATCCAGACTGTTTTACCCAGCAGGGCTGTCCTTCAGTAATAAAGGAAAGATAAAGACTTTCCCAAAAACAGAAGCTGAGGAAATTCATCATCACTAAACCTACCTTAAAAGGAATGCTGAAAGGAATTCTTCAGGCTGAAGTGGAAGCACACTAATTAGTAACATAAAAATATATGAAAATGTACAATATGCTGGTAAAAGTAAGATATAGTCAGATTCAGAAAACTGTATAGTCAATAAGGTGCTATTAAACCCTAAAACACCAGAGCTCTAAATATGCAAAAAGTTATTCTACTTTACTTCAATATTACTAGCCTTCCATAACTCCCATCCTTCTATTCAGGAGGTAAGTTCTTTTTTCCATAGTGAAAAGAAAAGATATTACTCAACCATCATTCAAGACAGAAAAGTTACTCCTTCTTAAGCACAAGCATTTGTTATTTAGTTGGATATACCTTGTTTTCTTTAGGACATATTGAAGAGTATTTATTTTATATTTAGCCCCACCAAGTTCAGATACTAAGAAAATATTTATGTTAGTTCAGTTACTTGGTGCAGTGGGTCTCACTTTTGACTATACGTCACAGGTATCTGGAGGAACTTTCAAAAATCATGATCCCAGCCACACACCAATGGCCAATTTAATCACAATCTCTAGAATGAGACAAAGGCTTCAGTGTTTTTTTTTAAATTTCATTCTTTTTTTTTTTATTTTTTAGGTGATTACCCTTGATATTTTATCATATATAAACTAAATTAAATTTGCATTTGTACAATATTTTAATCATCCTCTACAAACAATGATAGAACTTTAAACAGTTTTTAAACTTTAGTGTGAATGTAATTACCTGGGAATCTTGTTAAAGTGGCTTGAGAGTCTGAATGTCACAGAAAGTTACAGGTGATGCTGATGTTGGCAATCAATAGACCACATTTTTAGTATCAGGGCTTTACAACACTTTAAATTTGATCATCCTTTCCAAATTGAATGTAATTGTTACACTAAGTTACCCTCACTGGGGATGAGAGGGTGGGGTGATGCCATCTTTCACCCCACTCCACACCACCACCCCTGCTCCCCCAGCATAGTCAGACTTCAGAGAGAAAGACACTTTAGTTTTGCTCTCATCCAGCCTTATAACTTAGATATTATTAACATTCTGTTATGTAAATATTTGTTAGATTTTCATATGTTTATAATTTTATTTGTTATCATTCTTCTTTAATCCTAAAATATTCTGGAGTCATTTTTCCTCTTTCAAAAATAGTTAAAATTCATGAGGGGCATGTGGCTGGCTCAGTTCGTGGAGCATGCAACTCATGAGCTAGGGTCATGAGTTCAAGCCCCACATTAGGACTAGAGATTACTTAAAAATAAAATCTTCAAAAGTACTAAATTCTTGTGGCATAAATTTTTTAGTGGTAAACTCTCATTTTTTATTTATCTCTGAATGTATTTAGCTTAATTAGAGAATTTAGGTAAAAAATTCAAGGTTGATATCTGTTGTTATGGATTGAATATTTTTGTCCCCCTCCCCCAATTTATATGTTGTAGTCTTAACCCCCAGTGTGAAATGGTATTAGGAGAGGGGTACTTTGGGGGATAATTAGGTTTAGATGAGGTCATAAAGATGCCTCACATGATGGCATTAGTGCTCTTACAAGAAGAAGAAATACTAGAGCTTTCCCTCTCTGCCACATGAAGACATAGCAAGAAGGCAGTCATCAATAAGCAAGGAAGAGGATTCTCACCAGAACCCAACTATCCTGGCAACCTAATATCAGATTTCCCAGCTACCAGAGGAGGAGTTAAGATGGCAGAAAGTAGGGGGACCCTGGGCTAGATAAACACAGATCAACATGAAGTTATTTTGAACAACTAGGAAATCGATCTAAAGATTAAGAAAACAATCTGCACAATTGGAGTGAGAGAACATGGCAGATGTAAGGTTTGGAGTTGTGATTTTGAGGAGCGAAAAGCCACATGCAGCAAAGGAGAGGGAGATCTTTTTGTGGAGAGAAGTCAAGGAGAGAGGTATAGAACAGGAGAGAAAGCAGCATATAGGATTCACACAAGCTACAGTGGTATGAGGATCACCTGGGTTGCTCTGGGAGAGAATGAATGTCCCTCTTCCAGGAGTACTGCCTCTCCAAGGACAAAGGACCTGTTGGACACCATTGAGCCAGGGACAGAGGTGCTAGCAGACCGCAGATAATCTGATTGCAGCCTTTCTCTGCATTGCACCATAGATTCCAGGCAGTTCTGTGGCTGTGTGACTGCTTTTCTGGGATGGAATGGTGCTGACACAACACTGCGAGGCTCTCCTCTGGGGGAGGATAGTGGGTCTGTGCCTTGCCAGGTGTTTTAAGATTTGGAGTTTTGAATCCCAGCTGCCATCCAGAGATAAAATAGGAGAACTGTAGTGCCAGGTGTGCCAATGGCTGAGGCATAGATAGATTAAGGGTGGAGATCTGACAAGGGCCTAGGACACAGGAGGGGAGGTTGTTCACTTTTCTATGAGGACCTCCTGAACAGTGGTAGCTGAAAGTTACCCTCACTGGGGATGAGAGGGTGGGGTGATGCCATCTTTCACCCCACTCCGCACCACTATCCCTGCTCCCCCAGCACAGTCAGACTTCAGAGAGAAAGCACCTCCAGTGGAAGCTGGAGTCCTTTATTCCTCTATGCCCAGCAGGGGCATCTTTAGAAGGGCAGATCTGTTTTTTGTTCATTTGTTCATTTGTTTCCTTTTCTCATTTTTTACACCAGGCTTCTCTCCTGTGTACCCTCCCCCCTTTTCTCTTTCTTTCTTTCTTTCTTTCTTTCTTTCTTTCTTTCTTTTTCTTTCTTCTTTCTTCTTTTGAAGGAAGCTAATAGTTTTTTAACTGTTTCCTTTTTTGTTCCTTTACCTTTTTTCATTTCTTAGATAAAGCTTTTTTTTTTTTTTTCAAATCAGGCTTAACAAATACATCAAAGCACACCTAGTTAAAGGTCCAAACAGTCCCCCTTGCAAGCAAGGAAGGACTCTGCAGAGGATGGACCTGTGGGAAAAAGCAGCCAAAACAACAGCAGAGTGCACATATTATATACCAGAAGCAATTCTGAGATGTCGGGCCTTGGACAGTGTATGACTCCCTTCTTAATAAAGTATTACTCTCAGGAGCAGGAAACATAACAAGCTTTCATAATATAGGAAAGATAGAAATCTAGACATAATAACAAGATGGGGACAATTCTCCCAAAAGAAAGCTCAAGAAGAAATCACAGCCAGGGATTTGTTCAAAACAGATATAAGCAATATATCTGAATAAGAATTTAGAGCAACAGTCATGAGAATACTAGCTGGACTTGAAAGAAGTATAGAAGACACCAGAGAAACTCTTGTTGTAAAGATAGATGACCTAAACACTAGTCAGGCCAAAATAAAAATGCTAGAACTGAAATGCAAAATCAATAGGATGTAATCACAACAAAGATGGAAGAAGTAGAGGAATAAATAGGTAATATAGAAGATAAAATTATGGAAAATAATCTGAAAAGAAGAGGGAAAGAAAACTATTAGATCATGAATATAGACTTAAGGAACTCAGAGATTCCACAAAGTGCAATAATATCTGTATCATAGGAGTCCCAGAAGGAGAAGAGTGGGAGAAAAGGGAGCAGATGGTTTATTTGAACAAATTATAGCCGAGAACTCCCCTAATCCAGTGAAGGGAATGTGCACTCAAGTCCAAGAGGCACAGAAAACTCCTCTCAAAATCAACAAAAACAGGTCAACACTAAGACATGTCATAGTGAAACTTGCAGAATACTGATTTCCAAGCCTCTATAATTGTAACAAATAAATGTCTGTTATTTAAGCCACTCAGTCTATGGTATTTTGTTATAGCAGTTGAGTTAGGCAAAGCTACTTTTTCAACATCTTTTAAGATATTTTATTGTTTTCTGGATTCCACTGCTACTGCTGAGAAATCTCTGTCATTTGAATTGCCCTTTCTTTGTAGGTGATATGAATTTCATCTCCTGCTCCCTTAAAGATCTGTGGTGCTCTGTAATTTTACTACTATGTGGTAGATATGAATTTATTTTTATTTATCTTGTGGGGGATACTGTATGCTTCCTGGATCCATGAACCCATATTTGTATTAGTTCTGGAAAACTTTTAGCAATTAACTTTTCAAATATTGCCTTTCCTTCTATTCTCCCATTCTTGCCTCTTGTGTCTCTGATCAGTTATATCCTCATTTTACCCTTCATATTTCTTATTCTCCTAATATTTTATATTTTGTTATCTCACTGTGCTACTTTGTGGACATTTTTATCAGATTGCTCTTATTTTATGTACACCAGTGCATGATCTGCTGCTTATTCTGTCCATTAACTTTTTTTAATTTAAAAGGTTTATATATATATATTTCATTGTTTTTCAAGTCTACCTGTTCACTTGGATAATTTCTTGTCATTTGCTCATATTCATTATTATGCATTTTATTTCTTTAAGCAGTTTATAAAAAACTTTTCTTATGTGTCATCATGTTGTATTTCCTGTATCTGCAGCCTTCTTGGGTAGCCAGTTCTGTTGTTTACAACTTCTTCTAACTTTTACATATGGTAGTTTGCATATTTAAATGCTTGGTGATTTTTAAAAATTCATAAGCTCATTGCTTAATTTTAACCTGTGGGAATCATATGGATCTAAATTAGAATAGTTTTCCTCCACAGAAGACTTTCCTTCAGCCTTTCTTCTTGGTCTTGGTTAGCACAGAGTCCCAGGCTTAGTTATTCCACCTTAACATTGTACCACATCTCATTATCCACAAAACAGTGGTGATACTAACATGCACCCACAGGACAACCCTAACCCATTGACTGACAGGTGACTATTTTGGGAGGAAGGAGAGGAAAGTGTTTCTTGGAGGCTTCACATACTCCCTGCAAGAAAAGCAATGCAACAAAGAGTATGTCCTATCCAGAATATATTCTTTCTGACAAAGGAATATCTCTCAGAGCATCTAACATGCTATAGTGTTAGAGGCCTAAATTGCTAGCTTTTTCAAAGAAAAAATATATTTTATCAAACAATAAATTTATTATATAACTTAAGAATTCTTTAATAATTAATTCCAGGGCAAGCCCGGGTAGCTTGGCGGTTTAGCGCCACCTTCGGCCCGGGGTGTGATACTGGGATCCTGGGATCGGGTCCCATGTCGGGCTCCCCGCATGGAGCCTGCTTCTCTCTCTGCCTCTCTCTCGCGCTCGCTCTGTGTCTCTCACGAATAAATAAAATCTTAAAAAAAAAATTAATTCCAGAATGGTTTGGTAGTTCAACAGTACCTTAAGGACGTCTGTCTTTTGGCTTGACCATACTCTTTATCAGAAATATATCTTTTGTGTCTGTTGGATGGCTGAAGAAGTTCTAAACATCCTGTATTCATGCAACAAAATTCTTCCTAGTGCTCTATTTCTACTTATCATATGTATTTCTATCTGGAATTATCTTCTGTTACCTTAAAAAACACTTTTTAGGTAACATGACTGCTTGTTATTCATTGCATATCTTCATTTTTATGCAAAATATTTTACCTTTATTTTTAAAAAAGATGTATTTTGCTTAGTGTAAAATTTTAACTTGATTGATTTTTCTTTCTGCACTTTAAAGATGTTCCATTATTCTTTGGAGTTCATAGTTTCTGACAAAAAGTCAGTTACCAGCCTTAATGCTACTCTTTCTTTTGCAGGCTCCTTGAACAATTTTCTGTTTTTGAGATGTTTCTCTTTATCTTTGATTTCTAGCATTTGACAAGGATATGACTATGAATGCTTTCTTTCTTAATCCTGCTTGAGATTCACTGAGCCTCTTGATGTTCTTGGAATATTCCCAGCAATTATGTCTTCCAATATTTCTTCTGTTTCCTTTTCTTTCTTCTCTTGTTTTAGAACTCTAATTGCAAACATGTTATTAGAACTTCTGAGCATGCTTCCCATATATTTATGATTTCCTCCCTTTACTCTTTTTTTTTTTTAACCTAAGCTTCAGTTGGAATATTTTCTCTCTTTTAACCCTGTCTTCTGATGATAAACTTACCTACTGAGTTTTTAATTATAGATATTGTATTTTTGTTCCTTAGTCTTAAATAATTCTAAACTCTTTCAACATCAGATTGAATTTCTAAATCATGGACATCTATTGAGAAAGATGCATTTCCTCAATTTCAATAAGGTCTGATTTAGTGTTTATCATTATGAAAATTAGAAAAACCAACTAAATAAATGTTCAGCTTTAGCCTTTAGGACTTATGGTTTTTCAGACTGTCTTATATTCCTATATCATTTGAAACTTGCCATGTGAGTAATGTGGGAGAAAGTCTCATTATTATTTCCATTAAAATTATAAAGAAAGTAAATTTCTAAATGGGAGAGGAAAGGCTGTATTTTCTGACTACAGATTCCTTGCTTTCATCTACTACATCATACTACTTCAAAGCACATGTCTTGTCAATGGGAGGAGAGGGAAATAATAATGTCAATTTAAAAAGATAATACAATTTCTTCTATTGATTATTATCCAAATATATAGTCAAGAGCTGGAAGATATCTTCAGGAGATCACCTTATCCACACCCTCCTTCCTCATATTATATTATTCTAGTCCAATATTACCTCTCAGGCTGGCGACCCTATATTTGGAGTTTTCAAGGAAGCTTTTTTTGTCACCAAGCTAAAATTATTTGAAGCTGGAGGTCAAAAGAGATAGTAATATAGTTGCATGGTTAATTGTTTTTCAAAATGAATGTTGAGTAGTTAACTCTAACTTTATTTTCTTTAGTTTTTGTGACTTCATTAAACATTGCTTTGTACCTCACTTTGTTCTCTAATTTCTAAGTTTTATACAAGTTTTTGGTCTAAAGAAATAAAATTAGGGCTCATATCATAAGTCTTTTGAGGAAGAGTCCATTGATTCTCTTTATAACTCAATTTAATCATCATTCACATATAAGGAATTCTTCTTTACAATCATTCTTCTTTTAATAATATTTTATTTACTGAAACTAATACTTTACCTTAACCAATTTAATATACCTATGATATAATGTACACACTGTGTTTTACTTGCTTTATAGAGTAGGATATCACATTAAAAAAAACCTTACTCTCTAGGCTATGCAAATTTTGTTGGTAGTAAAAAAATTAACATTGATAGTAACAATAATCTACAAGCTTTAAACTATTTTGCTGTGATTGCCCTGATTCTGGCCAACTATCTAACAAATGGGGATTTTGGTCATCAGAAACAAGGAAAGAAAGCATGTCAGTGACTATGTGTGAACTCATTACCACTGCTGGAGAGACAATCCAAAGAGAAAACTCTATCACAGAATATAACAATAACATCATTTTTGGATATAAGATACACATTTGCAGCACCATAATAGCTTCCGCTGGGCATATTTATAATTGGTAAATGGATTATCTTTATAATTCATTTGGGGCTGAGAAAATTAAGGCTTTTATTTCAGCAGGATTATTTACTGTGAGATGCTTAACTCATTGTGATTAGTGAGTATGGCTAGCTATATACATACATAAGAGAATATTACTATTAGCTCTGTCTGGGGACATCCAGCCTACATCATGATCTTGAAGACATTGTCATAAGAACTTTTAAAAACTCGATGATTAGGATTTCAGATTCAGATCCCTTCTGAAGGCAGATCATTAGAAACATGCAAAAGTTGGTGATGGGGAAGAAAAGGGAGATGTTGTCAGGCTCCTACTTTTACCATATGGGTAGAACATCCAGTGCTCATTTTTCTACTTTACTAAGCCATATCAATTTTGATCCAGCACATGAATGGAACTATCTATGGAATATTTCAGCTATGAGTATTCAATGCCAGGTTCTAGTTTTGGCAAATCTTAAGTAAAAGAGGAAATATTATTCATTCATTTCTCCCCCCTTTTCCTTCACCTTGCTTGGGACCCTGCCAGAACCCGGGTTAGATTGCCAGCCCAGGAGGTGCACTTCACACTCTGAGAGGTGCTATTCGTAAGCATATTATCCTCTTCTATGACTCCAGACTAAATCTACAGCTGAACAGTAGGATGCTGCTTGCTAATGTTGATCATTCTGGCAAAACAGACTGTCAGTTCTGCAAACCAGTGTAAGTAGTGAATTTTGTTTGCAGCTGAAATACCTAAATTATATGATAGTCTTATGATACATGGTGGTCTCTATTGCTGTCCTTTTCTACTTTTCCCTTCATTCTCTGTGCTCCTTCCATCTTCCTACCCAAAGACTCATTTCTTAGTATTGAAATGAAAACATAACTGAAAGGATTATCATCAGAAAAACCGGCTGCAGTGGATGACTTAGATAGTTTAGATGTGTCTAGATGATGAGTCTGTTATTTGTTTTTAAATTTCCAGGAAAAGAAAATTAACTGACTATCCATTGTTTAACATTGGCTAAATCTAAATGAAATCATGATTATTTCTACAGCAGATTTACCTTCCTAATTATGCTTGGCTAATGTTTACACTGACTGATGGAAAAGAATGGTGCCTGGGAGAATGCCAAATGGCAGAAGGAAGTCTGACCTGAGACTAAAAATGTCCAAGGGTAAATTACTGAGTGGACGATCTACAGCAAGATAAAAAAAAAAAAAGAGCTGATGATCTGAATATCATTATTCCTTCAACTCTGTGTCCATCTCCCCCTTGATTTTGAAAAAAAAAAATTCTTGGCTGAAATATAAACAGTGCACTTTAACCTTGATAATACCTGAGAGGAATAAAGATATTTCTTATGCCCCCAGAGTTTAGTACAAGGTTATGAAAAGGATAAATGTTTGCAAATGCTACTAATATCAAAACATGTTGGGGGAATTGCTTGGCTCTCACATTCTGCAGATCTCATCTCTTCGCATTTAAGTCACTTGACCCCTAGCTGAAGAATCCATGATCACAGAGGCTCTGGGTCCAATCTTGACTATGAATGGGAAGAATGACAAGGACTTTGAGCCTAGTCTTCTGGGCCTGGGTGTGCTGGTATTTATCATAACTGGGCCACTACAGAGTAGAGGAAATGGAGAGGAGTCCAGAAATCTGTAACTAGATTCTTATTAGGATGGATTGGGCAATGGGAGAAAGATTCAATTGTAGCTAATTAGGTACTGAAATTTACTAAGAGAAAAGAAGAAAGATCAGACACTCTTTCTGAACACATTCTGCAAAAGTGACTCAGAGCCAATGCTTTTAAAGACTGTGATTAAAATAATGTCAGAGGAGGCAGTATACATTAAGTGATTGAAAAATCAGTGATTAGACTATGAGATGTAGAAAAAAATAGTCCAATGCTGGCAACATTTTTTTGCATTTGCTCCTATGCCAATCAGTGGCACAGGCTCTGCTCCTACACTTGCTTCCTCTGGCGGCAGAACCTGGCTGTGCAAGTCCAGTCTGAAAAGTAGATACATGATCTGGAGACCATGGCTGTGGACCGGATGTTTCAGGGGTGCAGTTGACTGGGATAGGTGGAAAGAAGTGGATAAAACATGAGGTAACCAGAGTATCTGCAGCACCTTGATTTTAACATGTCCCAAACTGAGCTAAATTTTTTACCTCAAACTTGGACCTCCTCCATACTCACCATACATTTTTAAATTTATTTTAAAAAGATTTCATTTATTTGTTCATGAGAGACACACAGAGAGAGGCGGAGACATAGGCAGAGGGAGAAGCAGGCTCCCTGCAGCAAGCCCGATGTGGGCTGGATCCCAGGATCCTGGGATCGCCACCTGAGCCAAAGGCAGACACTCAACCACTGAGCCACCCAGGTGCCCCTCACCATACATTTCATTGTTAAATAAATATTTATGTCCAGTTAATTATTAACCATATCTAAGCAGTCCTATTCTAGAAATAGATCTGATTATGTCATCCCCTCCCTAGAGATCTTCAGCCTTTCCTCCCTGTCCATAGCACTCTGTAGCATGATAAACAAGAGTCTTTGCAACTTGGCTTCCATCCACCCCTCCAGTCTTATTTCTTGCCACTTTCCTGTCTTCACAACTTGTACCACAGCTACACTGACCTTCTGCCTTTTGCCAAATCTGCCATGCCTTATTATCATTCAACTATTCTTTCTGTCTCTCCCCTCATCTCTCCTTATCTTACAAATAGAAGTAGGGCAACATGGCTTTTTCCTTATGGTAAAGGATTAGACGAAAATAGCCACCTTACCATATAGTAAGGTAACACATATGAATGCAGAATGAATTACTACAAGATAAGTCCCAGGTTATTTTGACATAGTAACCTTCCAAGTTAAATAGAACCATTAAAACAATAGATGAAAGAGGGAAAAGAAGCTTATCTCATTGGTTTTGACAGTTTTCTATGTGATATTTTCAGTTTGTCAGATTTTAAAAGGTCTACCAATCCAATCTCCAAAGTATTACATATAATTTATATGGAAAACTAATTCTCAGTCAATGCTTATTAAAAAAAAAGTTTCACGTTGTCTGAGTAGAATAATTGAGGGCTTCTTATATCCAAAGTGTTTATCTAAAGAGAGACAACTTATACTTGAAGACTAATAATAAAATTTAGATAAATAATATGGTATTAAAAGCTGTAGCCATAATACCATAATACATTTCACATCAAATGTATTTAAATTTTGTTTCGCATTGCTGATTAAGGATCCTAAACATGGAACTAAAATCCGTGTTCTGGCAGTTTATTTTAAGGAACATATGAAGAAAAAGGAGTGGAATGCTCCAGGATGCAGTTTTCAAGGCAAAAGTTATGCCACTGATCTCAGTAGGCTTGTAATATGCTCTCTGCAGAACCTATTGCTCCTGGTTTTTCAATTACAACTTCAAATCATATTCCTGATTAGTAACAAGCAATCAATCATAATTAATTAGTTAAAATGTTCAACCGTTAAAATCATTACCATTAATTAAAATAATTATCTCTATTTTGGCTGCACTTCATTACCATTTCTGGAAACGCATTGCTTGACTATACTGCCATTCTTAGTACAGATTCTTGATGAATGCAATGCATACAATAGTTAATCTATGAACTACTTTAAAAATGATCACTTGAATAAGGTTTTGGACTTTTTTACTGTTGTTGCATCTGGGGAAAACATTTCACTACAGTGTTATGGGCTTTATGAACAAAGTTCTTTGAAATGAATGTTAGCCTATCACAGGATTCTGGGAAGTGAGGATTTTTGAAAGAATATTGCCTTTGAAGGAAATATTTGCTTTACAGGATAAACAATAGTCTAGATATAGGAAGAGAGAGAACTAATGAAGTAAAGTAGATAACAGAGTTGAGGCAATCTCCCGGAACTTACTACAGAAACAAGGACTTAGAGAAAATGAAGGTAAAGAGACATGGAAGATATTGAAGTACAATGAACAGCTATAGCTTGTTCTATTAGAGATCTAGAAGGATAAAATGAAAAGAATAGAAGAGAGAGTACTAAAGATAAAATGACTGAGAGTTTCCAAGAATGGAAAAAAGATAGTCGTCTCAAGCCAGGTGAATAGAAACAAATTCACATCTAGACACATCATAATAAAAATGCAGAGCTTTCAGGAAAAAGAGGGAAAGGACTTAAAGATACCAGAGAGAAAAATGAGGTTTACTTTCAAACTTGGAAACAAATGACAATTAGAATTACAGGAGTTAATCACCAGGAACAATAGATGTTAGAACAAATAATGGAATCCTATCTTAAAGCACTGGTAGAAAATAAACTTGAACCTAAAATTCTATCAAGTAAGTGATAAAGACATTTCCAGATATACACAGTTGGAGCACATTCCTACCTTCAGACCCTCATTGAGAGAAATGTTCATGCAGACACTTCAACAACTTAGAAAATGAACCCAAATGCAAGAAGAAATCATGATCAAGGAAATCAATCGATTGTAATTTTGTAAGTCTAAATACATGTTGGCACTATTAACTCATTTGGGAGGGGAGGTGGTTAAAATGATGGTTAGGATACTAGACACCAATAACATGAAAGGTGTGAGTGTGTGATGCTATTTGGAGAGAAGTTAAAACACCTTAAGATTCTTGTCTTGTTGGGAGAAAGGTGGTATTTTTAATTTAATACTTGGTAGAAAAACATAAGATTAAGGATGCATGTTATTATGTAGGTTAACTTCTAAAAGTAGCATAAACTTTGTGATACTGTTGTCTCTGTGAAGAATGGATGGGATGGGGAGATGGGGTTTGAGAAAGTGTGCAGTGAGGACTTCATTGTTATCAGAGACAGCTATGTTGTGGACAGCAAGTACATACATGGCTTTGGGTCATGGCTTCTTGGGAATGAATGCCAGTTCTGCCTCTGGTATGGGCTCAGGTGTGTCCTCCTGAAATTGATATGTTGAAGCCCTAGCTCCCAGTATTGAGAATATTACTGTATTTGGAGACAGGATCTTAAAAAAGGTAATTCGGTTACAATAAGGTTATTAAGGTAAGTCTAATCCAATATGACTGGTGTTCCTATAAGGAGAGAAAATTAGGACACAGATATGCACAGGGGGAAGATCATGTGAAGATACAGAGAGAAGGCAGGCATCTATAAGCCAAGGAGAGATGCCTCAGAAGAAATGTAGACACATTGATCTCAGATTTCTGGTTTCCAGAGCTGTGAGAAAATAAATTTCTGTGGCTTGAGGCACTTTGTTATGATAGCTGTAGCAAACTAATACAGTCTCTTAAATCTATATGACTTGGCACAATCTTAAAATTCTATGCCTTAGTTTCTTCTCTATAAAATTGAGATAGTAACAATCCTATCTCATAGTTTTTTTAAAAGATGTAATCAAATTAATGTATGTAAAACATGTGGAATACTACCTATACATGGTTAAAACTGAATAAATGTTAGTTATTATTCTTTTATTAAAAATCTTACATATGACACAGATTAATATTGATTAATTATGAATGGTGGGAATATGGATATTATACTTTGCAACTTTAGGCAAATTTAACAATTATTCTGAATAAAAGTAAATCTATTCTCTATAATCTGTATCAGATGGGAACTTGACAGCAAGCTGAAGAATACTTCGGCTGATGTGAGGATTTTTAACAACATTATTTATTTGAGAAATATTTAAGAACATCTATTATCTGCCAGGTACCAAGCTGACCCTTCGAGTATTATGTAATGACCAATTGTCTTTCTTTTCTGAGCATGTGTTTATTACCAATGAAATACTTTTCATAATTTGTAATCTGTTCTATAATTCCATGTCTGCTTATGGGCTGGCACATGGGCATTTGCCTTGCAGAGCTTATTACAGACAGGCAACCCAAATGCTTTATAGCCTTGCTTAGAGGATCTGGTGCATCTGCAGTAATTAAAAAAAAGAGCTACTTGAAAAGAATTAAAGATTTTACTAATCAGTCTATTAATTGGAGTTATCAGGTCTCCAGAATACAAAAGCAAATAGAGTAGGTAACAGTGAGACCAGATATGTCTCTGGAAGTTAGAATTAATGATATATGAACCTGGGCCCCTTTGTGGTTGAGTTTCTTCCAAATGCACCCAGCTATAAAAGAATAATATGAGAACTCATTAATTGGTAATTCTGTACAACTTCAAAAAATCTCCACCACAATTGTGAGTTTTCTGACAACCTCCTAATGTCTCAAAGTTGTGGGGGAAAGCTTTGTCAAACCCATGACTCACCATGATAGCTCAAAGAAACACCCAGTAGGGTCTGGAAGAAACTCATCTCATTGAAAAATGTATCCATCATTAAAACACTTCACTTGGTTTTGTTGAAGTCACCCTCTAGTCCTTATTCCATGCAGCTGTGGCCTCACAGTTGATTCCAACAACATTTATTCATTGTTTGATCATAGTCTCATGGAGATCCAATAACTATTGTGAGGTATTGGCTGCCTGTGACAAGGTGGGGGATATTGGCATGATGCCTTCCAGTCTCCTCCTTACCCTACTGGCTACCCACTAGGACAGAGAATTTAAGTGACTAATGTGAATTGATGCTATTAAATTATAATCATATGAAGAGATGTTAAAATATAAGCCATAGTTTTCATGTGTTTTTTTTTTTTTTAAGATATATCAACCTTTCTACTCTAGTAGAGTCCAGTGGTGAAAGCTATTTAGAAACTGGTGTTGTGGAGTCCTTCTATTGGAGTCAGAAGGCATAGATTTTAACCCTGGCCCTTTTCTTCCTAGTTAGATGATCCTGGATGAGTCCCTTCATCCTTCCAGAGCCTCAGAGTATTCATTTGTACAATGACAATGATAACACCTACTCTGCAGCTTGGTGTGTGGATTAAATGAAATTATGTATAAAAAAGTGTATGGTACTGGTACCCCTGGGTGGCTCAGCAGTTGAGCGTCTGCTTTTCACTCAGGGCATGGTCCCAGAGTCCCGGGATCGAGTCCCACATCAGGCTCCCTGGAAGAGCCTACTTCTTCCTCTGCCTGTGTCTCTGCCTCTCTCTCTCTCTGTGTCTCTCATGAATAAATAAATAAAATCTTTTAAAAATGCATGATACAGTGTCTGGCATAAGGTAGATCTTTAAAAAAGCATTTTTTTGGCTTCCTAACAGAAAGCCTCTATTATGTTAATTTCTATATATTCACTTAACAAATAAGGTTATGAGTGCCTACTCATAGCCAGGTGCTGTCACTAGAGCTGCAGATATGGAGATGAAGGAGGTGGATTTTTCAGTCTGGCAGGGAAGGTAAAACCACATACAAATCCCTGATAAGTCCTACCGTAGAGTAGACAAGATACAGCAAAGCCAAGTGGTGAGTGATAATCTTGGCCTGAGGGACTGATGAGTCTTCTCAGAGGTTAAGGTTAGGTTTTGTAGAATAAATTTATCCTTTGAACAAGAGGATAAAGGATCCTCAAGACACAACTGCAATGCAAAGACATGGGCACAGCCCAAATGTCACCTTTGGTAAACTGTAAGTGGTTGAGGAACATCAGGTGCCATGAACCTCTGGTGGTAGTGGGGGTGTGGAACAGGCCTCCACCTCTGGGAAAGTTAGGATCAGATGAGGAGCGTGTATGTGTCTGTGAATGTATGTGTGTACTTTCATGTGTGTGCCTCTGTGCAGGTCTCTGGAACAATGGAACTCTCTGGCACCAGCTGCTGAACTCAGGGTCTATTTCCTGATAGACAGGCCTGGGGCTCCTCCCTGCTGACCCAGATCCACTGCCCCTCTTTCTCTGCTCCTGAGGTTTGCCTGAAACTTACCTTCTGTCTCTGGCCTGATCATCCTTCTCCAGCCCTAGAAGCCCATCAGGCAGTACTGCTAACTTCCAGCTTCCTCTAAATGGCACACAGGAGCCGAGGGCAACTATGGGAGCTAAACCAGACACTTCCTGATTTTGTGTTTACCCTATGGGGCAATCTCCTCTCAGAGTCCTAGGTGGAAAACAAGGAATACCCTCCTATGTTTGGTTTTCTCCTTTCCTAACAGAGGCAGCATGGGGAGTGAATCTGGATACTCTTGAATCCCTGAGCCCTCCTCCAGACTTCTCTTCCCACCTCTCCCTCTTCCCCCCACCCTCCTGGGCTGGAAGGAGTGGGATTTCTTTCCACTTATTCTTTCCTCTGGAGATGAGTCCTGAGTTACAGCCTCTTCTCTTCCCAGCCTCATTGGGGATGGGCTATGGGGATGAAAATGCCTCACCAGTAAAGTCACATCAATGAGGAAATTTTTTTCAAAGATTTTATTTATTTATTCATGAGAGACACACAGAGAGAGGCAGAGATATAGACAGAAGGAGAAACAGGCTCCTTCTAGGGAGCCTGATATGGGATTGAATCCCAGGACCCTGGAATCACAACTTGAGCCAAGGGCAGACACTCAACCCCTGACCCACCCAGAAGTCCCTGGGGAAATGTTTCTTTTTAAAAACAATACAATAGCCACTATAATTATGTTAGAGAATCCATGTAATTCCTGAGTGTACAAGAGCACCTGTGGACTTAGCTCTATCACTTAGCACAGCTGGCAAGAAGTGTTAGAGCTAATGGGGCTTTAGGAATCACACTCAAATGTCTCCTCCCCTAGGAAAACTTCTTACTCTCAGTCATAAGTGCTATTTGGCTGACTTACACTGCAGAGGCTCTGTGGCTTTGGGCACTCCAGCATGCAGATGACTATTCTATCAGTATGTGGAGAAAGGAGATAAATTTGCAGAGGAGGCCTAAAAAGGAGGAAATCCCTGGTACATCTTGAAATTTGAAAAAGACAAGAGTTGTGAGGTGCGTTGGGGACAGATCCTCAAATATTTGTGGCGGTAGCCAATAATTTAAGCTAGGACGACCCATATATGTGTGAGTTTATATAGGTAGTCTATACTACCTATATAAAAAAAGTGAGCACATAGGGGTGAGCACATAGGGGTGACTAGGTATTTCAGTGGGTTAAGCATCTGACTTTATTTCAGCTCACATCATGATCTCTGGGTCATGAGATTAAGCCCCACTTCATGCTACACAGTGATCACGGAGCCTGCTTAAGATTCTCTCACTCCCTCTCTCTGACCCTCCCCACCATTGATGTTCACTCTTTCTCTCTAAAGAAAGAGCACATAGAGCCTTAAAAAGGCCATTAAAAGTAATATATTTATGTACACGTAGAGATGTCACTAAAGTAATTTGTATCAACCAAGAACATGGAATTTTAATTGACATGGGGTCTCTCTGAATCTCTATTTTTCTGTTTTTAAGAAATTGCTCATCATGTAAGTATAATTATAGAATTACTTTTCCATTATTAAGTCTTGTGTCTGTAGGGAAAAAAGTTTGAGAGAACTTTGCATTGCCTCTTTTATTTTTTAGTTAAAAAAATTGGGAGAGAGAGCACTTAGTTGGTTTTAAATAAGGTAACAATCAGGCTAGAACAGTTCAAAAATTTTCTTCATAACACAATCTTCTGGTGATATTCTGTCTCTCTCTCTTCTTCTTTTCTTCCTTTCCTGAAATTTTAAAAAATTATCTCATCTATCTCTAGTCTGAAACAGTCAAAGAACTCTAAACCTAATGATGTCTTCCAGTCTTTCATGAACATGTGGACTCTTTGGATTTAGGTTCATTGTGACAAATTTGAATAGTGGTTGGTTCATATTTAAATCAACTTGAGGACCATACTGCTTTCTCAAGATCTGTTTGTATATTTCCAGTGAAAATCATGCCATACAAACTGTCATAACAATCACTAGGTATTTGCCTCGATACTTTTCTACCCATCCTGGTGGCCCCTGTCCCTTTCCTACAAGTCTCAGTTACTCATGCTTTGTTGAATAATTGTGGTTCTTTAATATTCTCATTGTTTTCTACTCCCAAATATTTGTTAGTGGCTTTGTTCTATTCTTCCTCAAATTGGAAGAATTTTCTTCCTAAGTGACATGACTCTCTAAAGAAGAGCTATGTGGCCAGATTTCATTTGGGTTCTCAGAGTTGTCATGCTCTCTTGGTTCTCTCTGTTGAGGATTTTAGAACATATTCTCACTGAATGGCTTTGATAATGTTTTGAATGAAGTCCCTGTTATATTCTCTAGGTGTCCTTGAATCTGTATGCTAGGATACAGGATGAACACAGATCCTCTAATCCTCTCTTTACTGTTGGTAAGTTACTTTCTGGCCTTTCAGAGATACTTCCTTTGAAAACCTTCATCCTTTGTTTTTGATTCAAGAATCTCAGTCATGTGGTATGACCAAGAGTCTCAAAAATGTTGTTACCATTTCTGTGGAGCATGGTACCCTCACACAGATAGGATTCCTGGCCTGCTTATTTGATTTTCTGGAGCTCCTAACTTGGATTCACCTGGCCCTGACGAACCAGGATTTTAGTCATATGAACTGGTCTTGAAAATATATCTTGGTTTTAAAAAAGTAGGACTTCTCTGTTAGCTGGGATACACAAGGATTTGGAATGTGTTCTTATGGGTGAACATTTAACCTCTAGGGAGATTCAAGAATAGGCAAGTAGGTTCCATGAGTTTAGGAACAGTGCTTGTGTTGCTGAGATATCATATCCTAAACACATAAGAGGCACTGATTAAATGTTAGTATGGATGGCATTAAATACTCACATTTCATTCAAAGAAAATATTCTGCAGTTCTCAATAAGATGTGTGTTCCTACTGGTTTCTCTACCTGTGGTCAAAGAAATGGAGAGTTACCAATGGATATACCTGCTTATTTTTTGGTCTTTGTTAAGCCAAGTGCAATATTTAAGTTGAAGGAATGAGTACTAAAATAGTCTTCCTCAGGCACTCATTTAAATAGAGGAAAGAAAAGTTCCTAAGAGATTGTCATCATTTACAAAACCATGGTGCTAAATGGCATGAGGTCCAGAGACAGCATTTTCACGGGCTGGTAGAAAAGTGCACTGCATGCTGTTGCTAGGCAACAGCCCATGCCAGCTTCTCTTGAATGAAGGCCAAGAGAATCAACAGAAACCAATGGGCTTATGACGAGAAGGGTTTTTCACTCAGAATACTAACTTCTGTGTTCTTTTTGCCATTATAGATAGTTTAAGTCTTAACCAATATTTTGGGGGGGGGGGGGGTTCTGTATGTGGCAATAATTTAGCAAATCGTTCCAAAGCCACTTCATGAAGTGTTGCTTATGGCCAAGTATTAATTATACAATTTGTGTGTAAAATGTAAATTCAAAAAGAAAGAACACATTTCTCTACATGATGTTCCATTTACACCAATATGTAGCCACCCACCTATTTTTTCCTATTTGAATATTCCATTCCATTCCTTTCTCACTTTGGCTACATGTTTCATGCAGAGTAGATCTGCTCTAGACAGCATGTTCAAACTACATTTGTAACTAGAAAATTCTTTCTTTCAGCAGGTGTTCGGGTGCTGTGGTTTGCTGAGGGTAACTTAACAAATCCATTACTTTTGTTGCCTGGAAGCATTCCAGTGGAAGAAGTTGTGGCTAGTACTATGTGGTAAATTGCACCCAAAAGTTAGAATCACAGAATAACAAGTCTCTTGCCTTAAATCTTATTTTTATCCAAAGTTCTGGAATGAATCAGGTATTGATTCACTTGACAGTACTGCATACCTACTATGTGCCAGACATTGTACTTTTACATATGCAAATTGTGTAAATTATGTGTGCATAATCAAGCCACACTAGCATACACGTTTTATAAATTCTAGCTAAAATATTCCCAGGGTTTATTTTCCACCTTGCCTTTGTCTTACAGCCAAGCTTGCATAATTTTTTTTTTATTTTGAAATATATTGAATGGGATTTATACACGGGGTTTCTTTGTCATTGGTCATGAAATCATGGACTTCTAGAGTTGCTTCCGAGGCTGCAGTTGTTGTGGAGGAAAGAAATGCCCATTAATAAGTCCTCTCCAACTCTAACTAGAAACTCTGTTTTGATCCTTTTTACAAACTGTGTTTTTTTAAAATAAGATTTCATTTGAAAAAGGAAGTCTGTAAACTTTGATGTATAACTTGATAACTCACTGAGTGGTACATAAACCTGTATGGACCACTTCCAGTTGTACCTGAGATGTTTATTTTAAAAAGCTGAACCTGAGGTATCCTCTTCCTCCCTAAAGCAACTGAAACAGATTCCCTGAGCAATAGGCCTGTGAAAATATGTTTTAAACATGAATTCTTATGTACATTAAATTTAGTAATTTTGTATGAAATTATTTTATATACAAAGGAGTATATTAAACTTACGTGCATCAAAGACTAATAACCCTTTGCCCACTATTCAGCTTAAAAGACAGAAAATTATTAGCTTCTTTGAGACCAATCATTTGTCCCTCCAGAATCTTATCCTTTCTTTCCTTATTCCCTAAGTAGCCATTATCATGAATCTTCTGTGAATCATTCTCTTTTTTTTAGAGTTTTACTCTGTATGATTAAACAAATGCATTGCTTGATTTTTGCCAGCGTTTGGCAACATGGAATTGTGCTCTATGTATTATTTTGTTACCTGCCCCTTTTTGGGTAAGTTTATGAGATTCATCTATGTGGATGTGTATACTTATGGTTGATATGTATACCATTTATGTATATTGTAATCCAGGTACGAATATTCCAGAATTATCCACTTTCCTGTTTGTGGACTTCAGTAGTTTCAGTTTTTCCTCTCACAAACAATACTGCTGTAAATATTTCTGTACCAAATCTCATAGTTGTGAAAAAGTTATGGTTATATATTTAGGCTCTATTCCAGGATATATACCCATGTATAAAATTACCAGGTTATAGGTGCAAGTTCAAATTTACTAGTTGATTCCAACTTTTCTCCAATATGGTTGTATCAGATATCAAAATATAAGAAATTCTGTAGATTTAATTGATTTTAACTAGATTATTACACCTGTTTCCAAGAAAACATGGGAGATTGTGAATGGCACAGTTCTGTTTGCATTACATGGTTAAAGCCTTCTCAGAGTCCTGTTCTTGCCTTGCCTATACGTGGTTAAAGCCAAGGGCTTAAACTTAAAGTTTTAAAAATCTAGATGTGGAAGCTTCAGCTTGAGACCTTTACCATCTCACCTTCTACTTATTAGTATTGTCTTTGGCTTCTCTGTACATTGGTGAAAATTCATTTCTTCTCTAAACTAGGAAGTAGTGAAGGTGGCTCACGGTTTTGTGTAAGCTGGGTTTCTCAAGTCTAAATCCCTGAAAATACTGTAATCCTCATAGTGGCCATCTACACGCTTCAAACTAAATAATATGTCTTGGGCAGCCCGGGTGTCTCAAGCGGTTTAGCGCTGCCTTCAGCCCAGGGCCTGATCCTGGAGATCAGGGATCGAGTCCCACATCGAGTCCCACATCAGCTCCCTGCATGGTGCCTTCTTCTCCTTCTGCCTCTCTCTCTCTCTCTCTCTCTCTCTCTCTCTCTCTGTGTCTCATGAATAAATAAATAAAATATTTTTAAAAACCAACTAAATAATATGTCTTTTGAGAATTGAGAATTAGTAGTGCTTTTGTTGAGGAGGGTGTAGTGGACCCTTTCCACTACAAGTGTCTTTCTTTTCTCCTTTCTTTTGCCCAATTTCAGACTAAGCTGCTCAGAAATATTATTGATATCTACCCTTTATAATATCCCCTATGTTGTAAAGGAAATGACAGTGGACACATTCTTTCCTTTCTCTGTACAGGGTGCTTGCCTGGGTGATAGAAGTATTATAGTGTGGGACTAGGACAAGGGCTCTCTCACTTAAGCTCCTTGGGGAGTCCAAACCAGGACTGCTCACTCGAGGGGTCCAGTGAAAGGTTTAGAGTCTTGGATGACAAGGCCAAAAGGTGTTCTGAGTTGTCACCTCGACAATGAGGTTGGCACATAAAAGAAGGATGCAATTTCAGGGGAACACACAAAAACTTTAAATTATTTTGGTGATGTTTTATTTCTTAAGAATAACTTATGATTCTTCTATAATGCATAATCAATATATACATTTTTTTAAAGTATGCTATCCTGGAATTGGGTTTATGAAGAAATAAATAAGAGGGATTAGATTACCACTAAATTGTGTGTATTTTTTTCCAGCCCTATTTGAATGGATTTGCCTGGCTGAGGTATGTGGTACTGAAGTGGACAGGGAGTTGCCAAGTCTAGGAGGCACAATGGACAGATAAGATCTTATGTTGTTATGCATGTGAATTCTAACAATATATACCAAATAACATACTAGATGGAAAAAAAAACAAAACAGACCCTGTTTATACCAAGCAGGGAAAAGACTACAATTTATGAAGCTCTAAATGAGTCATCAAGGTTTCTCTTTATGGAGGAAGATAATATTAACAGCTGTTCTATTGGATTACATTTGCTTAGTTCAATAGGATTATTCTACTGGTTTATTTATTTAATGTTTTACATCATGTAAATATTTTGGTCTGATTGTAATATGCATTTGTTTTTCACATTTCAGGTTTATACTTTTGCAGTGAGGTATTTTTACACGTGCTTTTTCAATCCAAGGAAATTATTTTAACCACAGTGAAGCTGTATTGAAGAACAAAGTGTTGATAGAATGATTATCAATGAAGGCAAAAATTTTAGTGAATTTTTCTCGTTATATTAGCAACAAATTCCCACTGCTACTTTAATTTTCATGATCATATGATATTCTCTTCCCTGCTATTTTCTCATTTTGCTTTCTGCTCCTTCTCCATTTTTTTTTTCCTTCTCCATTTTTTAAATTAGGTTCTCTGGTTGGTCAAGATAGACTACCAGACAGACTAGATTATGCCCCAGTAACAAGAATTACAATATCTTAGTAGGACCAACATTTATTTCTGGCTCATGATACATGTTCCATGTGGGTTGTCAGAAGACTGCTTTACACAGTTACTTGGGGCCCTAGGCTTAGAGACCCCCCCACCCCCATCTTATAGCTGTAGCATTAGAACACATGGTCACCTTAGTTGTCACAGCAAGAAAAAGAATCTGTAAAATCATTTGGGTGTTTTTCTTCTTGAAGTGACACATGCTGTTAAATTCCCCATTGACCAGAATGAGTCACCTGGACCTACTTAACCGCAAGGTTGCTGAGAAGTGCCTGGAGTGAGAGAAGCGCCAGATACCACTGGACACTTGCAATATCCACTTCTCTTTCTCCATTCACCTTCTACATGAGTTGAATAGGCTATCATGGGCCATTTTTCTTGATTTCTCTAGTCTCTTAATAGTGTCTACTAATCCTAGTATTTCTTGTAACACTTGGTATTATGCTTTCTATGTTTTAGACACTTAATATTCATAGAATCCACCTGAACCGTAGTCAGTGAGTAATATTGGTGCCTCCATTTATGCAAAGTAAGACTGACTTCTTAGACATCACAAACACAGTGAATTCTACTGTTGAATGTTATATGGAGAAGAGTATGTGGCAAAAGGGGTGGATAGAAGGAGAAAACTTACTGGTAAGGGTAACTTTCTGCTTTTTGTTCAGTAAAAAAAAAATATAAAGGAAGAAAGAGAACCAAAGTTATGAGGTACATAAACCAAGGTCTATCAGGATCTGAAGCGCAAAAGTTCCTGCCCCTGTGGAGTTTGGGGTTCTCATCTTTCTAGAATGTGGATTTGTTCTTTTTCACTATTAGCTCTTTGAATTCTGTCCTTTTGGGTTTTTATGCAGGCTTCATTACATAGGCCTGATTGATTAACTCATTGGCCACTGGATAACAGATTCAACATTTACCTCTTCTCCTAAGAAGTGTCTAAGGGAGGAGAGGGGATTTGGGGTTGCAAATTCCAACCCTCTAATCTTGATTGGTTCCCTTAGCAACCAGCCCCCATCCATAAAGGTTTTCCAAAAGTCATCTAATTAACATAAACTCAGGTGTGGTTGAAAGCAACTTGTTATGAGTAACAAAAAACCCACCTTTACCACTCTTACCACTTAGGAAGTTCCAATGATTTCAGGAACTGCTAGGAACAGAGCTGGAAACTAAGTATATTTCTTACTATTATTTTAAAAAGAGACAATAAACCCCAACTAGAGTCACTTGTGCTAAGCTCATGTAACCAACCAGAGACTTAATATCCAAGGTAATTTCAGTTTTAGCCTCTCCCAGAAATGTAATCTCAACCAGTCTGGAAGTTCCTAGTCAGCATTAGTGAGGAAATCCTCCTGATAGAACCCTGTCATCCCCCAGAGGAAGGTGACCTTGCCTGAAACAATTCACTCCTTGCTAATAACATCCTTTTTCTGTCCCCTTAGGCCCATGAAAATATCTCATTTTGTACAGCTCTTTGGAGCCTCTTTATATTTACTAGATGGGATGGTGCTTGATTCATGAACTATTGAATAAAGCCAATTAGATCTTTAAATTTATGCATTTGAATTTTATTTTTTAACATTATAAATCACAGTATCATACCAGGAAAAAGGTAATTTGAGACAGAGAAAAAAATGTTTAAATTGAGGATTCTTAGAGGTTTGAGAAAATGCTCACACATCTATTATAATACATATTTAGAGAAAAAAAATAATGGTTGAGGAAACAACAATTTTCAGTAAATGATTCAATATTAGAAAGGTCAGGGTAAATACTGAGCTGATAATCTGGAGAACAAAATCAAGGAGACCTCCTAGGATGTAGATCCAAAAGGACAACATTACAAAAAATATAAGAAAAATGGTATGAATCAAGAAGGATAGCCCCATGAGGCCCAGCATCCCTCCCACTAATTGCAGTTCCAAAAGCAAAACAGAGATAATGGGAGGGGAGGGGTAATAATGATAATAAAAATAGATACCTTAAGAGTAAGCCATTTCAACTGAACAGAAAAAAAACATAAATTTGCTGATTAAAAGTGACATTGGGTTCTGAGCAGGATAAATAAAAATACATGTATGCATATATACATATTCTACCATTGAATATAACCTATGAATTTGAGAACACAAAGGGTACAGAAAACATCCTGAATGCTTCCAGAGAAGAAGGAAAAAAAAAAAGAAAATCAACCAACCAAAAATCAGAACAACAATTCCAGTGTCCCTGAAAATGCATGAGAATCAACAAAGCAGCAAGAATGTACTTATAACTACAGAAATGAATGTTAGAAACCTTTACAATGCAAAACTGAGTCAGTCTGTAAGGGAAGCAGAAGTAGAATATAGTGTCAGTATCAAATTCCTCATCTAATATTGAAAACTTTAGAAATAGAATCTGCATCTGTTCAGTGAAGACGAAAGTGATTATCTCTGAGATGTGGAACCTGTGGGGTGGGAGAAAGGGACACTTTTACTTATTTTTAGAGTTTTGTAAGACTTGACTTTTCTTAAAACCATCTGCAGATATTAGTGATGAAAAAAGAGTCACAGGCAGGCAGTCTCATTACCTAGGGGCTCAGCCTTTCTGCTCACAGGGTCCTGTTTTATGACCATTTCTCCCGATTAGACCATCTTCCAGACCTGCATGGTGAGTTTGGCTGCTGTATCCTCCAGTCCAAGGAGCTCTGGGTGCCATGAAAGAAGCCAGAAGAAAGTGTGGGAGGAGGGGAGGATGGGGCCTAACCTGGATTTGCTGCAGTTTACCAGTGCAGTTTGACTGTGTCTTGGCCCTGCCTGTTTCAGTTATTTTTTCATCTGTAAAGTGGAGGGGTTGCATTAAGTTAGTGCATTTCAGACTGTGTTTGCAGAGCTCTGGAACTGATGGTGAAGTACTTGCAGGGGCAGCTCCTGAGAATGAGGAGGGTTTGGAGAAGGCTCATTTCCTTCACTCTCAATTTCACCAAAGCAGTTGTGCTTTGGCCTGCTTTAAGCAATCATTTCCATATAAGATGCCATTTGAGTGAAGGGCATCGTGTTAAAATAGTGTGAACTCCATAGGACAAGATGTTCCCCAGGGCCCTTTTCAGCACCAAGATGCTATGATTCTTGAAAAGATCATTGTACACAAAAAGAGACATTGAATATCAGTGAACAACCTTTTTTTTTTTTTTTCATTTTCTTTGAAAACAAATTTTAGCAACAAGGGATAAAGATTCTTTTGGCATAAATGCACAATTTTAGACTTAGGAAGAAAATGTAGGGTTAAATACAGTGTTGGATTTTCAGCCCAAGTCATTTTTGTAATATCTGCAACCACTTTTCATGTCTGCAGTTTTTGTTTATATGCATGCTACTGTACTCACTGGCAAATTTATGCTTTTTTCCCCACATTTGAGGAAAAGATATGTAATAGTTTAATTAAATCTCCCCCTCCTTACTCTATCATAGAGCTTCTTAACCATACATTTTCCCTTTTTCTGCTGTCTGTGAGATGATAGAAATGACAGAAAGGAGAGATACTGCTTGGGCTGTGCAAATGCCTGGCTATAAATTAATCTTAAATTAATCTGAAAAACATTAAATTAAACTAATATTTAATGAAGTTTAACTTTTGGGAAGTAAATTGTGATTTGCACCAGTATTTCAATATAGGTGGCTGTGGTAGTATAGGGCCTGAGCAATTAGATGCCACACCGGCAGCTTAACTGTATCAGAAGGCTGTAGGTTAGGATTTCGTTTGGGTACTTCCGTTTTCAAAGCTACTGAAGAAACATTTTTCCCCTTCTGACACGTATTAATCTTTTCCCTGCTTTCTTGCAAATCACTTCCCTATCTAAATTTCATTATACCTAAATTTCATTCTTTCATTCATTGATCAAGTATTTGTTCAGTGCCTGCCCTGTGCTCTCTTGCTGATGGGGATACCGTGATGAACACCACAGGTGGAGAGCTGCCCTGCAGAGTTTACAGCCCAGTGGAGAATCAGACTGGAAGACACTCCATTGTATAGGGTGCTAGAAATGCACAAAGATGGGAACCCCACCTGGGTCTGGGTGTTCATGTCCATAGCCATGAGATGTCCATCTGGCTGCCTTGGAGGAGTCCACAGATGTACAGACTACACTGGCCTGCCATAATTACTTGGTATTTCTATCCACCAAGATCAAAAGGGAGATGTATATTATCTAGTTCTCATTTCAGAAAAAAACTAGCTGTTATAGTCACCCTTGCTAAAGCAGGAGGGACTCCCTCTCTACCTGAAATTGGTTTGGGACATTGAGACTGATGATGCCACATTCCATGAGAGTCTGAAAAGATTTGTTACACCATTGAGGTCTCAGTGGAGATCAGGACCCTCCTCTCAAGCAGACTGGAATGGCTGGAGAGAGAGAGAGAGAGAGAGAGAGAGAGAGAGAGAGGGCTGGAGCCCAGACTGAGTTTTTATTGTTAGGGGTTGAGCCTGGGGGAAGGTTCTAGAGCATTTGTGTGGTTTGCATCTCCCACAAGCACCAAAGAAGGGGCTTTGTTATCAGCCTGTTCAGATTGGACACAAGGGGAAGAGGGAAATGGGAGAGTCTTAAAAGCTGTCAGTCCTCAAAAAAGCAAAACTGGAGTCAGACTTCTCATTACAGGCACCAGTCCACTTCCCCAGCTGAAACAGAAACAAAGCTTTTCTTCCCCTTGAATTTTGAAGCAAATCACTTATGGGAGAAAACCGTAGCCCCCACTTGTAAGCCTCAGGGAATATGGCCCAAGATCCCCAGTGCATACTGAAACCACAGAAAGTACCAAACCCTACATATTATACTATGTTTTTTCCTGTACATATTCATGCCTGTGATAAAGTTTAATTTATAATTGGGCCTAGTAAGAGCTTAACAGCAATAACTAATAGTAAAACAGAGCAATTATAACAATATACTCAATAAAAGTCATTTAAATGTGGTCTCCTCTCTCAAAATATCTTATTGTGCTGTACTCAATCTTCTTTCGGTGATGATGTGAAATGATAAAATGCCTATGGGATGAGATGAAGTGAGGTGAATGCTGTAGCCATTGTGACATAGTGTGAGGCTGCTGTGACTTTACGATATATCAGAAGAAGAACCATCTGCTTCTGGACCATGGTTGACTGCTAGAAACTGAAACCACAGAAAGCAAAAAGCCATGGATAAGGAAGGACTACTGTATAGGCATAGCAGCCACATAGGACAGTGGACCATATCCTTCACCTTGATATGATTTTAATAATAGATGCAGGTGGATTTGCCTTATTGTAAACTGCAGCTCAGGGAATGCAAGTCTGTGAAGGACTTAGCTATAGTTCACAGAGGCTGAAGGTTGAAGTGAGGAGAGGTGAGCTGCTGTGTAACCTTGAGATGATTTTTTGTTTGCTTGTTTATATAACTTTTAACAGCAGGATTTTTAATAGGAACTGGGTAGCAGATAACTTAAAAGTGACTCACTGACAATGCTCAGAGTATTTTGTTGAGTGAGGGTAATTCTTATATTATTAATCACAGAGCATTAGTGATGTTTATAATAACATACTGTGAAGATTGACTAGAACTACTTGGTCTTATTTAAAACAAATTATTGCAAATTCTTTCTTTCTTTCTTTCTTTCTTTCTTTCTTTCTTTCTTTCTTTTCTTTTCTTTCTTTCTTTCTTTCTTTCTTTCTTTCTTTCTTTCTTTCTTTCTTTCTTTCTTTTTTTCTTTCTTTCTTTCTTTCTTTCTATTTCTTGTAAGTGGTAGTAGGCAAAGATGTTGAAGGTATAGAAATTCTTAGTTGGCAACAAATTTGTAGGTATAGGGTATCTGCAGTTGACACTTAAAAAAATTTTTCTACCTCCCACTGTATAATGATGACAATCCAGATTTGGACTGTTCTGCTTCAAATATTCCTAAAAATCCTTCTTCTGGTCAATTTTCTTTGGTCTTTCATCAATGCTCTGGACATGAACCTTCTTTGGAAACAAACCTACTATAGTACAGGTCCAGCTGGCACACAGCATGCTGTCTGTTCAGGAGAAAATGATGTGTAAATCAGGAAAGAATAAAGAATGGAAATATTTGGGGAAAATATTGGACATATTTGAAAAGGTGGGCATATTCTCTTCCAAATTGTTCAATTAACCCAGAAAAAGTAGAGTTATTTGCATTGTGAAAAATGGAAACAAAATCACAAATTTGAAAGCAGCCGATCCCATTGCCACATATTCCATTATTTCTAACTTTTGGTTAGTGATATGGCATTTAAAGGGGCTTGTATGGAAGACTTACTGGTCTCCTTGTGTCTTAGTCCATATAGCTCTAACAAAATACCATAGGTTGGGTGGCTTTCTACTGTTTCAGTAGAAATTTATTGCTTATAGTTCTGGTGGTTGGAGAGTCTGAGATCAAGATTCTGGCAGATTCTGGTTCTTAGACAGCATTTTTTGGCAGTTTTCTTACCTGGTGGCCAGGGCAAAGGATCTCTCTCTCTAGAGGCTTTTCATAAGGCACTAATTCCATTCATGAGGGCTCCTCCCTGGTGACCTAATTATATCTCAAAGGCCCCACCTCCTAATACCATTACATTGGGCATTAGGGTTCAATGTATGAATTTTGAGAGAAAACAGATATTCAGTTTATAGTATCTTGATTCAAAAGTTTGTTTTTTCAGACAGACCTGTAACAATACAAGAGGAAGCCAGCTAGAGAGCTCAGAAAGTATAGGGTGAGCATAATAAGTCCTCTTTCAAAATGAAAGGGGAAGTCAATCTGATAGTAGGGTTTTCCCAATTTTATTGCAATAGCAGCAGCTTTGCATCTCACTTTGCATACAGCTGGGTCTCTGCTGCAGCATTTTAAGAGTGCATTAAAGTGGTTTCCTTCTGAAAGCCTGATTTCCTCATGGCAGAGACAATGCTATGTTGTTTCTTCCTTACCACCAGATCTTTAGCACAATTTTGTCCCCTTCCTGGGAAAATTATACCATCTCCTTAAACATATTTTCTTCTTTTGAGGTGAATAGGGTGCTATACTTATGCATTTGAATAAGCAAGATATAAAATGCACATCTTTTTGTAAGCTTCACTGCCTTCAGAATTCTGAGATTCAGGAGAGCCTAGGCCCTGAAAAGATGGAATATAATCCTTCCAACTTCAATTTAATGATATTCATACTTTTTGAATACCTACCACATGTTAGACTCTGTGCTAAATGTTATAAAGGATGCAGAGAAGAGGCGTGAATCCTGCCCTCAAGGGGTTGACAACCCAGTTGAAATAATGTGAATGAGTGATAAAGTTAATAGCACAGGCCGAAACAGCAAGTTACAGGAGTATAAAGGACATGCCAAATAAGGGGAAGGTTGAGAATGCTCCAGGCTCGTTTAAATAGAGGTGGACAAGAGTGGTGAATCTGTAAAGAGTATTAGTAATAGAGGTGGAATAGAATGTGGGAATATAGGCAAGTCATCTAAGACTGCTTAAAGCTCATCAGACTCTCCCAAGGCCAGAAGAGGGATGTTGGAAGAATTTTTAGGTCAAGAAGAAAGGCATATGACCTAAAGCCACTGGACAATATATTAAATTTGGAGTTCTGTGAAAGGCTTTGATTAGGATCTGTAATAATTACAACTCAGAAATAAAATCATGATCAACTTGGGCATCCAGTCATAATTATATAATAATGAGGTGGGTGATTTTGAAGCATTAACACTAAAGTACCAATTGTACTTGAGACCAACAGAACCCAACTGCATGGGTATGGGAGAAAGAAAGGCAAGAAGTGAAATGGAACTGGAAAGTCTTTAGGTATGCTATGTGCCAGAGAGATATCTGGAAAGTTCTAAACAAGGCCAAGCACTATTTGGCTATTCATTGTGTGCCTAGGTACAGATGAATCTTCCATGAAAACTATCACCTGCACCGAATACTTCTCTGAATACTGTCAGAATGGAGAAGCTGTAAGGATCCATCAAACCTGAGCTACTCTCCACAGATCTATTCTGGGCTAGCAAAGAGAAGCCAAAGGTTCAGTTAATTATCTAGTTGTTGTATAGCTATTATGAGCTTCCAATAGTAGAGCACATACAAAATATTCAGGGCATATCTGGGTCTATTGTGGGTTGAATGTGTCCTTCAAAAAGATACTTTGAAGTCCTAAACCTGGTACCTGAGGTTGTGATCTTATTTGGAAATAAGGCATTTGCAGCTGTAATCAAGTTAAGGTGAGGCCATACTGGATTAGAATGGCTCCTAAATCCAGTGACTGGTGTCCTTATAAGGGCAGAGAGAGCTGGACACACAGGAAAGAAGGCCATGTGATTTCAGAGGCAGGGATTGCAATCAGGCATTTCAAAGCCTAGAAATGCCAAGGATTGCCTGCAACTACGAGAACCTGGAAGAGTCAAGGAAAGATTCTTTTCCCCAGGGGCAGCACGGCCCTGACAATGCCTTGATTTTAGACTTCTAACTCCCAGAACTGTGAGAGAATAATTTTCAGTTTGTGGTAATTTGTTATGGCAGCCCTAGGCAATGAATATGGAGGCTTCACAAGAGTGTAGCATAGAAGCCATTGACTTCCACATCATTGATGCTACATCTTTTTCTACCCATGGCCACTTGGGCAGAACTCTATCCTCTGCCAGTTTCTATAAGAAATCCCATCACACTTAGCACACTGTAATTTTTTGGTACGCTTTTGTAAACTTTTGAGAGGTCATTAGAAGGGAATCACATTATGTGACACAACCACATTCTGTCATTTTGACCCTTTCCCTCTTTTTTCTTATTCTCTCACCCTTTCACTTAAGAAAAAAAAAGTAAGTTCTTTTATTTTACGGATAGTGGTAATGGAATGCCTTTGGTACGTGAATCTGTTCTTGCTTATTAAAGCATTTCTTTCTAATAAATACTGGCTCAACCCATGAGGGATTCTGGTGAATAACACTTCTCTGTACCATTACAACCATGCCCCTTCCTCATGTGAGGGAGAATAAAATGGGCTCAGAAGGGTGAGGTGGCTTGCTGATCATGGTTCACTCATGTGCTGGGGTTCCTCTATCTTTTGTGATAGCCCATTGGAGCAATCCATTCCTCCTCCATTTTCTTTCATCCTAAAGAGCTTCTAAGGCCAGCTCAGGCCTCCTATTCTCTACTGGCCCTTTCTTGACATCTCCAGGCATCTTTTACCTCCCTAGATTTCCAGAGATCTCATTGTAGCATTTGACCACACAGTGTCATGTCTCTGAACAGCTTCATGTATTACAATTTTATTTTCCAACTCTGGATTCTAGGTAATGTATGTAGGGAACATGGCTTTTAAGTGGAAAAGGATATAAGCAGGGGGTGAAGAAATTGGATCTACAATGGACTGCTGACTGTAGGAAAACCTTTTAGCCTCTCTGTTTCTTGGATTCCTCATCTATATGCAGGTGCTTTAATCATTAGAAAGTATTATTTTGCTATGCCTCATCTGGTCCATTACTTAATGGACATGGTTTAGTTGACCTGATTAAAGCTTCTTTATCTTTATCTCTACACTGTGGACACGCTAAAAGATAAAAACCCTTTATGAAAGAAATTTTTGATAGAAAAAATAGCTGAAGTGAAGGGTCAGAAATGGGTACAGGAAAATAAAGGTCTGTCATTATCTCGGATCATAAGCCTAAAGGAGAAAGACTGCAGGAGACAAAAAAGGGTTTGTCCTGACAACAAACCCTTGGCATGTGCTCGGCTGGATCCTGTGCTCTTAAACCAGAGCCAACCTGTCGTCATTCACATCAGTAACATTGCTCAAGAACAGTGCTCACTATATGGAGTAGCCATCGGGGCACACAGTAAGGGGTGAATCATCTGTGCAGAATTCAAAACAATTACAAAACTGACCCAAAACTGGCCTTATCGTTACAAATTGCTAGCAATTCTAAACAATGTCAGTAACAAAATACTCTGAAAAAACCTTATGATCTGAGTTTTAACAGTTGTTGAGATTACTGTCGAAGTTCAATAATAATTAAATTTAGCATATTGTTATTACTATCCTTTAATAAATGATATCCTACATCAAAGTTAATTTAAATAATTCCTAGGTATATAGTGGGCCCCGACACATGTGGATACTATGTGTTCATCACAGGGGAATGTTCCTTTGGTTCAGAATTGTTCCAGCTTGCTGTGAGTGTTGAAGGTGTGAGGGTTCCTATGGTATGACATATTCCTGAGTTTAAATAGTAGGTTAGAGGGATAGCTGGGTGGCTCAGCGGTTAAGCATCTGCCTTTGGAGCTCCCGCATGGAGCCTTCTTTTCCCTCTGCCTGTGTCTCTGCCTCTCTCTCTGTGTGTCTCTCATGAATAAATAAATAAATAAATAAATAAATAAATAAATAAATCTTTTTTAAAAAGCCCAGTAGATCAGAAATAAACTATAGTGTCAGGGTGCCAGGGTGGCTTAGTTGGTTGCGCATCTGACTCTTGACTTTAGCTCAGGTCACAATCTCTGGGTTGTGGAATAGGGCCCCCCAATGGGTTCTGCATTCAGCACAGAGTCTATTTGTTCCTCTCCCTCTTGCTCTGTTCCTCCCCCTGCTCATGCTTGTGTCCTTTCTCACTCTCTCTCTCTAAAATCAATCTGTCAATCAATTTCTTTTCTTCTTTTTGATTTCTTTTCTTTTAAAAAAGAAATAAAAGATAGTGTAGTGATTGTCAAGATGTGGAAAGAGAACTTGTGTTCAGTTCTATCATTCCATGTGACATTTTGAGGTTTTTATTGATATTTACAACTTAAAACAGTAAAGCTAAGTGCAAAAGGCAAGTATAGATTTTTGTGATAAAGACAAATTTAGCTCTGCATGAAATATTTCACTGAATCTGAATATGCGTTTAAAATTAAAATATATCATTTTAAAATGAATTGTTTTAAAATTATTTAAAAATCAAGAAAACAAAGTTATATAAGTGGCACTATTTAATAACTCCTAAATTGTATGTTTTCAAGACATTTATTTTATTTTATTATTATTTTTTTTTTTAGTAGTCTCTACATCCAATGTGGGGCTTGAACTCATGACCATGAAATCAAGAGTCAAGTGCTATTCTGACTGAGCCAACCAGACACCCCAGACATTTTAATTTTATTAAAATTACAAATTAGCTACTGGACAATGGTTTTCATAAAATACTTTTATATGAAACTATAGTTAATGGATTGAAATTCAAACTATTAGGTATATTTAAAAGCCATTAGGTAAATAGTTGTGCTTTTTTTGGTATATGTTTTAATTGAAAATTTTTAATTTTTCCCTAGCAAAATTAAATTATGCAAAATTACATTTATTACCTTAAAAAATCATCTGTAGTTCTTTTCTGGATGTTATCTTTATTTGTTTCATATCATGGTTACCGTGAAAATATGTCTGGGGTAGGATTTACAAAATGACCCAATCTAGACGTCCAGTCATTCTTACTTGGTGTGCCATGATCATATCAGATGGTGAAACTGGTCTTGTGTGCCAAGGTGACAAGCAAGTGAAGAAAGGTCTAAGTTCAGGAATCTATACCACCACCACCTATTAGTGAAATCTGAAGTTGCTTGATTTTTCTCATCTATAATAATGGAGAGTTGGAGGACATGACTTTCAAGTTGTTTTCCAGCTCTGAAATTTTGTGATGTAGATTGATAATTGTACTCATTCCCTGCGCCCCTACAGTATTGGAGTACTTTCCAACTCAACATTCACTTTACAAAATTTTTGCCATTGCTTTTCAGATTCACCTACTACTTAGACAGCAGGTGAGCCGTATCAGTTGTTTCTTGGTCTTGTTATATTCCATTCTAAATCTAATCTCATTTTCAGCATAAAAGTTATCTGCAAATGTCATTGTTTACTCAGACCTTTTTGGGAAAATCTTTGAATGTATCAATTTGTCTACATTTTACCTACCATAAGCTGCATCCAAGCTACACTTCTGTTTTTGATCGTTCTTATCAGTACAGTTTCTTCAAAACCTTACTTGCCCATCTCTTAGGCTGAGAGACTAGTTTTAGGCAGGCTTTGGCAAGGCTTGTGGATGGCACTTGATTTGCTGCCTGGTCCTTGGTGTTGCTGATACTTCCTGGGACAGCCAAGGAAAGTGCTCATAACACACATATGTAACCTGAGAGTGCAAAGAGTTAATTCTTGCAGGGCCATCTCTGACCAATGGGGAGCAGGAGCAAGTGGATAAGTGTTTGCTCCTTTCTTCTCCTTGCAGATAGTTCTGAAAAGCCTTTCATGAACTTCTCAGGAGTCTCTGCAGGATCCAGCAGAGTTCCTTGAAGCCAAGGCTGATGCATCTTGTGTTGGCTTTCTCTCCTCTGTCTCCCTCCTCCTGGTCCTCACAAGCCTTTGTCCCAGTGTCTGCCTGTGCTGGGAATTGAGGCCAGAGCCCCTTAGGTGCAGTTTTGAGAGGAAGACATAAAGAAAGACTCTAGCTGTGAGGGGACAAGTTAGGGATAAGGCTTGAGTGTTCTAAGGACCCAAGGCTTGTTCCACATTTCAATGGACTGGTCCCTCCATTTGAGCTCTCTTAAATGTCTCACCACTTCTGACAAATCCAGCAGAACGAGGGACTTGCCCCTTTCCTTCCTCTTGCTGAAACCAAATTAAAGCTGACAGGAGTGTCCTCTATCTACAAAGACTCCCATTTGGGATGTCTGGAGGTCAAGTGTTAAAGTATTTATCATTACTCCATTTAAAGCCCATTTTCCCAAGTGACCACAGACTGGTGCTTACGAAATGAAGCTGCTCTTGATTTTAACTGCAGATGTGGATGTTGGAGAGGCTTCGGTGCATCCAGCCTGGCTGAACTTGCTTGGGTGCACCTAGCTTGCTCCTGCAGCTAACTCATGCCCTTTCTTTGAAATGCTCTATGTGGCATGTTGGAGCAAATGACTTTCTGAAGCCTAGCCTAAAAGTTTTCCAAGCTGCTTTGTTGTTTTCCTGACAGACCAAAGAACTTACTGGGGCTATAATGAAAGGCAGACCGCGATCCTGTCATGTCAAGAACGCTGCAGTCGGGAAAGTCGACATGATTTCATGGCTAATGATTCACTCGCTAATATCAGTGTGGGCTGCAGTGAGGATAACCAAGTTGAGCTGTCTTAGATCAAATGATTCAATTAGGCCAGCTGTCCCTATTTGTCATGGCTCAACTCGCTTTCAAATTACCTTTCCAAAGTGCATACGTGCCTTAGCATAGAAGTTAACAGCTCAACTGTTTTACAAAAAAGGGATAGTTAGGCATGATTAGAAAAAGTCACTTTTTTTTTTTTAATCCACACAGGCTTCTGCCCTTGCCCCCAGCCCTTTCCCATAGGAGACATGGTATGTATTTGCTCAGCTAACCCTGCAGTGTCCTCATCAGTTGTTGTCAGTGTGGTTTTGCCACTAAAGCCTTCTGGGGCATCTTGTGGCTACAAATTGTTAATTCTAAAAAGGAGTCTTGGTCCAGATCTCTAAGTTGCTGGGGGGAAGTAAATGCTTTTTCTGATCGACTTCCAATCCCTCTATTGGCAATTGAGCAAATTCAGGGTCAGAGAAGAGTTTCTGTTATAAATCTAGATTTTTCCAGAGCTGATGGAGTTACTCAGGGATCAAAAGTAAATTGGCTTCGGGTCAACAGGGGGATAGCACAAAAGCATGATGTAACTAACCATTATTTAGAAGGTAAAAGAGGTCCAGAATCTTAGCCTTTCCTTGTGAGATATGTGGACAGTCCCACTGTCCTGGGGGAGAAATAGTCTGAATAAAGGAATGAGTAAGAGAACATTTGTTTTTTGCCTCCTGTGTGAGGGGCACCACACAGACACAGTGGGGAAATAGAACAAAAATCAGGAACTTAATTTCTACCCCAGAGGGGCTTGCAAACTAATGACTCTGAAATCTTGTAGTGTTTTGGGGATCATGACTATCAGAAGGATAAAGACAAATTGAAGTAAGTCTAGAGTGGAATAGCAGAAGCAGGCAGAGGAACAGACAGTTTAATCTCAAAGGGAAAAAATATAAAGCAGTTTAAGAAAACCAATCCTTCCAATGTAATGGCAAAAAGTGGAATTTAACTGCTTAAAAACCTATCATGGAAAGGGCTGACAGGTATCAACTGCCATGTAAAGGGATGACCTAGAAAAAATGAGACAAATGATGTGAGACTCTTGAAATTTCTCTGGCTTTGTTGTTTTTAAAAAACATTTTATTTGTTTATTCAAGAGAGAGAGTGTGTGAGAGAGAGCACACAGTGTATGAGGTGAGGGGTGGAGGGAGAAGCAGATTCCCTGCTGATCAGGGAGGCCCATGAGGCTCGACCCGGATGCTGTGATCATGGCCTGAGCTGAAGGCAGACGCTTAACCAACTGAGCCACCCGGGCGCCCCCAAATTTCTCTGCTTTTGAAATGTCCTCAAAAGGGCAGTCAGGAGTATAACTGTGGGCAGGACTTTCATGGTAGGTTTGTTGAATGGATTCATCATTCTTCCTTCTTTCCATTGCATTTGAAGTCAGAGTTATCTTACACACCACTCAGGATACAATTAGAAAGAACGCAGTCCTCTACTGTGGCCATCGTAAATGGTTTCCCAGGCCCTTGCTTTTCATTTATTCTTGTCTGAGGGAATAGCAGGACCATTTCAGCTCTGCTTCAATACTTCATGACTTCCAGAGTCTCAGAGAAAAAAGAAAACATGTTTTCTAAAACATTCGTTTCCTTCCTTCTTTCTTCTTTTCTTTCTTTCTTCTCGTCTGCACTTAACATGCATTTCCTAGGCAGAGAAAGAAAAAAAGGGAGGGGGGGGTAAGATTCTTTTGGCTTGCCATGGTTATTTCGGGTATTCTTTATGTTGACTTGATGCTTTTAATGTCAAGTTACCCCTGGAAATAAGGAATATCATATGCTGACAGCCTTAAAACCCAGGCACAGCTTGGGAAGCTTACCAAGGCTGAGCAATAGGGTTATTGGAAGTTCATCTAGAGTCCAGCCTGGCTCTGGTGTCCAGAGTTTTTGCTCTTTCGATCAGTGGCAAGAGATGTGGTTCTACTCTAGAGCTCATCATTCTGTAGGCTCAGCCTCTCTGTGCCTGCTCCTTTTGCTGCAGCTTCACTAGGATCCTGCTCTGTTTCTCCCCATGTCTTGATTCCAATCTTCCCCAAGGAGCCTGAATCAGTCCAGCCCATTGTCCCTACTGGCAGAGCTGTCACAATAAATAATCTACAGAGCTGCTGGGCTTGTAAGAGATGGAACCAGAAGCTGAGTGGCCCTGGTCTTGTCAGCTTTATTCAGAGGGGCAGGGTCACGTAGCACCAGCAGAGCAAGTTATGGAGCAGAAACACTGGAAGAAAGGCTCTGGGGGAGAGCTACAGTGAAATCAGGTTCCCCTTGCCTCAGCCCCGATTTGGTACGTTGAGAGTGTAATTCCCAGTATCTCAGAACATGACTGTTTCTGGAGATAGGACCTTGAACAAGATAATTAAGTTAAAATGAGGTCATTACATCAGGCCCTAATGGGTATCTTTATAAGAAGATGAAATTTGGACAGAGGCAATCACAGAGGAAAGGCCACGCACAGACCATCTACAAGAGCCAAGGAGAAGGCTTCAGAAAGGCCCACTCTGCTGACACCATAAATTCAAACATTTAGTCTCCAGAATTTTTTTTCAGAATTTTTTTTAAACAATTTTATTTATTTATTCATGAGAGACTCAGAGAGAAGAGAGAAGGCAGAGACACAGGCAGAGGGAGAAGCAGGCTCCAGGCAGGGATCCCGATGCGCGACTTGATCCTGGGACTCCAGGATCACTCCCTGAGCCAAAGGCAGATGTTCAACCACTGAGCCACCCAGGGATCCCAAGTCTCCAGAATTTTGTGAAAATAAAGTTCTGGGCATTTCAGCTACCTGGTCTGTGGCACTTTTCTATGGCAGCCGTAGTGAACCTCTACAGGCTAGCCAGCAATTTGAGGTGAAATGATGTTATGAAAAGAGCTTAAAATGGAATGTTTGGGGCTTCTTGTTATTTTCCCACTGGGGTACTGCAGGACATCTCTGTGTGTGTTGAGTCCTCAGTTTCCCCATCTGTAAAACAAGGAGGTTGGGATTAGGTGAGCTGATGCCTGCGATGTGCTGCTATAGCTCATTCAGGGGTAGGAATGCAGGGGCTCTGCGGAGCACAGGCTTTTGGGGCATTCACTCATTGCTGACCTGCCGTCCTGTGGTGGCCCACAGTTTCCTTTCCACAGCAACTTTCCTACTTATGTCTCTGTTTTCCTAAAACTAGGGGAATACCTGCCTGGAGACATAATTAGCCTAATTCCCCCACTGGCAGGAGGGGGGCTGCAGGCAGGTAATGCTGTGCCTGTGTGACATACCGAATTCTAAAATAACATTCGGCCATGGGCTCCCGGCATCTCAAACAGGACAGAACTGGATGACCTCTGCTCTTCTTCCTCCTCCCCTGTCCTCCTTTCCCATCCTCACATAGCCTGGAGGTTCGGTTTCCAGGGTCCAGCCTTGTGCCTCCTGACCTGACAACAGCTAAGAGCCTGCTTTGCCTGGTTAAGGAGGGCTACCTGACCTCATTGCTGGGGCTGGGATTCCTGGGGCTGTACTCACCCCCAGGGAGCCTCAGATGATCTTCTTCTTCTTCTTCTTCTTCTTCTTCTTCTTCTTCTTCTGATCTAATGACTAGGACAGGTAAAAATGCCGAGGTGAAGGAACTGATTACTTAGGGGCTGGAAGCTGAAAGACAGAGATTTTTATTCTTACCCTGGGATTTTTCCCATAGTTCCCTGGCACCCAAGGTCCCAGCTTTGAGGGCTGGACCCCATGCCTTCCACTTATAGGCATCACTGGATTGTCACTGTTGCTGCTGCTTTGTGGAGAGAAGCAGAAAGCATGTTCTCTTACTCTGTCCTAAGTGAGGGCATTATGGGCTGAATTGTACCTTCCCCCCCATTCATATATGAATGTTCTGGCCTCCAATACCTCCAATTGTGGCCTTACTTGGAAATAGGGTTATTGCCAATGTGATCAGTTAAAATGAGGTAATTACTGGAGTAGGATGGGCCCCTGATCCACTATGACTGGTGTCCTTAGAAAAAGAATGTCATGTGAAGAGAAAGATATGTGTACAGACAGAAAATCATGTGGAGACAAAGGAGAGCATCAACTACAAGGAATGCCAAAGATTGCAGGCAAACACTAGAAGTGAGGGCGGAGACATGGATTCTCTCTCACAGGCTTCAGAAGGGACCAACCCTGCCATCATCTCAATTTTGGATTTCTAGACTCCAGAACTGTGGGACAAGACATTTCTGTTGCTGAAGCCACCAAGTGTGTGATAGTTTATCATGGCCACCCTAGCAAACTAATGTGGAAGGAGTCCTTGGGACGTATACTCTTCCCAGAACTTATGGTAGTCTGTTTTACATCTTCATGTTACAGTCCTTATGTCTCAGCCCTAAAAATAGGTCTCCTTGAAGAGAGAGCACACAGTGCACCATTAAGCTAATTGGCACTAAAAATGTGGTCCAGTCTCTGCTCCATAGCTGTCTCCCCTGAGCCATCTCCTGTGTATCATGCTTTCCTGGTGACTCCTGCTGCTCTCTTTAAACCCAGGACATCCTATGCATTTTGCGCAGAGAATGTGTGGTAATGGTGTAAGTTGTATCATCCTGTTTCTTGACTTTCAGAGTTCAGCAGAGGTCTACATTCCTTGAGAAAGCCTTTCTGACTCCCTGACCACAGTGCTTCTCCCTTATGGAAACATGCTTTTCCTCTTGCAGCACTTACATTACCCCTTAATGGCTCTTACTCATCTATCTCTCCTAGGTTTTTTTTTTTTTCTTTTTTTTTAGATTTTATTTTTTCACGTGAGGCACAGAGAAAGAGAGAGGTAGAGACACAGGCAGAGGGAGAAGCAGGCTTCATGCAGGGAGCCTGATGTGGGACTTGATCCAGTGACCCTGGGATCACTCCCCGAATCAAAGGCAGACACTGAACCACTGAGACACGCAGGCATCGCTCCTCCTAGGTTTTTTTATTTGCTTTGTTTTATTGTTGCCTTTTTAAAAGATTTTATTTATTTATTCATGAGAGATACAGAGAGAGAGAGAGAGGCAGAGACACAGGCAGAGGGAGAAGCAGCCTCTCTGCGGGGAACCCGATGTGGGACTCGATCCCAGGACTGTAGGATCACGATCTGAGCCGATGGTAGACGTTCAACCACTAAGCCACCCAGGTGTCTCTCTCTCTGGGCTTTTGAGTCCAGGGACTGTGTTCTAATCACTTTTGTGTCTCCAAAGCTGAATAGAATATCTGACAGCTAGCCTGTTCTTAATTAGAATGAGTATTTGTTGGATGAAGGTACGAATGAATAAATAGGTTATGTTCAGTTCTGAACCCAAAAGCTGCACCAATGCTAGGAGAGGATGCAGCTCATTAAGTAAGGCTGCTTTCTGGTGCCTGAAGAACTCAAAACAGCTTTGATTCAAAATGTTGGCAAAATAGACTGCCTCCACTATTTTGACTTTTTCAGAAATGAATTGATGAGGTAATACATTTTGAAGCAATGCCACAGAAATATACCATGTTGTTCTTTTGAAACTGAAGTATGACAGTGAGGTTGTGCTTCTAGCTTATGTCCTTGTCATAAGCGAAAGGGGATTTACCTACTGGCTTCCACCTATAACTGCAGACCCAAGAAGTGGCCTTCTTCTTTGGAGTTTAGTTTCCCTTCCTCCATAGGTAGAGGAAGAGAATTGGCACATTGAAAGGTGTAATCTGCTCTAAGGAAGCAGCCAGCCAGGCCATCCTTGGCTATTGTAACACTCCTCTGCTATTTATGAATATTTGCTAAAATGATCTAAGTGCTTGATTGTAAAGCTCAAGTGTAGAGTCTCTGGGGTTCCGGAGTACCTAAGCTACAACCCACACTTGTGGAGATGCCCAGCTGAAAAAAATGGCCTGAATTTTCTGGGTGCAAGCATTTAATTTATGCAGCTCTGCAAAGTTAATTTCAATCACGTAGTGAACATGTGGCACGATGTATTCCAGGCTAGTACTGGCTTTTGCTCATGCAGTCTTGCATTGCTAACGTATTTGTTTCTTATCCTTGCATATTTAATTGCATGTATAAATATAACTACACTTTAAAAATCTTTCCCAAGGCAAGAAGGGCAATTTGGGGGGCTTATGCCCCCATTTCACCCTCCTGCATCTATGGAGTCTCCACTAATTGATAATAGCATCCCTTCTGCCCTGTTCCAGTGTGATTTTAGAGTTGTCTACAAAACACTTGAGGCAGCCATTCTCAAAAGTAAGAGATCAAAGGTCAGGTATGTGGAATTATTTTACTTGATTAAATCAAATCAATAAAATAAAACAAATAAATAATATCCAATAAAGAAATAATAGAAATGAATAAAAGAAGGTAAATAAATGAAATAGCTTTGTTTGCAACTCATTATTTAAAATAGGTTGCCCGACTTTTCCTGTAGAGGACGAGATAGTAAATAGTTTTGGTTTCACAGGCCATACACGGTCTCTCTGTTGCATATTTTAACTTGATCCTGTTTACTTATTTTGTTCTGTTTTTTTTTATTATTTTAAAAAATTATTTAGAACTATACAAACTGTTCTTAGCTACCGAACCATACAAAAATGAACCACAGGCTGTATTTGCCATAGTTTGCTGGCCTCTAATATAAAACATTGTGCTTTTACAGTAGGTAAAGATGGATCATAGTGTTTACCATTGAAATCTTTTGTAGATATAACTCTAAGAAGAGCCTAGGGCACCTATTTCATGTGCAGGATTATATAAAGTTATGAAATTCTAACATGCATAATTCATGTCATGTTGGATACTGAAAATATAATGCTTGTGTAAATAGGGCATGAATCATATGTTCTTATTGAGTTACATAGTTTGCAGCATAGGAGGGACATAATCATCCCCAAATATGTCTGCTTAGATGTAACTTACAATCTTTCTTTTTTCTGAACCTGTTGAATAGGTGGAATTTACAAGTCCAGGCAGGGGTTTGAGCGTAGACATCTGTGAATATCTGATTGGCATCAAAACTCATCTCACAGTGGGTGGAAGTATAACTAGTGGAGACTAATGTTCTAGAAAAACCTATCAGCCCTCTGATGGGATCTGACTGAGGTATGAGGATCTGACTGAGGTATGAGGCTTCAGGAAGTTCCATTTGTCTCAGACACATGTAAATGACTGCACCCTTCACACATCTACCTGTTTTTATCTCCTAGTCACCAGGAAACTTCAGAGACTCACTGTACATGGCTGTGGTGTCTGTGTCTCATGTGATAGCAAGTTCCTTTGTTTTCTGAAGGACTTGGTTCTCCTCTTTTCAATTTGTAGAAACTGGTGATTCTAAATTCAGTGCTGCATTTCTTTTTTTGCCCCTAAAATCAAGCTACTCTCATGGATACGTATGACCAAGATGAGGACCAAGAGATGAATAAAAATATATTGGTGAAAAAAAAATGCAAGCAGAATTGTGTTGATCTGGATGGTTCTAGAAACAAGAATAAACTCCTTCTGGAGCATAATACCATCAAACTAGGGCCATTACTTAGAATAATTTTCAGGAATGCAAAATTGGCAACTTGCCCCACGTTGTCAACTTGTGAATCTTACAAACATATTGGATTATTATTGTCTGTCTTCACTGAAGCATATGCCTTGTTAGGTGTGGATAGTCTAAGAAGGTATGTGAAACCTGTCTGGGCTCATGTTTGTGGTATTAGGGACTCACAGAATAAATCCACTGAATTTCAAATAAATCCAATTTATCCTTCCATTTCTGTTGCATTTCACTTTTTGTTTCCTACTACTCTGTTGGTGTCAGAAGTTCTTGGCACATAGTAAGTCCTCAATCATTATTATAGACTCTATGAGAAGGGTTCAAGTCCTGACTCCACTCTGTGTGGAGTAAACTGTGTGATCTAAATTTTTTTGAGGCTTAAATTTTTTATCTATAAAGTACAGCAAATAATAATAGCTAATTTATAGGGCGGTTGTTCTGATTAAATGAGACACTATATTTGATAGAAAGTTCCTTATACAATGTAGGGAGTTATATAAATGTTAATTAATTTAATTTAAACATATATTGGCAATATTTCTCCCCTCTGGCTTCTTGCCCGGCAACTGTTCCAGGCCCCAGAGATCTGTGCTGGCTGTTTCCATAAGACATCGGTGCAGATGAAGCATGTGGTGGCGGCTGAGTTCTCCACTTCCATCTGGATGTTTTTGGCATTGCACAGACATTGTTTCAGCATACTGAAGTCACAATGCAGGCTAATTTTTTTTTAATCCCCACACGATATTAGTTGTGTATAGTTGGTATTCAATGTTTAGTTTCTTGTCCTCTGGGAACTTACCTTCTCAGACCTTCTGACCGCGCCCCCCCCCCCCCCCCCCCCCATCACAGGTAATCCTGTTAAGAGGCTCTGGTTTGATCTTCAGGAATACACATCTTTTTTTTTTTTTTTAATGAGATGACTATCCTTACATATCCTGACAGAGAGTCATTTTGGAAGAATCTATATATCAAATAACTATGCTTCAGAAGTTAAAAAAAATCAAATATTTTGCAATCAAGAAATTACTGTTTAGACGTGATAAGTACTTAATGATGATGGGGAAAGTGACAATGTTGGAGGAAGAGGTTTGGGTCCTTAAAACTAGACCACTTAAAGAATACCAAAATTAGATGATCAAAGCAGAGTGGAAATCACAGCTCAGGGCCAGCCATCTAACTCAACTCAAAACATAGAACTCTTGGGGCACCGGGGTGGTTCAGTCAGCTAGGCATCTGACTCTTGGTTTTGACTCAGATCCTGATCTCAGGGTTTGGGGATCAGGGCCATGTTAGACTAGACACCGAGTGGAGTTATTTCTCCCTCTCCCTCCCTTTCTGCCCCTCCCTGCTCACTCTCTCTCAAATAAATAAATAAATAAATAAATAAATAAATAAAATCTTCGAAGGAAAAAATAACATAGAGCTCTTATTCTTTGGATAAAGAAACTCATCACCTGAGAAACAGTCAAATGTAGAGACCCAGCACTAGCTCAGGGTCTGGCATAGTCAGGACTATTTCTTGATTTCAAATAGGAGGTTAGATTTTTTTTTTTAAGATTTTATTTATTTATTCATGAGAGAGAGAGAGAGGCAGAGTTATAGGCAGAGGGAGAAGCAGGCTCCTCAAGGGGGGCCTGATGTGGGACTTGATCCTGGGGCTCCAGGACCATGCCCTGTTCAACCACTAAGCCACCCAGACATCCCAGGAGGTTAGAATTTGACTGTCAGGAACATAAACCCCAAGTCCAGGAACATAAGAACCTAGAACCACATGGTCCTGGCTTTCCATCCAACTTTTCCCCTCCGTCTAGTACTCCTTTTGGCTACTTCCTTTTATTGCACCAAAAGGATCAGTTCTCTTCCCATCACCATATGTAGCAAGCCTTGTGCAGACCTGGTTTGGGAGCTGGGAGACTCAGAGTTTTGCTCTGCATTAGCAGACAGGATAGACAGTAGTGTGGCCCTAGGCATTTGGACATTGGTTTCCTCCTCTTAGTTAAGAAAGGATTGAGCTGGATGCCTCCCGGTGTTCTTGATTACATTTCTCTATCATGAGTATGTCGGAGAGGCTAAGGTGGCTGTGACTGATTTATATTCTCAGTCTTACTGGTCAAAAAAGTCTATAATGGAGGCAAACAAGCTTTTTTACTGTTAATTAGTATCCCTCCCCTCTGCTCCTACATGGAGATGTAAAGCTGGTAGTTTTTTGGTTTGTTTTTGTTTTGTTTTCATTTACCTGCAAATGTCACTTAGAATGGGACTGCATTTATTTGCATGACAAATAAAGGAGGCAAGGCTACAGTCAATTCTAGTTGTGGTTGTTGTTGTTGTTGTTGTTGTTGTGATAGTTTGATTCTAAGTGGCCATAAATGCTGAATTACTGAATACTGAACCATTACTCTTAGGAGAAACAGAAGATTAGGCTCCCTCAAGCCTCTGGTTACAACCTTTCATCAACCAGTCATATGCAACTTTGTTTATGTTTGTTTCTATTCAAAGACACATATATTTAATTCACATTAATGATTCATTAACATTGAGCTTAGGACCAAGAGTACTATCACTCACGTCTACAGAAAGCTTATCCAACACATGCATTGTCTCTGTAAGGTACACCCAACCTTTCTGTGCTTAGCAAAATTAGACAGCACTACAGCACTACATTTGCAGGCGGTGGAATTTGAATTTCAATCTCAAACAGTGGAATTCCCACCAAAAAGCACAGAATGTGAAAAACATGGCACTCAATATACTATGAAAAGGATACTTGTTTATAGTGTGAGATCTGGAACAAGAAGGCAGAGCATTGCCTTGTTCAGCTTCAGTGGGAGACGTCGAAGTTGGGCAACTCAGATTTTATTCCACTCTGCTTATGTCCTTGAGTGGTTGTCAAAGAGCCACAGTATTGATTTTGTGGTTACACATGAATTTCAGGGAACAGGTGAATTTGCAAACAGAGAATCTGCAGATAATGAGGGTCAACTTTATGTTAAAGGAGATTACACTGGATTTCAGTGTAAAGGAGGACATTTCTCTGCTTTGTTTGAAGCCCATGTGTATTACTGTTAGCTAGGGTGACGCTTTAGTCTCTGAACAAATCTCTAACAAAGATATAAAGTGGCTGAAAAAAAATAGAAGTTTATTTTTCTCTTTTATAAGGCCACATAAATGCCCTAAAATGAGCTGTCCCGGTTGAGGACAGCTTGCCCTCATCCCCTCCACCCCCTGGGTTTCAGGCAGTACATCTGTGTTTCAGCTCACAGGAAAGATAAAGGGCAAAGGATACCCTCTTGAGAAAGTGATATGGGTGTTGCACACATCACTCCTGCTCATATTCTAATTTACCAATGGAGGCTGGAAAATGCACTTCTCATTGAAGAAGTCACATGTCCAGGCAGAAGTGTCAAATGGATTTTGGTGGTCACATAACATGGTGTAGGCATAACACTGTATTTCATTAACTGCCCTCAATGATATCATTTTAGAGCCACAAGGCAAAAGTAACAGTACAGGAGTGAACTTCATAGACTTAATGTAGCGTTGATCCATTCTAAAAATTTACTTTGGAGTTTTAGATCTAAGAAGGCCACAGCTAAGCATCTGACATGATAACTATGTCAAAAGGAAGTCCTTGGTCAAATATCAAAACAGCAGATTCATCTGACAATGTTTAGCTCACATATGCTGTCTGTTAAATAGTTAATAACTAACTGCTATTCCATACATTTTACATAAAAAATTCATGTGTCAGGCACATGTGAGGTTGTCTGAAGAAAGTGTTATAAGATGCCAGGACAATGGACATGGAGGGAGAAGAGAAATGGGTGTAGAGGGGATGGGTGCCTTGGAGATACAAACATGTGAAAAGAGGGTATGGGGTTTGTGAAAACCCTAAACTAAGGGGCTGGATGGGAGAAATGACAGGAGGGAGGCAGGGAAGCTTAGGTTATGTTCCAACAGTAGAATCTAGTCTATTTTTATTTTTTTAATCTTTTTTTAAAGATTTTATTTATTCATTCATGAGAGACACACAGAATGAGAGAGAGAGAGAGGCAGAGACACAGGCAGAGGGAGAAGCAGGCTCCATGCAGAGAGCCTGACATGGGACTTGATCCCGGGTCCTCAGGATCATGCCCTGGGCTGAAGGCAGGCATTAAGCTGCTGAGCTACCCGGGCTGCCCATCTAGTCTATTTTTAAAAAATATTTTATTTATTTATTCATGAGAGACACAGAGAGAGGCAGAGACATAGGCAGAAGGTGAAGCAGGATCCCTATAGGGAGCCCGATGTGGTATTTGATCCCAGGACCCGGGGATCATGACTTGAACCAAAGGCAGATGCTCAACCACTGAGCCACCCAGGTGCCCCAAATCTAGTCTTTTTAATTTCTTCTGTGGGGCAAGTGGAAGGATGGTGAATGCTAGGGTGAGAAAGGTAAGTGTAACCCAATTATCAAGGACCAGGAAGGACAAGCTGAAATCTCAAGTTTGGTAAACAAAGGAAACTACTCTAGATTTTTAATCCATGCAACTGAGGTGTTTTGAAAAAGCAACTCCTATGATTTCTAGAACGTTAGGATGCTGCTACTGATGGGAAGTGGAGTGAACTTTTATTTCCACTTCTTTGCTACTCATTCTCCTACCTATTTATAAATCAAGATTGGGTTTGCAGATGTTCCTTCACTCTCATCAGCTCTTCTGAACATATGTATCAGAAATCAGTAACAGTCTAGGAACTTCAAGCAGAAGGAATTTAATACAGGAATCAGAGACTTATGAAACTAGTGAAAGAAGGTAGAGAGCGGGGTTGGGTAGTGAGAGTCAGAGACACTGTCACTCATGGGCAGGAAATAAAAAAACACCACAATCATAGAAATTCTGGCAATGATCTCAGCTACTTACGGCATTAGAGTTTAATGATTTGCAGGAAGATGCCTGGAAGCTGCCATCAAAAACCTCACAACCACCCACAGCCAAAGCCTACACACCCACCTGTCACTGCCCCAGGAGAAATGATGGCTTTGAATTTCCTTTGACTTTCAAATCTCAGGCTAGTTCTCTTACTGTTAGAACCTAACTTGGAGTCTTACAAGGCAATATAGCTCCCAAGCTTCTAAGTCTGTGGTAAACGGGAGAACTTTAAAAAAGGGAAAACAGTGCTGTATTGCAGACAGATAACCTAACACCTCTGCATAGTGTGTTGCCCTGGCTTCATAGTGGATGTGCCTATTTCTGGCTATATTGAATAATTCAGGGGTGAACATTAGTCCTAAACTTATCCAATTAGAATAGGACTCAAGGAGTTTCATGGGACACTAGAAAACAGCTTCCTCCTTTATGTTGTAATCAAATGTGGGAAGGTAGGAACCAAAGATTCAGCAATCATCTTGCATTCAAAAGGTCAGAATTTGCCAGAGAATAATGCCCAAAATACAGAGGAAAAGAGAACTAAACTAAGAGATCAAGTTCTGATAACTCATTTGAGCTTCTGAATTCAGCCATGCTTGAAGCTAATCCTGTTACCAGACTTACCAATTTTACGAACCAATAAATTGCCTCTTTGCATAAGCTATTTGGGTTATGATTTCTGTCACTTGTAACTGAAGACTAGTTAGAAGATCATGATAATGATAGTCCAATTTCAGTCCCACAGGTGTTTATTTTGAGATATAATAATTAATAAAACATAGATTTTGATCCCAAAGATCTCATTAACTAGACACATCACAACTTAGTATAATCCCAGCAAAGGAAAATCATCTTTGGATAGCTCAGTCACTTAAATGTATGACTCTTGATTGTGGCTCAGGTCATGATCTCAGGGTACTGGGATTGAGCCCCGCAACATGCCCCACACTCAGCGGGAAGTCTGCTTGAGGATTCTTGCTCCCTCCCCCTCTACCTCTCCCCCTGCTCATATTCTTTCTGTCTCAAAAAAGAAAATCATCCTTGATGCCACATTTTAGCCTATATGAATAAAGCCTGACCAGTCTCAAATGTGTCAGAAAATCAGAAGGTATAATACCCTTGGATACATATTGCAAATAGCAAATACAGTTGTCTCTGTTGTTCCAGAGGATCCGTGGTTCCTCAGGCAGGAGGCCCACCATGAACTACAGTGGAAGTGAAGTGCAATAAAGGTATAGAAACAAATATCTGGGCATTAATATTTTCCAAAAGCAATTGATTCCAGAAAAAAATGAAGTCCTTTTAACCCAAAACCTTCTTACTATTTGTTTTCCTCCTTTGCTCTTTTATCTAGCCACAACAAAATGTTTTAGCAGAAACAAGGGCAGATTGGCCATCATGGTTTCAGAGGATGTTATGGGAAAATGTCAGTCTTATTTTGAAGGTACAATAAGGACTTTTTCTCATCTTCTTGTAGCTCTCTGAGAGGGATGTCTTTTGTTGCCATATATGCATATATACTACCAATATATGTATATATGTATATCCTCACTATTGAAGTGTGTGGCAATGGTGTTGGACACTTGGTCTTGCTTGGTAGCATTTTGAAAAGTGTACACTCAGAATACCCAGTGGTAGGCAGTAGTCTCAGGACATCTAACCTCTTGAATAAAAAGATTTGCTAAAGCTCTGTTCATAGATGACTTAAGAAGGTTGTTTCACTATGGACAATGCTTATCTTAATCAAAGATGAAGACATTTGGGCAAACTCATTCATAACTATAATTCAATATTATTAAATGTCATCCCATGGAATAGCTTGGATCTAAAGGGATATTTTAATTAAGGAGCCAGTGTTACACTTACTAATTAGCCCTTGCTTGCTTATTTTCTTTCAGGAGCAGATTTCTTGTCAAGAGTTGAAAATGTCTCTATAACTGCTTATCTCTGTCCATATGGCTGCCTCTAAGTCACTTTGTCCATGGACTTTGATAGGGAGAGATAAGCATTAAGGAAGCTGGTTAAAGCAGTGTCCTTTATGCTCCAGATACCACATATGAGATGCTTTCTCCTTTCCTCACAATGAACTGATTCTTTAAACCTTAGAAAATGCCCTAATTGTGTCGTATATGAATTATGGTGGTTTGAAATGATATCTTTTTTTCTTGGCAAGAGTACTGTCATATCCCTTTTATTTTCCCAATTAATTGTTAAACCCCTTTCAACTGCTCATATTAGCAGGAAGTCTGTTTTCTGCCTCTTATGGGTTTCCTTGACTCTAAATTACCTAAGACCTCTAGGCTAGTCTCAGAAGGTGACTTGCATTTCCAAATGCTGGGCTAGAGAACTGGGAATTCTTATCAGTCCTTCAATGGGTTCCAGTTCTAGATGGCTTTTGATTTCAGGCTGCTGAAAGCTGATGCTGCCCAGTGTAGTCAATCCTTATCGACTTCCCTTTCAAGCTTTCACAGTTTATAGTCTAAATTTACATATTACATGATCTGCCATCATTCCCCAAATACAAACATCATGCTGCTGTATGGCGTCCATCTTTCACTTATAGGACTTGGCTTTGATTCTAGGTCCCCAGTTTAGACTACTTTCCTCTTTATGGAATGTCCCTCTTTGGGGCCTTTGGTTTCCTTTCTTGCCGGCAACACTCAGCTAGAAACATTTTAACCCATTGGAGAAATACAATGTTATTGATTGTAAAAAAGGAAGAGGTCAAATTTTTAATCTCTTTCCCCTCGAAGCACTTCTTGATTTTTTAATGAAATTACCTGCTTCTTTGGTATCCAACCTTGTCTACTAAAGAGATGAGGGACAATATTTGACAAGCTACAAAGAGTCCCATTTTACCTTTCTTCCAGGGTTTTGGGTGACTTCTTTCTGTGGTCAGCCAAGAGAGGCCATTCATCTGTATAGATAAATTTAAGAGGATCACCTCCCAGGTGACTTTCTGTTTTTGTGAATGACTAGCATTGATTGGTAACTTTCTTCCCAGAAAACTTTAAGTTTTTCCTCATCAGGCACTGTGTTAGAACATAGTCTCTAAGATGGTATGTGTGGCTTTCTGTATAAACCATGTCCAAATTGGGATAATTTTGAGTGTGAAAGGGGACACTAATAATTACACTGGGACAACAGGTCTAAACCAAGATTGTTGGGAGCAGAAAGTAGACAGAGATGTTTGGTAATTCTGTGTATGGACCCACAAATTCCCTGAGTGGTGAAAAGATGTGTTGAGAGTGATGCAGGACTAGCTCCTTGATAGACTTCTCTGTGTGTAACAGGCCCCAATTATCACAGAATTCAAATACTTGCAAAATGTTTAATGGGTAATACATCAACAAAAGTGACATGATATATCTTCTTGTTTTTACCATTCTTTTTTAAAGCTTTTTTTAAAAAAAAAAAAAAAGCTAAAGTCTTTTTATTAAGACAAAGACTACTTCACACAATATCAAAATTCTGTTTTTCCATCAAATATCTTGTTAATTCTTTAGCTATTTCAACAACTGAGACATCTATAAAATGAATACTATTGAGACCTTAGAAAATATATGCAAGTCAAAAATAAATGGGAGATTTATATGTTTGGAATGTTAGAAATGTTTCTTTCACAAGTTGTTTCACTTCTGCATCTCATGTCTAGGCACAGGCTAATATGGTATGCTGATGAACTTCAATAGAAACAATAAGTGCCCATGAAGATGACAATCAGAATACTGTGTCATGTGTTTCCAATTTCTCAATGTCACAAGGCATATGTTTTTTCTAGTTTAGCCAATTTTTCCAGAAAGGAACATTGCCTTGTGGAAAGATTTTTGTGCTTAGAATCAGGAGACCAAAGAGAACTAGTTTCAAGTCTGGAAATAATAATAATAATAATAATAATAATAATAATAATAATATACCCATAAGAATTTAAAACCCCAAAACTGAGCTTCATGAGGGATTGGGGCTTACAGTTATACAATTATCATCATTTGGGAACTCTTAAGCCAAGAAATCAACAAGAAATTTGGTACCAGGATGAAGCAAGCATTAAACTATGGAGGAACATTTCCTCAATGCCTATCATACAGAATTTCCATGGATAGCATCTCAATGTGGATGAGCTCACAATCCAAAATTGCAAAACATATAAGAAAATAAGCCATCTTCAACAAAAGTCAGCCAACATATATGTACACGCACACATAAAAAGGAGGATTAGAGCCTTAATAGAACAATCTGATGCTGTGTATTTATTAAAGATATAAAAGAATTAAGAGCTTAAAAAAGAATAAAATACTATGATAAACATAAGAAAATCAGATGAAATTTCTAGAAATGAAATTAGTTTGTTAAAGACTAAATTGCTGGTTTACTAGTCAGTTTGCATCTACAAATGGGTAGCTCTGTGTTACATAATGGAGACATAATTGTGAAACTCTCACTCTCATGGAGCTTGTAGTCTTGTGGGGGCATGATTGTCATGATTCACCAGAAAAATGAAAGTAACCAGTAACCAGTTAATCCATTGATAAATTGTTATAATAATTAAACAAAGTTGAAAAAAGAATTAGCAAATAAAAGACCTATTTGAAATAGAAAGCAAAGGAATAATTAAGTTACACAGAATATGGTTTGGAAATATAAATAGATACAAGTGTAAAATGGTGTTTCAAAAATATAGAGACTAGAACTAGAAAGATCATCATACACTTAATAATAGTTCCAGAAAATGAGATTAAAAAAGAAGAGGCAATATTCAAAAAGACAATAGCTGAGAATTTTCTAGAACTGATATATATACATGAAGCTAACAGTTCAAGAAACACCACATATTCCAAGCAAGATAAATAAAAATATAACTTCATAAATATATCATACTGAATCTACAGAATACCAAAGACAAAGAGAAGATTATAAAAGTAGCCAGAGAGAAAAGATAGATTTTCTAAAAACAAAGAAAAGTTAAACTGAGAGTAGATTTCTTATTAGTAAAAGTATTTACTAATGCAGAAAATAAAGGAATATCATCTTCAAAATACTGTAAAGAACCCTGTAATTTAGATTTTAATCTCTCTAATATCTAGTAGACTGCTAAATTATGAATGTAAATGAGAAACTCCCCAAGAGCCCAGAGAAAAAAATAGAGGTCTATCTTTGGGCAAGATGATCCTGATGAGGGTGTGAGTTTAGATTTTGACAAATTGAGTTCCCTACAAGCACAAAGCTGAGGCTGAGTATATCTCTTTCCAAATCCTTGGATGATCACTAGATTACTCAGGAGGAGGGAAGAGGAGATGGCTAGGGGGCAAGGCTAAAAATCAGAAGCTGGAAGAAAAAAAACTGAGCAAAGACATGAGTGACTCTCTACCATAGAGGGACAGGTCCTTCAGTTAGAATCCAGGGATTTAATTGCCAAGTATCAGAAGAACAAAGCAGAATCGATACTCTCTCCAAAATATTATGTACACTTTCAGGTTTGACCAACTTACTAGACATTCAAGGAAATTAGGAAATTATGAGCCTTACTGAAGGGAAAAATTACAGTTAATAGAAACTTGCTCTGAATGGGTCCAGATATTGGATTTAGCAGATGAACCCTCCAAACAAATCTTATGTTTAAAGATGTAGATTAAAATATGTCCAAGGAGTTAAAACATGATAAAATAAGAGAATCAATAGAGAATTACAACAGTGAAATAGAAAGTGAAAAGAACCAATTGGAAATTTAGAACTGAAAACTATAACTGAAATGAAAAACCAACCAGATGGACTAAAAGCATATTTGAAATATCATGGAAGAAATTGATGAACCTAGAAATACCCTACTCTAAAAAATAGGAGAGGGATCCCTGGGTGGCGCAGCGGTTTAGCGCCTGCCTTTGGCCCAGGGCGCGATCCTGGAGACCCAGGATCGAATCCCACGTCAGGCTCCCGGTGCATGGAGCCTGCTTCTCCCTCTGCCTGTGTCTCTGCCTCTCTCTCTCTCTCTCTCTGTGTGTGTGACTATCATAAATTTAAAAAAAAATAGGAGAAAAAGGTAAAGAAAAATAAACATATTCAAGAGCTGTGAGACAATATTAATAATTCCAACATATATGTTATTAGAAACCCAGAAGGAGAAGAGAGAATTATGTAGAAAAATTATTTGATGAAATAAAGGCTGAAAATTTCCCAAGTTTTGCTAAGAACATTAACTTACAGTTCCCAGAAACTCAATGAATTTCATGTAGGAAAGTTTAAGAAAACCAAAGCTAGACATCTCATAGTAACATTGCAGAAGATAAAAATGTGGGGGTTTTGGAATGTTTTGGTCATGGTCAGGCGACTATACACATTTCCCCAAACTCATCAACCTGTGCAGTTAAAATGAGTGAACTTTAATTTTTTGTCAACTGTATTGAAATAAAACTATAGAAAACATACATGTATAATACACACACAAACATATATGTATGACTATATATCACATTTATTTCATAGTTAATTTTTAGATTTATTGAAAGAAAACAAAGACAGTTTAGCAGTAAATAAATCCATTATTTTAAATCACTACATTAAGAAATTAGAGGAGAAAATCTTATGATCATCTCAATAGATAAAGTATCTCACAAAATTCAACGATTCATAATAATCATATTTAGTAAACTATGAATAAAAGGAAGTTCCATTATCCTGAGAAAATATATCTTCCAAAAACCTACAGCAAATATTTTGTATAAGGAAACTTGAGAAATATTCAAATTCACTGATACCATTGATCTCAGTCTTGATTAAATTTTTACTGGAGGTCCTAGCTAGTGAAATGAGACAAGAAAAGTTAAAGAAACATGTATCAATTAAAATGGAGGCTAAGTAGTTTTCCTTATGGAAATTAAAAAAAAAGATCTCAATAGTACAATTTTCATAAGAGTAAATTCCAGATGGATTAAAGACTTTCATGTGCAGACTACAGATCTCATAAATCAGTTCTGTTATACCACAACATATGTGTTCCTAAAAATCATCCCATCATGCAAAATCTCATAGTTAAAAAGCATAGGGCTTAGGGGAGAAATGGGATGGAAAGGCAACACTCAAAAACTTCATCACTGGCAAAAAGAAAGAAAGGAAAAAATGAAGCATAGTTTTTCGTATGTTAAATAGTTACAAAATATATAAATACTACAATAAATATGGCATTTTACCTTGACATAAATAGAAAGACTGCTTGTGGAATGAATACCAGAAAAATTCAATTGTTGAGTGAGTAGGTTATGTGAAAACTCATGGAAAGTTGTAACACCAGATATGGAGGGATGTGGCACATAATATACCTGTGAACTGAGGTAGCTGGTAGATGTTTGAGGTGTGCACACATGCATTTATATGTGTATTTTGTGAATTCTAACACAGTTTGATTAAGCTGCATGTCTTTCTCTGCATTCACCTAGTGTTTTTTTCTGACAAGATTGCCATAAGCAAATTGGTTTGTGTTATGCTCATATTTTTTCTTTTTATACCAATTGTCTTGGAACAAATTTGCATTTTCAAAACAAACACTATAGCCAAGATGACTATATAAGAAAATATAGGAGAGTATATTCTTTTGGCATTGTGGTAGGTGAAAAAAATTCCTAAGTAAGGGAAAAGAAGCACAAACCATAAGACATGGATGAATTTGACTATGTTCAATAACAACAACAATAATAAACTTTACATATATTGGAGAAATGGTACAAAAACAAAGTAAAAAGATGAGCTATTGACAGGGCTTGTAGAAGATAATGTAATGATTTTATTTATAAGGAACTTCCACAAATCAGTAAGATAAAGGCAAACAATCTGAATGAGAAATGAACAAAGACAATTTACAAAGAAGATAAAAGAAATGTTCAATAAGCATAAGAAGAGCTGCTCTGCCTCACTAATAAGTGGGGAGCTAAAAACTAATTCAACAATAAGCTACCACCTACATTCCAGTTTGGCAAGAATGATGAGTAAGTTTGATTGGACCAAATGTTAGTAAGAATGTGGGGAAACAGGAACTTTTATATTTTATGGTGAAAAAAGGAACTGATATAATTGCCTTAGAAAACAATTTGTCAATCTAGTAAAACTGAATATGAAAACTGAATATGAAAACCAAATATGAAAGGCTTAGGACTCAGCAGTTCTGTTTCCTGGTGTCTACCCTAGAGAATATATGGCATCCGTCTGTAAAGAGATGTGATTGAGGATGATTAAGACAGGATTGTTGGTAATAGCAAACACATGAAAAAAATCTGTCTCTTATTGGGGGAATTTATAAAATTTTGTTTATTGCAATGATGGGGAAAATATAGAGCAATTAAAATTGTGACCTAGATTTGCAGGTATAAGCATGAATAAGTTGCACAAAGAAACGTAACGTTGCATGCAAAATATTGCCTTTTTTCTTTTACTATAAAATGTTTTATATAGCATGATACCATTCATGGAAAATATTAAACAAACTAAAAAATATATATACAAAAATATATATACATATATATATGTATATATATATTTGGTTGATACATGTATGTGTATTAGGACACTTGCAAGGGAATGGTGCACACCAATTTCAGAGTAGTTGTTAACCTGGTAGAGGAGGAACATGGGGTCAGATGTTGCCGAAACATTTTATCTTATTTTTTAAAAAGCAGAGTCATTCGATGCAAATATAATGGATTCAGTGGTGAATTCATGGATACAGGTCATGTATTATTTTCTGCATTTTTGTATATTTGAAATTTATTAATGAATTAATGAATATATATAGAGTGCTTTATTTTATGCTAGGCACTTTTCCTAAGTGAAAAGCAAAATATAGAGGAGTGAATGGAGAGAGAAATCATTCACTGACACATACGTGGACACATCTTATTGGAACTGTATTTGGGCTGTCTGGGGAGTTCTGCAGTGTAATATGAATGAGTGTGAGCAGCCCTCCCATCCTGCCTCCATCAACAAAGATATCTAAACCTGAATCTGATGCTTAAATCTGGGGAGGGAGGTAGTGAACTGAACAAAGTTGCTTTTTCTATTTAAATCACATGTGTAGGCTTTCTTCCTTCAGGGCTGGGGCCAGCAGTGTGCTCGTGGAGTGGACAGTGGGTCTGCCTATGGGCCCTCATGGACAGCAAGATGTCTGAAAATACCTTTCGTTTGGCCAACAGAAAGGCTCTGGGATGCAGGGTAACAAGGCAGCTTATATTGAAGCCAGGAAGCTATAAATTGTCTAACATACAGACAACCCTGCCTGAAAATGCTGAGAGTCATCCCTTCCTGGTAGAAGCAGGAAAGTTAGAAGGCCTCTGACCACAGGTTCTCATTCTATTGGCCTTAACCCTCTCACAGCTGGATGGGAGGATTCTGGGAAACAGCACATCCCAGACAAGGGATGCTGTGGTGCCAAGGGGTTAACAGGCATTTTGTGCGAAGTTTTAATATTCCACAAATGAAATGTGCATGTGGAATGGGAAAAAAAGAGGAAAAGATTATATTTGTCAGCTGGGCTGCCATATGTTGTTCTGGCCGGAGCACAGCAAAAATGGTGACAATTCTTTCCTGAATGAGAATCTCTGTCAACTCCTGATTTCATGCCTTTCTTTAGACAAGCAGGAGCTTTCTTCATGTCCAGGCAGAGTCTGAGATTTTCATTTGTGTGGGGGCAATCTATGCCTACCTCTATAAGGTAGAACATTGGCATTGCTTGGCTTAATTTTCAGGAGGTGGAAAAAGGCAGGAAAATAATAAAATTCATCTGCATATTTTCTTCTTTTTTTAAATGAAATTGGCCCTTAGGGTAAAAACAGTCCTCTGAAAGCACAAATAGCTAGCTGAATGACAAATGGAAAGGAGGTTATATTGGCAGATCTGTTAGTTCTCACCAAAGTCATCATCACAGTTTCACAGAGTTGACTTTGTCACACAAAGGGCTTTTCTTATTCATATTCGGTGAGTTATGATGCCTAGGTTACTAAAATAAATGTTTGAGTCTGTGTGTTGTAAGAAAAATAAAAAAGATTCAGCCTTGGTGTGAAAGGGTTCTTCTTTTCTAATTATATGTTTCTGTCTAACTTTGCGTTTGAAAATGCCACACTGGACAAAATTACTTTTTTCTTAAAATAATGTTTTATGGACCTTGTTTGCTGATTGTCCGAGTAATATAATCTAGGAATTTAGAAAATATATAAGAGAAAAAAATTCCTATTATCCCACAATCTAAATATTTTAATATATTTTCCACACTGTAAGTAAAGAAGTAAATGTATAAATAAGTTTTACATAGTTGACACCATGTTATTAAAGTTTGTTGTCAATATAATTCTTAATAGTCTTATATATCCCATTGAGAAGATGTTCCTTTCATTATTAACTATCCCCTCTGATTGGACATTTGGTTTCTAAGTTTGTTTTTCTCTCGCTGACAAGACAAATCGTCCTTTCTCTTGCATCAAGTTTCTTTGCAGAAGATGGCACTGTTAGAAAAGCAAGTGAGGGTGCCCTTGACTAGTTAGGGCATAATTTAGAATTTTTCAGGCATAGCACTAACTGAGCTGAAAGTCCCTGGGAAGGAAGAAGCATTAAGAAAAATGACTGTGGGAAGAGCCTGGAAAAATGAGGGAGTGAGAAGTGGGGGCAGAATCAGATGGTGGTAAAGACCCCTGGGCTCCATACTGAATGGGGAGATAATCAGAAGTCAAAGAGCATCCCTGCAAGAATGAGATTCTTTCCTTTCCTCCACTAGGTAGAGTGAACCCAAGTGTAGCAGATCATTTCCAAAATCTAAGAAGGGAGGTCAGAGAGCAAGTGCCTCAGCCAGGTCTGCATAGTATCAGTTCAGCTCCCTTTTTCTCTCTGTACCCTGCCTGGACTATGAAGGGATGTACAGAATGCTAGATAGTCAGCTTGACAATATTGGTGTGAGGAAAGGGAACAGAACACAGATATAGTACAGAAGACATGTCAAAGGGAAATCATTCATGCCATATCAAATAGAAAACATAGATGAGCAGCTAAGCAGGAGTGAAGTGAGAAGGGATAGTATGGCAATTAGGCAAGGATGCTATGAAGAAGAGGAGGGGAGAGGAGTGGAGAAGAAATGATCACTGAATGCAGTCTGCAAGGAACTAAAATAATTCCTCATGAGCCCTTCCCACATTAGAACAACCTAGTTAAAAAAAATAGCTCAAAGGTTATGATGGAATATCAGAATGAAAAAGAAAGGAAAACAACAGAATTAAGAAAATAGTTTTAGGATCAAACCAATATCCTCGGTGAGCAAATGAAGCATATAATAATAGCAGCTACATTCTTTGAGCATTTAGTGTGTTCCATACACTGTTGAAAGTGCTATATATGGATTACTGTAAAAGTATTATAAATAAGTAGTATCTTCATTATCCAATATGGAAACAGATGCAGTCTGGTTAAGTCACATATATTCCACCAGAAAGTGGCAGAGGCAAAATTTTAACCTCAGACATATTTAATTAACACTATGCATGTGTCATTTGTTCACAACTATTAGAAGCCAGTTGTTCCATCAATCCATCCATCTGTTTGTTCATCCATTCATCTATCCATCCATCCATTCATCCAAGCATCCATCTACCCATCCATGCTTCCTTTATATATACAGAGATGAAATTCATATAATACTAAGGATACCATTTTCTGGATGATTTTTTTTCTTTATACTTTTCTGTACTGATTGAATTTAAACAGTATTTTTATTAACTTTAGAAAATGATTGAAGTATTGTGATATAAGAATACTAATCTAATGATTGTAGTAAATCCTTCCACTCTTTTTTTAAAATTTTTTTAAATTTTTTTATTTATGATAGTCACACACAGAGAGAGAGAGAGGCAGAGACACAGGCAGAGGGAGAAGCAGGCTCCACGCACCGGGAGCCTGACGTGGGATTCGATCCCAGGTCTTCAGGATTGCGCCCTGGGCCAAAGACAGGCGCTAAACCACTGCGCCACCCAGGGATCCCCAAGTCCTTCCACTCTTATTCCTAAATCATATAGTTAATAATTCACTTAATCTATCTTCCAGTGATCTAAACATTTTATGTTACTTCCTAAAGAATGTTAGTGATTGATTGCCATCCACTTTTCTTTTAGCATTTTACATTTTAAAATGTCTCAAAACACTAGTCAGATAATACTTTAGTTTTAGACATTTGAATAGAAACTTCTGAACCTGAATCCTACCTACAGTCCAACAAAGCTACATTCCTTATATGCATGGTGTGATTTCATTTGTAAGGTTAATTATTGCTTCTCTTCCCCACTAGAATGTACGTTCCATGAAGGCAGGAAGTTTTGTCTGTCTTGTATCCCTAATACCTTGAATAGGCCTAGCACCTATGGTGTACCATAAATGAATGAATGAATAGAAATGAACCTTGTTAACAGAAAGTAGAGTGGACAAAGATTCATAGAACTTTTGAATCCTTTAAGGGAACATCACATTTAAGTACTATTCAACTTGATTTTGTTAATATGATAATGTTTCACATTTAAATAATAGAATACATTTTTAAAAAAATACACAGTAAACACCCATTTCATATACTTAAGATGTTTCAAAGCCTGTGTATCACATCCACACATCCATATAAACGCTCCTCTTACAAGATTTCCTTTGTGAAAGGATCAGCTCTTAGGCAAAAGCAAATATACCTGGATATGGGAGGAGAAGCCCTATGTTTTTCTGCAGCCATGTGCCAGTAAAAGATTTTCTTGCTGAAGTCGCAGACTGGCAGGTCTGAGGACCAATGCTCTCACCTCCCCCATGACTTGTTGCCTCTCTAGAGCTCTGTTTCTGCTTTTTTCTGTTTTTGATAGAATATTTTCTTCTTTACATAGCATCCCATTATACATATAACTTAGAAACTCTCTTTAAGCGTTTCCTAAAGAACTGATCTTGTGTCTTTTTTCAATTTGACTTAGCTCATTGCATATATTTTGCCAGTTAACCCTGGATTGGAGATGGGACACAGACACTCAACTCCTCCCTTTGCCACAAACATTTTCCATACCCTTAGGACCTTGACTGCATGGCTTATGTCCTTTCTCACTCAATAATCTTTTATGTTAGAGTTGGAGAAAAAAAAATAAAAAAAGTGGAAAGGAGGCAGGAAGTAGGAAGGAACATTCTGGAATTCTGGAAGAATTTGTCATGACTTATGAATGGGGAAAACTGAAGTAAAGTCATTTGTGGAAGAATTATTTAACTACTCCTTTTTCTCCTTATCTTACTGTATATACTTCAATGTTTTAAAAACATTTATTTGTAGAAATATTTTATGATAATTTAAAAATACTTTAAAACAATAACAAAATATTTTAAAGTAATTTTAAATATTAAAAAATTATGAATATTTATGACTTTCCAATTTTGTGGAAGCAAAACATGAACAGGAATTAACTTATTCATGTCTTTGTATTGCTAGCACCTGGCATGGTACCTGGTCTCACAAGTGTTCATTAATGATCTCCTATCCAGTCTTTATTTTGTATAAAACTGATGGATCTGAGGACCACAGTCTCATTTTATTCCTGGCTAGACTTTTATGGAATACTAAAGGCAGGTAGCAGGAAGAAATAGAGAAAGAGGAATAATATTGTCTTGGTCACACTAAAATTAGGTAATCAATAGGGTGACCATATGTCCCTACTTGCCTGGGATAATACCAGTTTATTCCTACTGGCTTGGCATAATTATTAATAGCATCACTTTTCACTCTCAAAATGTCCTTGTTTGGATGATAAATTATATAGGCACTCTATTAATCAGGTCCCAGATAATCAAAAGCTCTTTGTAATTTAATTGTAGGGACTTAGGATTTTGTGTTGTTTTGGTGGGCATCTAGGTACCTAAGCTGGAAGTTTAAAACATACTAACACTTTTTAAAAGATTTAAAACACACACACATACACACACACACACACACACACACACACACGACACTTCTCTAATCCTGCCTTGGTTTCAAATTATTTTTTGGAATAATTTGAATAACAATTTGAATAATTTATTTAATTATGTCCATTAGCTTCCATAGGCATACTCTTCCACACTTGAGAATATATTCATTTTTGGTTTCTTTTAATGCCTTGCAAATAGTTTTTGCATTTAGTAGACCCTCAATAAATATTTGTTCAATGGAATTGAATAAAATGAAATCAAATTAATTTGTCCCATCAGGGATAATTTTTGTTGGTTTATCTTCCAATCCACAAATTGGGAGGGGCCAGGATCCCACTATTTATTTTATATATTTGGCACACTAAATTAATTTTTTATCCCTCCTCATCCTTGCTCTAATGTTTCTTGAAAAGCTCTGGTGATGTATTGTGGCAAAGCATTTCTTTTCTGAAATGGTTAAAAAAAATTATGTTCATTAAGGCAAATGTCCACTGGTGGCCTTGATTTCTTTGGATATGTTGGACAGAAATGCTAGCATTTTTTTTTTCTGGCCAAGGTTTTGATCAGAAGGACAACAGGGGACTACCAATAGGATGTTGGCCATAACTTGCAATTTTCATTAGTCAAAAATTCAATGAATAATTTTTTGGCCCTATATGGATTTCAAGAGACTCAAATAAGAACCACATAGAGGACCAACCTTTGAGAATCTGTGTATTTTGTATTTGAGTACTGAAACCCCTGGCCAACTGGCAAGGCACTGAGCTCTTCTAGCAAGTTATAGGGTGGAAATTATTTCTCTTCTCACCCATCTGCTCTAGGAGCCATAGCTCATATTTAGAAGTAGCACTACTCACAGTGGGGAAAAAAAGACCATCAATGGAAGTTAAAAAAGAAGAATAAAAGGCCATCATCAAAATAACAAACCCAATAATAAAAAAGAAGACAAATCACTTTGTAATACTCATGCAGAAGTCCTGATTTTATATTATTGCCACCTGGCATAATCAGTCTGCGGAGATTCCTGTATCATCTTTTGAAAAAATGACCTGGCACTTATTTTTAATGATATCTGAGAGTATTTCTCTGTGATGAGAAAGCAATAGCCCTTCACTAAGTACTTCAGCAGTGGCAAAGGAGTGAGTGGCACTGCAGAGGGGAATTCACCATAAATAGAGGGAAATATTCAAAGAAGGAAAAAGAGCAAGGGTTGAGCAAAAGGATAAACAACGAAAACGTTCTCCCCTCGATTTTCTTTCATCAGTTTCGAGTAGCTAAAGGAATCAATCATGTTTTCTTAGCTGGCTACGTTCTCTAAAAAGTTAAGCCCTGTGCGACTGGCAGGGGGGAAATGCCATTTCTGACTCCTGCTTCCGTGTTTACAGATGATAAAACTCTTGAATGGTGCAGCCTAGTTCAATTGGGCCAGTCAACTAAGCCAAGAAACTTATAATATGGCGACTGATAATAGCTTATTATTCAAAAGGATGAACATATCCACAGTAAGGCAACCTTTTCCCCCCTTTTCTTTTTTTAATATAAGCAAGACTAATATAAAGTACTTTTCAGGAATGGTTTCATATTGAGAACCATCAGGAAATAGCTTTTACTTAAGTATTACCTTGCAATACTAATGAAACATTAGTACTGGGAAACCAAGCGTATTCAGTGGTGTAATTAGTGATATGACTCTATTTTTTACATTTCTATTTTATTTGAAATGATATGACTTTTAAAGTACATATTTTTAAAAAATATTTTATTTATTTATTCATGAGAGACAGAGAGAGAGGCAGAGACATAGGCAGAGGGAGAAGCAGGCTCCCTTCAGGGAGCCCAGTTCAGGACTCCATCCCACGACCCCGGAATCACACCCTGAGATGAAGGTAGGTAATCAATGACTGAACCACCCATGCATCCCAAAGTACTTGTGTTTTCACTTAAGAATTATCTTTGGCCAATTGTCAAATTTTTTATCTTTTCATAGGAAATATCGATATTATCCTTGAGAGAAAAGGCCTGATCTAGAAGAAAAGAGTAAAATAGATCTAGGTAAAACATATTGTTTTAAAGAGATTCCTCACTGTGTATATACTATTTATTTCTTGGAATTTTCTTGTGGATTTATCTTCTACCTTTGTGGTATTTGATTTTCAAAAAGTGTTGCATTTTTTTTTCTTTTTACTGGTTGAGGACATATCTCTCACTCCTCTGTGTGTGTGTGTACATGTCTCTTAATTGGGATGTTCTAATGTCTATTTTGCACATGTGAGTCATTCTTTAAGACCCAAACAAAATGTCATTTCCTCTGAAGTCTCCCCTGACTCTCTCTCATAGAACGAATTACTCTGTCTCATGGGCTCCACTTTTACCTTATCTGTAACTATAGTAGAATTATTGGAAGTGTTTAAAGAAGGCCTAGATGTGGCTAGCTTTGCCTGGGGGAGTCAAAGAAGGCTTCAGGAAAGTGATCTATAAGCAAGTATGGTTTGCCAGAAGAAAAAGGCATACTTTAGAGTTCAGTATTGACAAGCCTTTGCCCTCATGTATAGAAAAGAAGTCCCTTAAGAGTATCTCCAGCAGTTATCTGGCACAAGTAAGTATTTGATATTTGTTGATGTATATGTGATTGAATGAGTGCTGAGCTGAGATGGGCATGCTCCTTTAACACCCAGTCCCTCAAATGGGCTCAATTCCATACATATATATAATATGGAGACTGATAAGAGCTTATTATTCAAAAGGATGAACATATCCACAGTAAGGCAAACTTTTTCCCCCCTTTTCTTTTTTTAATATAAGCAAGACTAATATAAAGTACTTTTCAGGAATGGTTTCATTTTGAGAACCATCAGCAAATAGCTTTTACTTAAGTATTACCTTGCAATACTAATGAAACATTAGTATTGGGAAACCAAGCATATTCAGTGGTGATATATATATATATATATAAATATATATATATATAAACATATAAATATATAAATATAAATGTATATATATATATATATATATATATATATATACCAGAAAATCTCTATGGATCTGAAAGTGCCAAGCGGCTTTGAAGATATCTCTCTCTATTCCATTCAGAGGCTTTCAACGAGAGATTTTATTTCCATAGGGAAGTGAAATTCCAAACTTTCTGAAAGGTGTTGCTAATGATTTCTCAGTGTTCAATATACGCTGACTATTCAAATAAGCTGGCATTGTTAATGTAATTGTCAGCATATTTTAGAATATCATGTTAAAAAATACAGGGTGTGGCCCTATACTTACATTACTTTTATGTTTGGTTTTGGCTTGATAAGTTTCAGATTAAAAAGGCAGGAACAATTTCTTTGAATTTCACCATTGTATAAATGACAGAGGGATGATTTTAGTATTTCTCATTATGACTAGATATCATGAAATAGCCACACGGTCATGTTCATATACCATAACTATTCTATGGGAGACATTTAAATTATGTCGTCTTGTGGGTCTTGACCTTGATAACACATGCTCCCTTCAACTGGAGACATAACTAGAACTGATAAGACACACATTTTAGGTGGGTTTTGTATTGTCTTTTGTAATGCACCATTCATAGATTTTTTTGGAGTGCTTCAGATAATCATTATATGTTTTTTCATATTCTCTTGATTTCTATCTACTGCTGAGAAAACGCTCCTATATTCTGAAAAACAAAAACAAGTGGGGAAAGTGAGAACTCTTCCTTAGGTAACCTCTGAACAGAGGAACTTTGTGCATTATGCAGCCGAGGCCATGCCAAAACGCAATTTGGAGGGTGTCCAGCCCTTCATTGGAAAGTAATGGTTTTCACTGAACTGAGTTATGACCAGCTGTTTACAGACAGTCTGTGACATACTGATAGAGCAGAACACCGTATGTTGCTTTCCAAATCAAATGATACAAGAAGTGTGACAGAGTGGAGAAACATCTGTCATTAGCAATTTTCAGCACGCTTCACTAATTCTGGACAAAATACGAGTAATGAACTTACCGCAGGAAACTTCAAATACTACCACTGCTGAAACAAGGATATAAACAGCAAGTCCTCCTAATGGCTTCTAATTTAATTCATTTGCAGTAAGAAACAAACAAAGTGGGTTATTTGTTTTTGATCATAGGGTAGTAAATACTAATGCTGATCACAAACGCTTATTTTAATCAAAGAATAGGGATTGTGAAATGCAACTTTCTTCAAGTTCAGATAGAAAGCTTTTTGTCTTCTTTAATTGTTGAAGCAGGGTGTGTTTTTTGTTTTTGTAAGCAGTAGGTTGGAGAACGCACCCTGACAGGGATGCAATCATCCCCGTGTGGTGTCTGAGTGTGACACTCTGCGCTGGGGATTGCTAGGGCTCTGACAGATTTGTTGGACCTGCAGTGATATTTACATAACATTAAATGTTCTTAGTCTCTCTACTAAGGAGCTTGTATAGAAGAATGTGTTAGGTCTTTCTCAAGCTGCTTTCCCCCTACCACTTCTCATCTTGCTGGTTTTTTTTTTTTCCTGGCTGATAATTTTCATTTTGCGGTCCCACAAATTTTCACAGTTCTGTAACGAGCGCATGGTCTTCATACAGCATCCACATGGTTCTCTACTGGTCGACGTCACACTGTTGATGAGATCTTGCAGCCAAACCATGTGAAGGCTGCAATCTGTGAGCATTTTTCTTTTGTATCTTTGCAATCAATTGAGCTATTAAGCCGTTAACATTCAAGGCCTACTCAGCTCAGCTTACGCCCGGTTAGCGCCAATACGGCAAAATTCCTAAATGGACAAAATTGAGTTTGACTTAAAGAGAAAAAAAATGGCGAAAGGTTGTTATTCTTTATCTGAAGTTTCGACTAATCTTCAGAAAAATGGCAATGTAAAATGCAGACATGAGATCTTGCCCAATCGGTTGGTGTTCTGCCGATGGGACCTGCTTTGGACTGTATCCCAGAACAAAAAGACTGAACGCCATTCGGAACTGATGACTGTAAAATGAGTGTAGGAGGTCTTTGAGGAGCTTCTTAATTACAAAATTATTCATGATAAAATGGCACTGATCTCAAATTCCCAGTTTCTTGTAAATTTTAGTGTGGAACCACATAAAAATGGTTTATAGCTTTTTGACACCTTAGGTAAACCAGATCCAGCCTCAAAAGGTTGTGGGGGAAATCATCTCCAAATACCTTTGAATGTTATACTCTTCTTCTTCTTTCTCTTTTCTTTTTCTTTTTTTTTTAAGGGAATGACATACTGACTTATCTATCTTTTTTTAAGCGATCCCTAAATTATCTTATGGTTGAGAAGAAATATTCTAAGATATGTAAATGCTAAATTTTTCTGGTTTTTATAGACATCTGCATTGAAAAACAAAACAAAGCGAAAATATAGATGCCATTGAAACCCATCATTACGTTTGTGATCTAGATAATAAAGTAAGCAGACCCGAGCAATTCGCTAACACTAACGCTATTCTTTACATAAACAGTAAATGTTTAGATTTTCCTGTTCACTGACTAACAGCACACATATCATAAACACTAAGCTGTTATAGTACGTTTCGTGTGTTGATTCACTTTAACAGTTGTTAGTGTGAAGACAGGAAAAGAAAAGTGGGTGTAATGAGACCATGTGCAGTATGCTGTGAAAACAGAGGCCCTTATTTGGCATAATGGGTTGCACCATAAGGGCCATAAAATTGTGCATGTGTTAGTATCATTTTAATTATTACGGGTGCCACATGTTAAGCAGAATAGCGGAACTACTAAAACAGCTTCAAAATCCTTACTGCTGATCGCTGCATTTAATTACAAATAGGAACATTTGGAGATAGGTCACCATAAAACCCTTCTGTTGTCAAATGAGCTCAAATCTGATTTTTGTAATTATGTTTTTATACCACAGATCCTGTTGAATAACTATAGGGAATAAAATTTTAATAAGTGCTGATTAAATGTAGGTACATCTTGCTTCCTAAGAATATTTATGAATGCTCATCACACTTAAATCAAGGTACCATCACTATTTTCCTGTGGACAGTGCTTTGATCATTCAACCTTAATGCAAATAAGCTGAATAAATTTATGTGCCATGAAATATTGTTTTTTTTTTCATTGAAGCATAAAAGCTCTGGATTTCAATTATTCATTCTGTTTGTGAGCACTGTGTACTATACTGTAATTCTCTAGAACCAAAGTGTTTTCATTATCCTACTACATGTCAGACTCAGTGGGATCTTGTAATTAACTTTTCTAAGGCAGGGTTTTATTGAGGAAGATGACAACTTATGTCCGTCTTTGGTTCCCTACTAGAATAAATATGGTTAGGGCTGGTACATTCAATTTAATCTTTTTTTTTTCCTTTGGAGTTATTTATTTTGTTTGTTTCTTTATTGGTTACTTGGGCTTTAAAAATTGTGAACACATTGTGTTTACCAAGAGAAATGGTGCTTTGGGGTGCTTCATATGTGTCAGATCCCTATTTTGTGAAAAATGGTTTTGAAACCTTGCATAATGGTTAGGCCTCCTAGCACTTTTGAATATGAAATTATCATAGTGTTTCCAATAGAGATGAGACATGGAGGATGAAGTGAAGAAGGAATTGCTAATGGGTAATGGCACATGAAAGTCATGAGTTATTACAAGGAAATAGGCCAGACACTGAGCTGGCATATTCTTAAATTGCTACCCTTTAATGTTGGTGTGTGATCTCACAGATATTAAAGCAGGCACACTTTAAGCCATCCATATGGACACATAAATTTGTGGTCTTTATAAGCCCAGAAGGCATAAAATTCTTCTTACTCTATAAAACAGAGAAGTTTTATCCCTTTGATTAGTTATATTTCTTTAGAATATTCACATTCCATTGTATATTCCAGAAGCCCACATCATTAGAAAAGTTGCTCATTGAATTTGGAGAAGAGAATCTAGCTTTATAGCAAAGATATTTCTCAAGATCACTAGAGAGTTCCATTTGCAAAATTCCCCAGATTATCAGTTGTCATTAAGCACTTAATCCATACTTTAGACAGCTGTTTTAATCTCCAAGTGGCTCTGCAATGTAATCATTCAGAGAATAGTACATGTGCTCCAATCCATATCTCCATATCCACTGTTTCAGATAAATGGTAAGGCAGCACGTTAGTAAAGACCTGGAAGACACATATACCATGATGAGAAAGATGCCATCCCTGACGGCAGCTGTATATCACTTCCTGAATACATCATTTTGTTGCAATATCCAGAAGCAGGCTTCAAGGCTGCAGAACACACACTGAAGATCAAATAGTGCTTCTCTTTGATGTAAAAATACAATATATGTATTCATGGTCCTAATGATTCTGGGTGGTTCCTAATTACCCAGTGCTGTGTGTTTATCATTTGGATCTGGGGTCTCTTAGTTATTGTCATTTTCAAGTGATGGGGGGATTGAGATTCGGCCAATGCCAAAGGCGAAGTTTGCAAAGTTATGCCTCTGTCATTTGAAAGCATCATCTGACTATGTCAATTTATTTCTTCAGCTCAGTTCTGACAAATAAACTAGATGTCTCTAAAACTCTAGAGTTTTGAACTCTAGCAGTGATATACTCTAGGAGGTGGTGTGTTAGTTGGAATTGTGTCTCTTTATGAGCAAATTGATTGTAGAAAATCTGATGATCATTGAAATCAATCATGAGACTGGATAAGGAGAAAAACCCCACAGACACAAACATCATTTACTGGGAGTGATGTTCAGCATAGTAATTCCATTAATTTATGTCCCTATAACCGAAGAGCAGGTTTTATAATCTATCGGAATAAAAGAAAGGGTAAACAGAGATGAATGACAGAGTGGAGAGAGAGAAGGAATTTCTCGTTTTTCAAATTATTGAATAGAACATATAATTTCTTGGATTGTTATATGTTTTCTGGTCTTCCTGGCTCTTCAACTCCCTGAAGGCAGGCTAATCATTTGATGAGCTAATCATTTGCATCTCCAGCACCATGCAAATTCCAAGTCTCAAAGGAATAAAAGAAATTTAGGGCTGGAAAGGGGTCACAGGTAAGTCAAACCTGTTTTTCACAAGTAGCGATATTCTTTCTAAATACTAATATGGTAGAGATCTACTGGTGGCTATGAATGCCCAGCAGTCCCCCAGGATACTCGTTGAGAGCAGAGTTCCAGTTAATCCATTCATGGTGTATCTCACTACTCCACACAGCGTCCAGCAAGAGATGCTTCCTAGTAAATATCTATTACCTAAAAGTTTCTAGATTATTTTACAAAATTGTCTAAAGAAAAATTTGTGATCAATCTTTGTTAAAAGCTGAATATTAGAAAAGAGGGCCATCTTGGCTTCCTGCTCTGATGGACAGGCTTTATCACAACCATCAAATGTAGATCAATAACTCAGAAACTTAAACCAGCCAATAGCACCCTTACTTTTCCCTGACCCATGCTGAGTTCTCAAAACTTTTACTGGAAATTTTTCTTTACGTCTCTTTTGAGAAAAATTGGTAATTCACTCCTACCACAGAAGGACTAATAGGGAGCATTGATAATTTTAAGAGAATTATTGTCTCGTAATTATTTTCTTCATGTCTTTTGGGTCCATAAATATAAGAACAAGAGGAGAATCTGTTTAGTAGAATCACTTGCTTCTTGAAATACTCTGTATCTCTGTATTTCTAATGGGAAAGTTTGTGTTTCGTTTTGTTGTTTTATTAGAGGACATAACTGCTGATGAACTTGGTCAAAGAGTTTATTAGCCAATTAATAGGGGTGTCTTAGACACCTGCCACTTCTTGTCTGTCTGGCTGTGCTGAGGCTAACAAGGCTAGCAGAGAAGCAAAAGGCAAATGGCATCATGGTTTCTGGTTCACTTTACATCCTGGTGTTCAGAATTCATTTGAAAATCTTTCACAGATAAAACAGTTCACATGCTGACTTTTTGTAAGAATTCTAAACACTGTAAACTCCATTATGACTGTTTCATATGATCTCTCAATGTTTTCACGACTATGAAACTAGTTTTCCTTTTTAATGGGAAATTTGGTTCCTTTTATCTTACATGACTTTCTGAAACTCATAAATGATGATAACTGCAGTTTTATTTTTCTAAGATATATGTCTACTCATGTATCATAAAATACTTCAAAATATTTTCCTAAGCTAAGTTGGGAAAAAAATATGTCACTCCTATTGAGAGATTTGAAAGGAACTTTATCTAGAAGCAAGTCTTATATGGATTGTGCTATAGGCTTAACATTGCTTGACCACAAATTTCCACAAACATGGCTTGTATGTCTCCATATGCTATTTCTTAAACTTTCTGTACAAATTACAAGTTAGAAGTGAAATTCTTCTGATTAATATTTGACATTGATAATTATTTAAATGTTTAATGCCAATATCTAGTCAAGGATTTCCTAATATGTATGTATAGTATGTATTTATGTATCCTTAAGTAAACATATATACTTGTATTTTATATGTACATATAAATGTACATGTTATTATGTTTTATGTATCCACACATACACACACAAACAATTCTTTTAGGTTCTGGTTTAAACTACAATTTACATCAAAAAAATCTTGTGTATTCAGGGAGTTGTATAAAAGTTGTACAACAACTTTTACTAAACAGAATAAAACTACTCAGAAGATTTGATTTGATTTATCCTATTTTCTTTCTACTGAGAACTTTTAGGATGGGGGCAAATGAAAAGGAAACAAACTGATACTGGAAATTTTAAGAATGATTTCTAGAAGATGTCTTGTGTTAGTACCTGTTCAGGCCTTCTAAATTTGCATCCCCATATGGAAAGAAACCTTCTTGATGCACTCCCCTGTGCCCTGTTCCTTTCTCTAGTCCCCATGATCAGCTTCCATATCTTGTATATTCTATTGTTCCTCTTGTACCAGCTCACTTTTCCATCCCAGGATTAAGTGTGGACTATCATTAACTCATTCTTCTTCACCCAGCCTCTGGCTTCTCATCTTGCCTTCTCTGGGCCTATCACGGTGTGGAGTCTAGGTGTTCACTCAATACATCTATCGAGTTGAACTGAGTTCCAGATGTTGAAGAAATTGGGCATTCATGAAAGAATTAAGCACTAAGAGTGAGCTGGCTTTTTCACTCAACTGAACTTTCTGGTTAACTAAAAATTAATAAGAAGTTTGGTGTGTGGATTTTAGCACTTACTGGAAAATACTCCTACTGCATTAGAAAAAGTGTAATCAACCTGTCGGCTCTTCTACTGAGCATGAGTGAGTTTCTTTTAGGTCCAGATTCACATTAGACTCCCCTTGACTCTGCAACACAACACAGTCTGGTACATTGCAGGGGCTCAATAATTATTCATGGAACAAAAGAGTTGCTTATTCTACTTTCTCCTATAACATATTTATTGAATGTCTACATGTTGCTGGAATTTTACCAAACAGGATTTGTAAAACTATTTCTGGATAATTCTCAAAGAGAAAATTCAATTCGTTGAAAGCATACCCACACTGGTTTTCAATTTCTTTGGTGCCATAGTAATTGGGGCATTAAGTAAAGATTGAGATTTTTTTTATTAGGAATACTTCAAGAAAGATATAAATAGAAAACATCTTGAGGGCAGGGACTTCAGATGCTGAATTTATAGACCAATTTTCAACAAAATGAATATCGATGACAGTTGGAAATGTAAACACGCTTTGAAGACGCGGAGCCAAAATTTTAAGTTGACCCGGAGTATGAATATACTTGCGTGTGTAGGGGACTTTTTTTAATTATAAAAATTACACTGATCTGAAAAGATGTTCAAGCTCCAATTTAATTTTGCACTCCTTCACGTTTCCTCCCACCTTCATATTGTTTGACAGTATGTTGCATGACTGTTGCCTGTAAGTGTGAAAAGTCAAGATGAGAGTTCACAGCAGGTTGATGGCCTGGAGATGAGAAGTCTGTCTGAGGACATTTCAAAGTTGTAAAGGTATTATTCTCACATGGAGTTATTTCTCAGTGGGTGTGAACAACAGCTACTCATCAAGCTGGTGTAGTGTGAAATAGAGTTTCCTGAAAAATGATGTGCAGACATATGCAGAAAGCCACATGCTTAGTACATGCACAGACTGCGTGCCTAACTTCCAAGTGTTCGAATATTTGCCATGAGATGAGCTAGAAATGCAAAAGTCCCCATCATCAGTAGCTGGGGAGAAACACAGCTTGGAATCACCATTGATTCATTGGGTTCCAGGCGCACACATGTTGAAGGACAAAAAGTGAACAGTGCAGCTGCACTGGAGAAGGAATGTTTGAAGAAACAGGAGGGACCTGGTGTCACATAAGACAGCTGGAGTCTTTCTGTACAATGCTTGAAGACCTACTACTGCCTGAAAGCAATAGTAGGTCTTTTTTGTTGTTGTTTTTTTGTTTTTGTTCATCTTGCCAAACACTGTGTCACCATTGTTGGGTAACAACCATGTTTTATTAATCTTCCCTGCAGAATGAGGGGATTCACACACAGAGGTACACCCATGCCCATGTGTTGTGTTCTGCCCAAGAGGCATCTGCCCACATTCAGATGTGGCTCCCCAGGCCAGGATGTATTATCTGTGTGTTAAATTTTCTTGTACCCTTTCTCCAAACAGTTCAGTGTTGCATACAGATCTTTATGTGAATGTTTTTCTTAACTTCAATGGTTCTTCTCATGACTTCTGACAATGCACAGTGAGGAGGGAGGCAGTGAGGAGAGTGAGGAGCACGATTTTGGATAAGACATAAATCCAGATATACCTGGAATGGGTGGGGGGAGGTGGAGAGAAGACATCCAAGTGTTTATGTATGTATTTATTTTACCCCACATGTTTAAAAAAGTATTAAAAGTGGCTTACAAAAAAATAGATGTATGTCATAGGGCCTATGAAAATATAAACAAAAAATAAAAATTTTGAAAGAGAGGTAGACTCAAATATGCTAACTATGAGGGTTAATGAGAATAAGAATGAGTCATTTCACTACACAGATGGAGGTTTACTTATGTGGTTTGGTTGGCAGGTGTGCTGACTCCATGGTGTTAATCTTCAGGTTCATTGTGTGGGAGGCCCTAGTGAATTCTCTCTTTCAGTTATAAAAGACACAGATAAAGAGATGCAACTTGCTATGAATCCTAAAACTGGGCAGGTTGGGGGTCAGATATTGCTTCATATTCCAGAATTGTTGCTTGCTATTCTGCGAGGTTTGGTTGTCACGCAACAAGGAGGTGGCTGACCAAAAAAATATATATACCAGGGCAAATTGTTTCTCATTCTCTTTGGCATTAGTTTATTTTTTAAATAGCTTTTAAATTATTGAAGTAACACATGTTCCTTGCATAATCCCAAACAAAAGTATAAAGATGAAAATAAAGATCTTTAAACCAATTACTCAGCAACAACCCTGTTATTCTGGGGATGAGTTTTCTCGTGCTTTGGTCTATTCATGCATAAACATGTCTATTGAATTCAAACCTACGGGTCTTCCTTGACTCTTCAATTTTTTACACACCCAGGGTCCAACATATTAGAGAATCCTGCTTTCCTGACCTTCACTATTTGTAGACTTTGGGTGCTTTTCCCCACTTCTACAGCTAGTAGTACCTTCTGTAAGACATGATAACCCTCCCTTGGCACATCCTCAATTCTTCCTCCCACAGTCCTTTTGGTCTCTTTCCAACCCTGAGTGAGAGCGATCCTTTGAAGATACAAGTCAAATCCTGTCTCTCCTATGTTCAAATATCTCCGTTGGCTTTCTAATTCACACTGAGAACAAGTTTGAATTCTGCGTTATCTTAGCCTACAAGGTCCTATACTATATGGTCTACTCTATCCACCCTCAGATGGCATTCTGTTGTATTTTCATTACTGGTTACATAGTACTCCAGTTAACTATTGTTAACCGACCACCTATTGACCAGTCTCATCGCTTCTAATTTTTTTCCTGCTCTAAACCAGGCTGAAGCAAATGTAATGGGGGTGTACGTGATTGCACAATTATGCTGTTTTGCCTTCATCAGAAACATGTTGCCAGACTTCCTCTGCAGAAACATTATACCAATTACCCTGCCATCAACCTGCTTCTTTCAGGAGCCGACTCTGGTTATGGTTCAGCCTCTGTGGTGGCCAGAGCCTACTAAGCAAGCCCTGGAATTTTGCATCTGAATTCCTATTTTGATGGTGGTGAGATTTTGAACTACTGTTGGCATCGAATCCAGTGCCAGTCTTCTTGCTTTGCCTTGTCAAATTGGACAGGGAGACGGCTGTCTTGCAAAAGTGGAATTGTCACTAATTGGCCACAGAGGAAAGATTCAAAATCTTGCCAAAAGTCTCCTGTATTCTAAGGGAATAAAAATCCTCCACATAACTTTCCCTCTCATTAAAAAGAAACAAACCCAAATGAAAAGCACTTTGTAAACTAGAAAGCATTGTATAAACGCAAGGCATCGTTGCTATTCTTGTTGAGGTGCTGCTGTAACTGGCACTGTGTGGGCAATGCTGCTGGGGCTGACTGGATGCATGGACAGGGAGGCCTGTCTGTCCAGCCTTCCCTTTTTACCAGCTTGTTATGTCCTGTTAAGAAACGTCAAGAAAGAAGCAACAATAAATAACTTTTGACTTCACTTTGGCTTTTTCATTTAGATTAAAGCAGAGTACTTCAGGTGCAGTCCACATACAAAATGAGCACTCTGTAAAATGTTTTGTCACTTGTAATGTTTGGGATTCAAGTTGGTTTTCTTTATTATGACAAAATGAATTTAGCATGAGTTAAACATTGCTTCATACTGAAAGTGACAACCACTTATTTTTGTCCACGGTGTGGACACTGTGGAGAAATTAATGGTCCATGAGAAATAGAGTTAAATCATTAATTTTTGTCCCAAAGTACCATGTAGTCCATAGTATTTTATTAAAAACATTGCATATCATTTATAAAAATCAAGCCAGATGATACTCTCCTGAACATTTCAGAGAACTGGATTTTAACAAATCTATTTCTATTTAAATTTAAAAGAATGCAAATATGTTTACAAGTCTAGAAATATGTATGTTGGAGTTTAAAATGTGAGTGAATAAATTTTCAGGAGTTAAACCACTTATTTTTAGAATTTAAAGTAGGTTTTAATTTTAGATTTTCCTAAAATGAAACAAAAAAAAGACAAATGCTGCCTTCTATAAGATGTCAGAGTTTGGGGGAATAGCTAATCTTTGAATTATTCGCTGAGATAAATAGTATCTATTAATACATAAGTTCCTTGCTTTTGTCTTCTTTTAAAAGAGGTTTTATGGCAACTCTAACTTTACCTTGGGTATCTCTTGGCCACACTTGGCAAGACATCAAGCTTACCATAGTCCATTTGTCTAAACTTTCCAAGGATCAAAACTGGAAAAGGAAGGGAAACCAAATATAAGTGAAAACTATTGAAAGAATAAATAGCATCATTTGTTTTGGATTAATAATCCATATTCTTAGTCCAATATTTGCAATTTTAGTAACATGCAAGATTGCTAAAGATCCCTCTTCTCATCATTTCCTTGTCAAATTTTCACATGCAATCATAAATAATTCTTAATTTGGATCATTTTAAAAGGTTAGATTAAAAAGTACATCTGACATTTTAGATTCAAATAAAATAAAACTTCAGTTTTATTTCATGAATCTTTAGAGATCAGCAGAGACTGAAAGTAACCTATTCTGACTTTCTGTCAAGCAAGCCCATATCCTGATGAAGATTCTATTTATTTTTTTGAGAGAGAGAGAAAGAGAAAGCAGGAGAGCACAAGTGTTGGAGAGAGAGAAGCAGGCTGCACATCGAGCAAGGAGCCCAAGGTGGGGCTTGATCCCAGGACCCTGGGATCATGACCTGAGCCAACAACAGCTGCTTAACAAGCTGAGCCACCCAGGTGACCCTATCCTGATTAAACTCAATAGTTCATCCTGCCCTGCCTTAACCAGGGTAGCTGAAAGTTGATGGAGAAAATGACATCATCAGGATGGTTGAAACAATCTCACTTTATGACCATGAATATCAACCAGGTTCTCGGAACTGTGGGACATTATAGTTCCCAAGAACAACAATAAAACAATGACCTAGCTCTTGCCAAAGACAATGTTCAATGTTCAATGCTCTCTTATTTGTTCAACGTCAGATGTTCACTTCTCTTCTTGGAACGCATTCTTATCCAGAGCTGGGATACCACACATACCTGCTCCTCTTTTCCTCCCTAACTTCCTTTCTACTTTCTCTGCATCTTTTGCTGGTGCTTTCTCCTCCATCAGCATATCAGTAGGCTCTGGCATTTTCTCTTTGGCTCTTTCATTTTCTCTACATTCACTCTTTTCTGGGCAAAATCATTTAATTCCATGGTTTTTCCTACAGACATTCTGATAGTTCTAAAGAGGAAACTACAGACCCATCAGGCAACTCCCAGACTCTTTTCTCCTGTGAGCTCTAGATTCACCTTGTCCAAAGCCAACTTTATATCTCCATTCAAATGTCCAGTGATACCTCAATCTTAACCAACTTGAAATCCCTACAGTTAATAATGCTCTTGCTCAACTGTTCCCCACCTCCATCTTCATCCAGCTGCTCAGGTTCGAATCTTAGCAATCATTCTAGATTAATTTCTTTTCTTCACTCTCTACCTCTAATAGTTTGGTGATTCATTTTGGCTCTTCTGTCATTTCACTGCTCCCCTACTGCCCAAACTGTCACATCACTTACCTATACTGTAGAAATACCTTCCTAAATGGCTTTTTACTTTCTATCTGTCCCAACAAAATCTTTCCACCTTACAGCAGCCAGATTGATCTTTCTAAAGCATAAAGAAAATTATGTCAACTGTTTAAAAACGCTCTGGTGTTTTCCTGTTGCAGCAGAAGAAAATTCAAACTCCTACAAGGCCCTGTGTGATGTGCTCTCTGACCTCATCTTTCCCCCACCCCTGTGTTCAGTGGGCCACAATCAATCCCCACAATCCCCAATCCCATTGTTGGCTTCATTTTCTTTGCACACACCCAGAGCATTCCCTCTTTAGCATCTTTGGTGTTTCTTCTATTTGGAATGTCAGTACAAAGGCTGCCTCTGTTCCCAGTTCCACTCTCAACTGAAGTCTCCCTTCCTCTGAGAGCCCTTCTCTTTCTACTCTGGCTAAAGTAGCTCCCTCTCTGCCACCATCTATAGTATCATCTTATTTTATTTTTGTCATAGCACTTCCCAATGGTATGTGAAGTTCATATGTTTCTGACTCATTTAGTCTTCCTCTCCCTTTTAGTAGAACGTAAGATGAGGAGGGCAAAACTCTGATCTTGTTCACCACTGTATTCCAAATGTCCAACACAGGACCAAGAACAATGCATTGGAATGTAATTGTGACTAAATAACTATTCCATCTCCTAATTTTCAGATCAGGAAACTGAGACCAAGAGAAGTAAGATAACTTTCTCAAGGTCATATCAAGTTAGTAAATAGAGCTATTATTTGAACATGTAAATAAAGTATTGAATTCAAATAGAATTCAAACAGGCTAGAGATAGATGCAAAGTGCTACAGGCACTCAGGATGAGGACACATTGTTGAGCATGGGCATGGGGTGGAAATGTGTGTTGATGGAGACCTCAGGAAGAGAGGCCATTTTGGCAGTCATGAGGTTGAGAAGGGTGTCATACATAGTAGGACAAACATCCTGTGCAAGAGCTTGCAGGTATGTAGGCAGATGGATCCTGAAGAGTGCCAAGTACTTCTATGGTTTTTCATCAGAGGGTGACATGATCAGAACTATGTTGTAGAGAGTAAGTTGTGCCTGAGTAAGAACGTTTTGAGCTGCCAGAGAAGGCGAATGCTTGTGAACTTTATTCTTATGTGTGGTGACGGAAGTTTTACAGCCTTCATGGAAAGCACTCGTCACCGTGAAGGCATAGAGGAGAAACATCTAAGTGTCACCTTGTTAGCTGGGTAGGATGAGGAGGGACTCTGTTCTCAAGGTCATGTTCTTCCAGCTGGTCTGAATATATCTGTCTATCATTTTGGAATCTCTCTACATGGGAGCAAAGAGTCACCTCATCTATGATTGAGTATTGCATTTCAAAGCAGGGATGCCAAAAAGTAGAGGCCAGTCAAGTCCTGTTGGATTTACATTCTGGACAATTTTGGTCTGGGCCAGCTCCCACCATGGCTAGGCTGAGCATTCTTTTCACATTCCCGACTGGTCTTCTATAAGCACTCATGCAGTGAGTCTGCATGACTTCTAGGCCAAGAAAATGAACATGTATTTCTCTATAACTTAGTGCTCATCTGCCTGTCCTGAGAAATTGGAAAAGAACCCATAAAGAGAGGTCCTTAGGAGGGCTGAGGGATTTGTCCAAGTGCTGATAGGAGTCAAGAGACTTTGTTTTCCTCTTTAATTCAGGGGCACCTCATTGTCTTTTATAATCTGTAAGGGGGCTGGGCTGAGAACCTCTGCCAATTCTTTCTTTCCAAGAATCTGTCATCACTTAACCTCCCTTAATGAGAGTCTGTGTATAAATTTTCCAAATTTTCAGTTTTATAAATTCTAACCACAGTGAAAACTATATATTGTATATATCATATGCATTCATGTCTTGATATAGTATTAGCATATTTATTTTTACTCAAGATAATTTGTCATATGTTTTTTGTTATTTTAATTGGCAAATGTTTTTAAAAATTCTCTGTGAAAATCCTATACAAAATATTCTTCTGTCCTACAACATATTTAATTTACTCAAGAACTTCAGGTCTATGTAGTCAGGAAAGACTCAAGTATCCCATAAATTTATACTTTGATTTTCAATATATTTTGGCACAAAAGGAGAATAAGAAATTGGAAGTAATTTTGGCTTCCACACTTGATTTATATTTACTTGCGAACTATGGTTCCATTGGTTAAAATGCTTTGAAAACTGATGCTAATGAGATTTAAGTCCCCATGAAATGTGAGTGTGATTTTCTCCCAATTTTTAAATTTTTATTTCTAAAATAATTATTATGTTAATTTATTTCCAACAATTCAAAATATTCTACTAGCTTTGGTTCCATACCTCACATGAGACAGTCTAGAAGCAAGCATAATTAACCCTCAATTACTATCTCATAGAAATGGAGCAAAGATCAATAAAGGACTTTTCCAAGTAAAGTGTAATATATACATACTTAGCAAGCAGACATTAGTAAGTGATTTTTCCAATAGATAATATTTCCTCTCATCTTTAATATAGAAAAAGATTGGTAGCTCTACTTTGTGTGTCTATGCTTATGGGATTTTCAATGCACAAACGTTTAAGAGAGTTGTCATTTTTATATTTGTTAGGGCTACATTAAAAATAATAACTTAGGTGAACATCTTGACTGCTAATCAACAAGATAAAATTTGATATGTTATTTTTATTTGTTTATTTAAGAAATAGTTATCAAACATTTATTATAAGCTTGCCCTGTTCTAGCCAATGCGAGTCGAGTAGTAAACTAAACAATTTTTTAAAAAGTTTTATTTATTTGAGAGACTGAGCAAGTGAGAGAGAGAGAGAGACAAAGAGAGCATGAGCAGGAGGAGAGGGAGAAGCAGGCTCCTCACTGACCAGGGAGCCCCATATGGGGCTCGATCCTAGGACCCTGGGATCATGCATGACCTGGGCTGAAGGCAGACACTTACCGGATTGAGCCACCCAGGCCCCGCCCCCTTTGTTTTTAAGCTAAACAATTTTTTTTTAAATTTTTGTATTTATTTATGATAGTCACAGAGAGAGAGAGAGAGAGAGAGAGAGGCAGAGACACAGGCAGAGGGAGAAGCAGGCTCCATGCACCGGGAGCCCGACGTGGGATTCGATCCCGAGTCTCCAGGATCACTCCTGGGCCAAAGGTAGGCGCTAAACCGCTGCGCCACCCGGGGTTCCCTAAGCTAAACAATTTTTAAAAGTTTTTATTTACATTCTAGTTAGTTAAAATACAATGTAATATTAATTTCAGGCATACAAAATAATGATTCAGCACTTTTATACAGCACCTGATGCTTTTCACAAGTGCACTCTTTAATCTCCATCACCTGTTTCACCCATCCCCTTCCCCCATCCACCTCCCTCCTGGTAAACATCAAGTAAACTACATTTTTTGGCCACGCAGAGCTTATGTGTAAATGAATCTATTTCCTTAACCTCTCCCTGCCTTTTCCTTCCACAATTATTTGTTTCAGTTATTTCGTGCTGAGCATACAAAGTCAAATAAATATGAGGTATATCTGCAAAAACCCTTAGTCTTCTTTTGTGAATTTTCACCCTTATTCCCCATTTCCATTTCCCAGGTTACAACTTCCAAAGCTATTTGTGAATTGAAGTAAGCATTTAAAATGTTATTTTTTTCTGAGGCTATTTCAAGTATAAATGCTCTTTGCTCTTTCTTTTCTTTTCTTTTTTTTCAGAATGGCATCTTTAGAACAGATATAAAGCAATCCCTAATCTAGAACTTATGTGACAGTATTCACTTTTTGCTTATCAGCTTACCTAAAATGGACAGTCCTGACATTCAGGTCATTAATCCATTAATCCACTTACTTTTTGTGTATGGTGTAAGAAAGTGGTCCGGTTTCATTCTTTTGTATGTAGCTGTCCAGTTTTCCTGACACCGTTTGTTGAAGAGACTATCTTTTCCCCATAGTATGCTTTGGTGTTGATTAATTGACCATAAAAACATGGGTTTATTTTGGAACTATGTATTCTGCTCTTTTGTGCCAGTACTATACTGTTTTGATGACTACCATTTTATAGTATATCTTGAAATCTGGGATTGTAATATTTCAAGGTTGGTTTGTTTGTTTTTGTTTGTTTTTTTTAATTCAGAATTGCGGGCAGCCCTGGTGGCGCAGCGGTTTAGCGCTGCCTGCAGCCAGGGGTGTGATCCTAGAGACCTGAATCGAGTCCCACGTCGGGTGCCCTGAATGGAGCCTGCTTCACCCTCTGCCTGTGTCTCTGCCTCTCTCTCTCTCTCTCTCTCTCTGTGTGTGTGTGTCTCTCATGAATAAATAAATAAAATAAAATCTTTAAAAAAATTAATTCAGGATTGCTTTGGCAATATGGGATCTTCTGTGGTTCCATACCAATTTTAGGATTATTTATTCTAGTTCTGTGAAAAATGTTGTTGGTATTTTGACAGGGATGGCTTTAAATCTGTAGATTGCTTTGGGTAATATGGACATTTTAACAATATTTATTCACCCAATCCATGAGCATGGAATAGCTTTCCATTTTTGTCATCTTCAATCTCTTCATCAGTGGTTTTTTGGTTTTTGCTTTTTTTTTTTTGTTTTTTTTTTTTATAGCTTTCAGAGTACAGAGTTTTCACCTTCTTCATTAAATTTATTTCTAGGTATTATTTCTGGTGTAATTGTAAATGGCATTGTTTTTTAAATTTCTCTTTCTGCCACTTCACTATTAGTGTATAGAAATGCAACAGACTCTTAAATACAGAGAACAAACTGGCGGTTGCCAGAGAGAAAGTGGGTGGTTGCAGGAAATAGATGAAATGAATTAAGAGTATACTTATCTCGAGGAGAACTGAAAAATGTATAGAACTGTTGAATCATTATATTGCACACTTGAAATTAATATAAAACACTGTATGTTAATGATGCTTGAATTTAAAAGAACAGAGAAAAAGTAAAATGCACAACTCTGAGCCATCTTTGAGGCAACCCTGATTCCGCATACCCCATATGTTGGGACTTTCATTTTGCTGCCAATTTCTAACCCTGTTTGACTTGAAATGGTTTGGGCAATAGATTATTTGACTGCCAGGGACTCAGAATTGACATCTATCCTCATGGTCACTTTTAAGAAAGCCAGAATTTGCATCTAGAACCATAGAAACAGACAAATGCGTAAACCCAAGGAAACAATTAGCTTCCTATTACAACATTTTATCATCTAGTCCTGTGTAGGTCTGTGTCAACACAGATTGACAAAGTCATAGAATTTTATTAGACAATGGGAAAACTCATTTGCGAATTTTATTGCCGTCCATCATTGCTCACATTCACAGTCCAGAGGCTCTCCATTGTTGTGAATAACAATTGGGAGCAATGGATGGCTATGGCCAACGTAGAGGTTGCAATTTCTCACCGACAGGTGTTCTTTCCTAATTGCCTTCATTAGTTCCTCTTTATTGCAAGACTCCATGTCCTGATTCATATTCCCTTTACCGAATACCAAACCATAACTAACAGCTCCAGTGTGCAGCGAGACAAGCACCATACACTCACCAGGTACTATTTCAGTTCAGGAACTATTGTCCATGGGACTGTACTTATTGCACAGTCTGATGGCTAGTGTTCTAATCTGTGTAGGACTTCAGGGAACATCTGGAGAGACAAACCCAGAAGTCTGTAATCTGTGAAATGTGCTGATGAAAAAAGGCACATCCTTTGAAGGTGATGGGTTTGAGCTGAGTGCCCCAGAAAGCCAGACCTACACTGCTACCCAACAAAAGCAAAAAAGCAAATTGCAGTTTTCCTGGGATGGAGATCCTGACATTTATCTGAAGGTGATGCTTTTATTAATTATTTTAGGAAGCATAGCTTTTTTTCCTGGGATTTTTTTCACTTTAATAATATCTAAAGTATAATTTTTACCAATAATACTGTATTTATATAATGTTTTACATGTATATACTGTTTTTAATGAGTTGTTGAGTTATAACCCTATGAATTATGAGTATATATTATTAGTTTCCATTTATTTTTCTCCTTCCTTTTCTTCCTTGACTTGTTCTTTGCTTCTCCTCCTTCCTTTTCTTCCTTTTTTTCCTCCTTCTTTTTGATAACAGATAAGGTAAGTTGAGGTCTCTATAGATGAATTTATTTGGCTAAATCTACACAACTAAAAAGTGGAAAAGTTGGAACTAAAATTCAGCTCTCTAGATTCCACAGATTATACTTTTTCTACTGTCTCATGGGTCCTATTCCACAGAATGTCCATCAACAAAATGACAACAGGGAACATTCAGCCTATAACCTTTGTAAATATCTATTATCATACAAGCAAAGCATATGATCACATTTTTTATTTTCTATGAACAAAGTCTGAATTTTATCACTCTTAAAAGCTCTAAGTGCTGAACTTTTGATAAAATTCTATATCTTTTCCCTTGTTTTTCATCTGATGGCACCATTTCTTCAGCAAGTCTTGGCTCTTTTAAGAAACAAGTCAGTGAGCATCACTATAAGATGAAAAGGACTAAAAAGTGAAAATCAGATACCAACAAGAGGTCAGATATCACAGTGTATTGGGGTCATAAATCTAAGGTGCCCATTATTTGAGGGACTAGGGTGTACCCTGGGGCTGCAGAGGTGGATCAGAATGAGGGGCTCTGAGGGACAGCAGGGGGGTCCTGGCAAGGAGGTGAAATCAGGATGGAAACAGAAACTGATGCTCTGGTGGAACCCACTACATTTGGGGTCCCAAGAAGAGTCAACCCCTACTCTGTCATCAACATCATGCTTTTCCAGGAAAGCCTGTCCCTGCCACCAGCCTAGATGCCAAGGAAGAAAATGTGAGCCTACCCCTGCCCAGCAGGCATTTGGTGCCCCATACCCTGTGGCTATGCCATGCCCCCAACCTGCTGCTCCTTCTGCCAGCCTGCTGTAGCCATAGCATCATCCATACTGTGTCCCTAGATGAGGAAGTTAGTGGTTTTCCTTCCTCCTTTCTGTACACTGCAATGGGTGCCACCTTCAATTAGTAAAATCTCTGCCTCCCCTTTCTCTCCTGTCCTCCTGTAACATTGGATGTTTGTTTTTTATTTATTTTTATTTATTTTCTATTTTTAAAGATTTTATTTATTTATTCATGACAGACACAGAAGGAGAGAGGCAGAGACACAGGCAGAGGGAGAAGCAGGCTCCATGTGGGACTCCATCCGGAACTCCAGGATCACGCTCTGGGTAGAAGGCAGTCACCCAACCGCTGAGCCACCTAGGTGTCCGAAATGTTTGTTTTTATAGATAGCAAATAAACCCAAACTCATTGTCTTCTATGGCAGGAAACTAATTGAGGAAAGGTATCGAATTTTTTCTTTGGAATACATAGACATGGTATCTGATTTGTGAGAAAATTAATGAGTCCTAGTTTAGAATGGAGTTGGGGGGCCAGCAGGGAGAGATCGCATGGCCAGAACTCCTGGTCAGTTGCAGACCTAACAGGAAGAGATGCACCCTGTAAGCTGATACTACTTTACAACCCAGGCAATAGGAAAGAGGTTTTCTCTTCCCCTGGCAACAGCCCAGCCAATGAGGATAAAAGCCCAACCAATGAGATACAGACACAAGCCAACCGATGAGAAGCCACTATACTTCAAACTCCCAGTTTACTCCAATGGACTTTTTGTTTACAGCTACCCCCTTCCAACCATCCCCCCCTCCTTTTTTTTTTTTTTTTTTTTTTTATAATAAAAGAGCCTCCTATCTCTGTTCTGTGGACAAACCTATGGTTTTATTGTAGTTTTGTGTCCTGGATTGTAATTCTCTGCTATTCCCAAATAAACCGTGGGTGGTTTTTTTTTTGTTTTTGTTTTGTTTTGTTTTGTTTTGTTTTGCTGGTAAAATGAAGTGCCCAGTGTTTGGAGGTGTTCTGATGTCATCATCACAAAGGAAAATCCCATTTATTCAGAGCGATTGGAGGGATCAGGGGTGTAAATTGCAGGACTGAATCGTTGGCAGTCTCAAGGTCATTTCAAAGACAATGCTCATTCTTGGACCATGAGATTTACACTTTGAAATGTGAATCTCATATTAAGTTACCAGGCAGCATGCTATATGTTGCTATTTTCTATTGTCTTGCCTTTTTTTTTTTTTTTCCAATTCCTGGTGCCTGTATGCTTACCTCAGCTGCCATAGAACAATTCATCATCTCTAAATCAGTGGTGATACAGCCTAAGATGGGACATGAGAGTAAGGCTAGCAGAAGATTTATAACAGGGAGTGGCAGGGTGTGAGTGTGTGAGTATGTATTTCTCTGCCTTTGCATTATATTTAGCAAGACCAGAGGAGTTTTACTGTTCTAGCAACGATGTCTTTTCAGTTCAGTATCATTGCTCACAACAATAATAACTCTTTTGGTTGTGTGGGGAAGTTTAAATTGCTATAAATAGCACAACTGACAGAGAATGTGTGCCATTCAGGATGTCCTTTCTTAAGGTGGGTTTCCTTCCACTTTTCCTACTTTTTTTCAGGATGCTGCCTTTCTCCCTGGGGCTTCTCTGACTAACATTACCTTAACCTCTCCAATGTTGCTCTGGCCCCCTCCACGACCAGCCCACATCACACAATAGCTGCCACAGAGAAGTCCTCTTGTTAGTTTAACCACCTGTGGGAAAACGCTACTGTTTTATCTATTTGTAAGCTTGTTATGTTCTGGTTTGTGACTTCAAAAATATTTAGAATTGTTTAAAGGAGGCTTGGCCCCTTTAAAAAGCAGCTTCAGCAAGCAGGATGACACAGGCAGTGATGAAAACCAAAGCTGTTGAGAGCTACAGCTGTCTGGTCCTTTCGTATGCAGATTTATGGAACAAGGAGGGGTGTTTGAGAAGGAGCTGAGGGAAGACTCACAAGAGAGTTGGCAAACACACAGTGAAGAAGAGGGGCCTCGTGCTTCAGTCTCCCAGGAAATAGGCTGACTCAAGGAATCAATAGCATTAAGAATTGGACAGGAGTTTTATAAGCCTAGTAATGTCATCTAGTCTAATCTTCTTACCTTATAGGAAGGGCAAATGATTTGTTGAAGGTCACAGAGCTAGTAAATCTAACTCCAGAAAACCTCTGAGGCCAAGTATAGCATTCTGGTCACTATCTTCAGCCCTTTGCGGGACACATAGTAGCTGCTGATATTTATGTGTCTAATGTATGAATGATTGGAGAAAAGTATTTGTGGTAACCCACGGATGTCTTAAACATCTGGCGTCTTCTTGCACAACTTGAAGAAAGTTAGGAATCAAGCTAAGAGAAGGGAAACAAGTGAATCTTGTTTCATTGGTATTTTTGTCTGGATGAAGTTACATTTATTTGGTGGTTTAGTTAACTGAAAACCTGAAGTGACTTTGGGTGCCTGCAAGGCCTTCAGTGGGCACCGACTCCATCATGAGCCTGCAAATGAGTGTGAATAAAGGTAAGCAAACAAGATTTTATGATGAGAGATTGTGTTTCTCAAAAGCTCCACAGTTCTTTTGCTTTTACATCACTCCAAAATGGTATCTCATTTTCTACAGTTTTCCTGATGGGGTATGATGTCTAACAGTATTCATTTCATACTTATTTCTCAAGTTGATCCTTGCCATGTAATTCTTATGCCAACTACCTAGAGGGTAAGCTTCACGAGCACCATGTCCCTCCCTTCCCCAGACCCTCAGGCCTCTCCTCATTTCAGACACTAGCTGGAAGTTCAGGGGTTGGGCCTCTCATTCTTTTGACCAACTGGTTATAAATTTGGGTGTTTCCACTTCCCCCTTAGGTTTGATAATTCAATACAATGACTCACAGAACTCAAGATTCAGGATTAGAGTTTTATTATAAGGATACAAATCAAGATTAGCCAAAAGAAGAGACCATCTTTTGGCAGCATCCCAAATATGAACCTTCTGTGTTATCAGGATGTGCCATCCTCCCAACACATCAGTGTGTATCACCAATCAGGAAGTTCACCTCAGCTCAGTGTCCAGAGCTTTTACTGGAGTCTCATTATGATGACATGATTGAATCAACATGTTTGAACTCAAGCTCCATCTCCTCTCCCCTCCTGGAGGTTGGGTTGCTACCCTGTGGATCAGAGCCATGACCCTCCAGTCACATGATTGGCGTTTATGGTGTGGCCAGATGTCTTCCCCTACCACTGCATTGATATAGACTATCAGGCCCATGATGAATACCAGAAACACTCCCAAACTTGGAAAATCCCAAAGAGTTAGAGGGTAACTCCCATGACCAATTGTACTACTCTATCAATATCTTAGTAAAGAACATATTTTGTTTAGAAAGAGGAAAGAAATGGATCTGTGTCAGTAATGGTGCTTACCAAGAACCTCTGGAGAGAGAAACAAATCCACTCACTGTGCTGCCTGCCCTGGGGATTCTGCTGTCTTGTCCCAAACACCAAAATTTATAGATGCTAGATACCTTGGCTATTAGTAAATACTGGGGTCTGTGCCTTGCTGACTCACCACTGCAGAGAACAAAATGTCATGCATGATACCACTTGGAAGATTTGGTGCTGCTGCTACTTCCCAGGAGCAAAGGGGGTTCTAGATCTCCAACCACAGTGCTCTTTTACTTCTCTGCCATTCTCCTCCAGCTCTGGATTAACTCTTGCATAGCCTATTTCATCAGCTTTGTAAAATAAACAATAAGATGATAATATTAATTTTACTGCTAATATAAATAGCTGACATTTATTAAGCACTTACTATGAGCAAGGCACTGTGCTAAGTTCAGCCTGTACATCATCACATTTGATTCTCAAAACATCCCTATGAAATGGTGACTGCTGTTATTCTTTCTGACAGATGAAGAAGTGAATGTCTCCAGAAGTTAAGAAATGGGCTCCAGGTCTCTAGGGAGCAGAGGTCATAGGGAGCTGAGCTGCCAGGGACTCAAGTCCTCATTTGGCTGATGCCAAAATTCCATTAGCTACATGCTATCCCGGCTTCAAGACTGTGCTGAGAGGCCATACAAGAGTACAAATTATCTATAAGAGAGAAATTTTATACAAAAATGCTACTCACTTTGGGTATTACCTATTTCAAGTTACTATAGTTATTTGCAGCTATTAGACCTAATTCACCTTTACTTCTAAGGCCACTATACTAAATAAGAGCAGACTCTAAAGCCAGATGACTTGGCTTTACTTAATAGCTGTGCAACTTTGCATAATTTCTTAACCTCTCTGAACCTTAATTTTCCATCTGTAGTGATATAATAGTATTTATCACATAAGATTGTTGTGAGGAAATTCCCATGAACTCTTGCATGTAAAACACACAGAACAGTGTCTGGCAAATAGCAAACACTATGCAACTATTAGATATTGTTATTTTTTCCCCAAAATTCCAAGGTAGAAATGTATAACTTTAACATTTCATATTGTTTGTGTCTCTAAGCATTTGACTTTTGAGGGGAAATAGTTTTTTTTTTCCTTCTTAGAGCCCAAATGTTGGGTTAAACCTCTCTCCTCAAAACTACCCATGCTATTCCATCTTTTTCTGTTGGTAAATTCCTTATTAGTCTTTCAAAATCCAGCTCAATTGTCACCTTCTGTGAAGCCTCTTAGACCTTTCCACTTCTCCATAAGCCACACAGAGAATGCTGCCCACCCTCTAATAACCCCAGAACACTTTGAGCACTTCACTTTTCTTGTACTTCTTAAGGTGTACCTCTCATCACTTTTGATTTATAATCTGCCACCACCAGTGGAATGGGGCCTGCAAGAGCCTGAGCCTGTGTGGTGCCCACCTATGAGTCTTCAAGGCTGAACACAACAAATAGCACAAAGTAAGTGCACAATTAAATTCCTAAAGATTTAGCCCGAGCTAGACTCTTCTTTGACTGGGCAAAGGGTTCTCCATGTCTGTGCTGTGAAGCTACTGTACTTCAAACAAATTTCTCTTGCCCCCACATCATTTTTCTTTGATTAATCTCAGCTTGCACTTTATATTCAAATCTAACACATATTTATTGAGTTCCTAATCTAGAGATCTAACAGAGAAGCCTAATTACTCACACTCCCAGAATGAAAGGATGGTCTTCTAACCCCTGGGAATAAAGTCCCCTCTGATAAAGTATTAGGGTCAGCAGTGAAAGACTTAGAAATAATCGAGGAGGAAAGAGGATGTCCATTTTTTTCCCCACTTGGGTGTATACAATCAATCTTGGAAATAAAAAGAGTTTGTACCAACTAGTGATGTGTGAGACCATAGTGGTGCATAAGGTGTCAGAGATCAGGCCGCTGCATTAAGCAGCCTGCTATCTGATAAGAAAGATTATGTGTATTAAACAACCAACTTTTCTTCATTATTAACAACGTCAGATCCTGGGCATTTGTTACTCACCTGAATTGCCATATTCCCACAGTGGAAGAGTAAAAGCATCTTAAGGATTTAGAATCAGACAGACTTTGTGTCATATTTTAGGTTTTAGGTTACCTCTGAGGTAGACTCTGAGACAAGTAGTTTGTTTGCAAGGTGATCCCAGCAAAGCCTGGTGGAGGGGTAGGGGCACAAGTTTGGGTAGTCAAGGGCATGCTGTCAAGTAACTTATCACTGTGGCAAATGAGCTTGATACTGTTAGGGAAAGCTGGGAGCCAGTGTTACCCGCCTTGAGGTGTGGGAGAGCTGGAGTATTTGTACCTAATTCCCATCAGTCATTGGAGGGAGTTGTTTCCCAGACATTTCTAGCCTGCTTCAAGAGTTGGCAAAGCAGGGAGCAGAAGGAGGTGAAATCATCAGGAAAAGAATTGAGAGTTGGAAGTCAATGACCAGGTGAAGAGGATAACAGCAAGACACAAATGGTATTTACTACATCTAAGTTTGAATCCTGGCTCTGCCTCCTATGACTTTGAACCAGGTAGTTAATTCCTTGTTGTTCCAGTTCCTTATCTGCTTTACCATGCTGGTAGGATTAAAGGGAATCCTGGATGTAAATTACCAGGCATATAGTGAAGCCTCCAAAGTCATATGATCTTACTGAACCAGGGTTTGATGTGTGTATTTCATTAATTGCCTGAGTAGTTCATCACTTATCAATTACCTGCTTTTCCAGGAGGACTATCACAGAGGAGCATAAATATCCCACCAGTTTCAGGCTCTGGATCTCAGGTCCTGGAGCCCTGGGATACTGTGATGTTTAGTTAAGAGTGATGGATAGTGGCAACATCCCCCTGTACTTGAGGGGAATGTCACCGGCATCACCTAGGAAGTTTGGGGCCTGATTTCAAGGATAGGTTTCTATAGAAATATGTTTTCCCAACTTTTTTATTCTGAAGTCCCTTATTGGTCATTTTTTTCCCACTGATTGCTATGCCCACGTTGTTAAGATTTTGCCACCTCAAGGGGCATCTCAATTTAAAGGAAGAATTACTTCAGCTTTCCTCATTTCATGGGCAAAAAGAATGCCAAGAAAGAGCAATTTGCCAGGAATCCCTATGGAGGAAAACTTTTCTATGGCCAAGTTATAATTACATACAGAATTTAGTAACATAATCTCAAATGGTTTATTGAAGATTGGAGGGTCAATGATGACCTTGAAATGCTGAATTGTGGGAATCATGTGTTGACTTTTTGTGAATACTAATCTAATTTACTATAACTTTATAAATACTGAACATTAAATATTGAAAATATTAAGAAAAAATGAGCCACATGATAAATTGTCTTTGATAGTCATCCCAATTAGCAAGGTCCTGAAAGTAATTAGTCTAGGCTGAACAGAAATCAGGCAACAGGGGAGTGCAAAATTTAATCAAACTTGGAATTCTGACCTATTAAACAAGAACCAGGTTTAGAACCTCTGATGTTTGTGCTACTTATCATTTTGGAGCCTATTTACCTGAATAGACCCAGTAAATTTTGCAGTGAGTAGATTAAAAGGCAGAGTTTTCCATTCTGTGCGATTGGTTTCAGTGCCTATCGCTCCCTGTATCATTGTGTCTGTCATGTAGATGCAAATTGTAAAACCTTGACAAATATTGGAGCTCTAAATGAAACAGCCCCACTCCCAGCAATTCCTTTAGTCCATGATTAGTCACTCCAGAAACTTTTAATTTCTTCCTTCTAAGTTTAAAAAATACCCCCCTTCCTTTAGAAAGGGATTTTATTGTTGCTGAGTTATATAATCTCTTCGTAATTCTATCTGTAGAAATAGGGACATTTATGAAAAATGAAACTTAATAGAAACAGAGTTATAAATATGGTAAATGGGTGAGAAATACTTGTTAATCTTATTATTGACTATGTAGATTTTTCCTAGTTTTGTAATTTTTGTGGGGGAATTTTCAAATGTATGCAAAATTAGAGAGCATATATTACAATGAATTATTTTTTATTCATCCCCAAGGTTCAACACAATATATTTTAAATGTGAAGAGCCTCTGTAAATTTTCATTTTTATCTACCAAAAGTATAACCCTGAAATTACATTTTTCACCCCTACAAAGAAATGTCTTAGTTCTTAGAGATATTACACTTTTACTTTGTTAGTTATCTACGGATGTGTTAGGATCCTTAGTTCATTTTTTCCCCCTGGGTCAAATCCTGTCTTTGTCTCTGTTTCTCTGTGTCTTTCTCCCTTTCTCTTGTTGGCTGGTTCAATCTTATACACCTGGGGCTTTCCATGGATTAGAAATGGCCCAGAACACATTACCTTCTTCTGACCCATGGAATGCTCCAAATCCCCCTTGATATGAAGACAGCAGCTGGTCTAGAAGAGATGACCAGAATGGCTGATAGCCTGGGACAGATTTCCAAGGTCAATGAGGAGAAAATCATATCTGTTCAAACTTTGCTTAACTTGAGGGGAAAAGGTTTCCAGATCAGTGGAGAGTTTCCATTTAGAGGTTAGAGATGAATCTTCATTTCTTTGGGGTAGTTTAGCCATTTGCCCATCAGAATATGTGTTTATTGTGAGTCATGAATGAGAGAAAATGAGTTGGGGACGCCAGAATATTATTCTTGTATTTCACTGGAACTATTTATGCTGAGCTGCTTTCACTTACTACCTCCTGTGCTACCACCTGCCAGAAGCAGCCCGCCTCATCGGAGTGCCGTCTGGTATTGCTGGAGCATGAGGGCCTTGGCCTCCCTGCGAAGGTGCTGTATGTTGGCACTGCAGGCCAGCAACCCCTCATGCTTGAACATAGTTGGCACCCACAGGATGAGCAGGAGTCATTTATTTTCTGGTCCAAGTATTCTAGCTAAATCATATCCACTTACTCTGAAATCACAAAGTGATAGAAAAAATATGCAGTCTTTTCTGAAATAAATGTTTTTCTCTATTTAGAAAGTAACATGTAATTTATTGGTGAGCTAGCATAGAGCTTTTCTTGTGCATACACACGTGTGTGTGTGTGTGTGTGTGTGTGTGTGTGTGTGTGATGTCGGCTTCCTCTTTACTTTTATCAAAATGCATTTAATTGTATTTTGTATACAGAGTGAAAGGGACTTTGAAATGCATCTTCTTAAGTCTTTTGAAGTAAAATAGTAGAAAGTGAAGAGAACTATAAGTAAATAGAGAAGTAAATAGATATGTTGATCAATTTTGACAGCTGTCTTGGTTAGGTCTAAACAAACTTCAGTGTGAACAGTGAGCCTATGGTAGCTTGGGAAGATTATGAATATATTCAGTTTTCCCCCAACTTTTAAATCCTAATACAGAGAAAAAAGTACTTCTTATAAATCATCGTTCACTTTTGCTATCACTTACTTGACTATTTAACACCTAAGTGACAGTGAACCTTTTGACTTCCTGATCTTGGGTGTTTTCTAGCAAAAGCAGTCATATACCAACTGCAGATAGTGGTGGTTTATTACCCAAAAGAAGGAGACTCCTTTTTCTAAATTCAATTCTATCACTTAGCATTCTAAAGTTTGCTCTGTACAAGGTGCAAAGACATTTATTAATTTGGATAACCTTGCTGTTGTAACAAATAGACTAAAAATAACAAATGGCATACACATAATAGAAGTTTATTTCTCATTTCTCTCAAGAGTCCAGGATAGATTCTGGTGAGTAGGAGAGTTCGGTTTCACACAGTAATTCTATGACTTCGTCTGATGGGTTCTGCTGGCTTCTGATGATGTTGAGGATGTCAACATCCAACAGTATGGAGGTTATCTTATGAGAGGATTTTATGACCAGGTTCCAAGGTAGTATGTTTCTAGAGTGTCACTTCTCCCATACTGCTGCTTAGAATTGAGTCGTGTGGTCACAACTGCAAAGGAAGATGGGAAATTTGGTCTAGCTGTGTGTCCAAGCAGAAGAGTAGGTCTTCTCTGCCACATTTTTTTCTCCTCAGTCACTAGCTCTGGAAGAACACTGGGACACAATCAACTACAATGTGAGGCTGAATATGTAAGTTGTAATTCTACTTGGTAAATGTATAGCAAGGACCTACATTCAAGGCCTTGTGCTAGCACCAAGCAGAATGCAGAAGATGAAAAGGTACTGGAGTTTACATTTGAGGAGGAGAGAGAGTCACCCTGGCAGCGCTGGAATGAAAAGTTGACATGAGGTAGGGCTTTTGTTTGCATTGTTTCCAGCTGAGTCCCCAACATCCAGCATACTGCATGACATATATTAGGATTTAGCAAATATGTGATAAATAATGAATACATTCTATGTCATCCCTCAAAGATTAAGGAAAGGGTGGAAAAGGTACGGATTGTACTAAATTAGATTTTGAGGCTGACATCACAGCTACACAAAAGAAAGCAGCTGAAATCTTTTGATAATGCTGAATTAAAAAAATTATCAAGGACATGATTTTTCTTCTCCATAATAAAAGCAGACTTTTCTGAACTCGGCCTTTCACACAAACTGAGAAACCTCCAGTGGATGTGCTAAAATGAAGGTAGGTTACTCAGTGTTTTCAGGCAATAACAGTCTTCTTTTATCACTCACCATATCAATAATATTTAAAGGACCCTCCAAAGACACACTTATTAGTAGACAAATGAGGTAATAAGAATTTCTTTTACTTAAGCATGGCTACATACTGGATTTATCTCCCCAGTATGGGTCATTACCAATGTCGTAAGTGTTTCCAGAAAAGACTTCTGCCATCATTACCAAGTTTTTATTAGCAATTGAAGTGTGGAAAATGTGACAACAGATTTTTTGCTGCTCAAGTCTGCCTGTCTCCAGTCATCCCATACCCTCACTGACCCCAGCTCCAAGATCCTTTTGATGTTTTTCAGATTCTGAAAGGTGTTCATACTCTATTTTCTAAGCAAGAATTATTAGGTTTGTGGTACATAATCCAATACATTTAGGGAACACACTGTTTAAAAACTGTACATGTCATTTGAATGAAGGAATAAAGATCAGGATTTGGGAACTTTAAATTTTTCTTCATTTGTCTCTATAATATACCTCAGATTGAATTTGTATGATTCCATGCAGGATAGAGATGAGAAATGTATTCAGTTTTTGGAGCTCAGGGTAGTTTATTTCAAAGTGACTAAATTAAACCTTCTTCAAGTGGCTGCTTTGGGATTTTGATATAAAATAATCTGTCATTAAATTCAATCAATAAAAAGAATCATCACTTTAACTTTCCAAGCTTATTCAAGCCTTGCTGACTCTGTGTCTTTGCTCAGAGCTCTCTCTCAGAAATCTTATCCTTCCACGTTTTTGTCTTCTCACATCCTGTCCATTAGTCAAGGACAAATGTGACAAATGCCACTGCTTTCATAGAGACTTTCCAGATGTGATCTCTTCCTGTTGTAAATATTCAACCTAGTTTGATAGTTATTTACCTACTTCTCTCTCACCCTGTTACATTATAAAGTCTTAGTGCGCAGGCATTGCTTCTTCATCTTTCCATTTCTCCCAGAATCCAATCACTGAGTGCAGTAGTGATGCAAATATGTATTCAATTGAACTAAAGCAAAAAGAATTATATTTGAAACGATGGAAAGTTTTTAAAATTTAAGAACACAGACATAAGGGGTCCTTTATTAGTAAATATAATTACAGCTGCAAGTTTGCATTATAGTTACTGGGGTTAAAAGGTGGAATGTCCCTACTTATGGTGCTGAAAAGATACGTAACTGGGTACTCAGAGAAGACAGCTGAAGGTAGTCTCAACCATACACTAAAGAAAGAAGCAATGGCTGTAGACACATATTTTTAAAGCATTTTCCTCCAATAAAATGCGCCTGAAGGATATGAAGCACCCTGATCAGTCGCACTTGCTGAATGATGAATGTTTATCGAGACCCACACCCCATATAGGACGCATATCAATATATGGTGTTTCTTTTATTTCAGGTGTTTCCTATATGTGTACATAGTTTACACAGGCATGACTGTAGCACATGTATACTTGAATACCACATTAAGACTTTATATCACATAATAAGCAATATTACATGAATCTCTTGCTTGTTTTAAAATATATATCAGCCTTAATTGATGTACTATATTGCTGTACTGCTTCTCAGGCACTGGGGTTATTTTCAGAGAAATTACTATATTTTCTTCCTCAGTCTTTTTCTTGTTAAGTTTAATATGAAAGATTTCAAGGGGCAACTGGTCAGTTAAGCTAACTCTTAGTTTTGGTTCAGGTCATGATCTCAGAGCCTTGGGGTAGAGTCCTGTTTCTGGTTCTGCCCTCAGCGGAGAGTCTGCTTATACCCCTCTTCCTCCTCCTTGCCCCTCCCATTGTTCATGCACAGGCATATGCTCTCTCTTTCAAATAAATAAAATCTTTTTTTTTTTTTCCAAAGGAAGATTTCAAACACACCAAAGCAAAGCAAATAGTGCAATTACTTGTGCTTCAGCTCCAATATGTGAAGAGCTGAGAGGTTGTTATTCCCATCTTTGGCAACAAGAAAAAAATGGGACAAACAAAAGTGATGACTTTCCTTGGACTTATCAGAGAATTGGGCAGCACAGCAAACTGTCATGCTGAAACCTGGAGAGAGAGGGGCATCCAGAGTACCACTGACATGGTCTACATACCTGAAGCTGAAGCTGCTGGAGCCATTAACTGGTAGGAGCACTCAACTCATAATTTTGATTAACTGCTGGTGGCTGAGGTGAACTAGCTTGAGAGTGAGAAACTCCTGGGAGCCTGGCAGGGGGAAGATAAGAGTAATCGTAGTGAAATAAGCTCAGAATGCTCTCCATAACAAAAGTCTAGTTTCTGGAGGAAAGGTGTTGTGAGCCTTTGCTTTTGGTCTTTTCAATGGACAGAGACAAGAAGTAGCAAAATATGAATTTTGCTCTTGATATGAGTTCTTTTTGATATTTCCAAAATAAATAAAATAGCATATGAGTTTAATTTCTTGTGTCTTATGCTTGGATCTTTTTTCACTAAAATCTATTGGTTCCTAACATCAGCATAATTTCTTATTTTCATTATCTGACAAAACAAAAAAATCTTTTCAGTATAAAGATGCAAATATTATCACTGAGAATGCTATGTGAAGTTCAAGATTTCTCTGCAGCTGAGATGTCCTTAGAACATGTACATAGATATCTAAATCTCACCACCCACAGATAATAGTGTAGCTCTTTCAAGATACCTATGATTAGGGTTTAAAGGAGGCCAATAAATAACACCCTTATAGTTGTCTGAGCTATTAAGCAACTGAGAAGTATGTCTACCTAGTAAAATGGATGGAACTAAATTAACACCTTAATAAGTATTAAAACTGATGTGGGAAGTGTGGCTTACATCCGCAGGCAAATGGTCTTCCTAATTCTGCTCCCCAGAATTAGACAGTTACCTACTCAGTCATAATCGGTGCTGAACTACCAAAGGTCTCTACCTTTCTGTAGAACAGGAGGGAACACAGAGGAATGAAAGCGCTCAGTGTGTAGTTTGTGTCAAGAGACAAGAAAACAGAGCAGAGTTATGGTAATGTCTGGTTCTTCAGAAACACACCAACCAGGGTGGAGACAGGGAGAAGTGTCTCACTAATGAAATCCTTTTCAATTAAGGAGATATTGAAGAGAGAATAAGTTGTTCCCCCTCCAATTATCCATTTTACTTCCCACATCTTAGAATTTATTTTCATAAATCTAAACAGTATTCTTTATAATACTAAAAGTATTGATTTTTGTCAGAAATATTTATTTACTCTTGTTTGTGATAGATTCCTCTTCTTTCACTCTCTCTTTTGCCTTCATCCTTCCAAGTTCCGACCATTGTATTATTATTATTTGTTTTTCAGTTGATTACCTTTGCAAATTCCAATCACTTAATTTCACTTTCTATCTGCTTTGGCCAGCATATCAACTCTCATGTAAATTAAGGCCATTTTAAGGAGAAAGATTCAATCATTGGTAAAATGGATAGAATTTTCTTACATTTTATCATTTGTTTTAAATTATGCCACAGGGGTAGGGGGTGGCTCAGTAGGTTGTCTGCCTTCAGTTCAGTTCATGATCTCAGGGTCCTGAGAATCAGTGCTGTGTTAAGCTCCCTGCTCAGCGGGGAGTCTGCTTCTCCCTCTTCTTCTGCCCCTCCCCACCACTTGTGCTCTCTCACTCTTTCTCTCAAATAAATAAATAAAATACTTCAAAGTAAGTAAATTATCACACATTGTGATTTGTTTCACATTTAGACCAAGAATTTGTGTACCATTTTTTATTCTTCTGGACTTTCTTTTTCTTTAATAAAATATTTGTAATATACTCAAGTCTTTACATCTCCTTAATCATGCTGCCACTAAATCATGTACCCTTTTTATCCTAGATATTTATTCCTCACAACCATCAATTATCTTAACTGTGTAGTGCCCTAGTTGCTCTACTGACCTGTTGCAGTGTTGGAATATTGTGTTAAATCTGGGCTGGATCTCCTGGATTAAATTCCCTCTTTCCATAAACTGTCTTTTACCACTTGTTTTTGTTTTTCTGGAGAACACTATTAAGTAACTCCTTAGAGAATGTGCATGAGAAGAGCATTTCTGTGTCTTTTTTAAGTTTAAAAATGTCATTCTATTATGAGAAATGGTCATCGTTTAGCTGGGTAGACAGATTTGTACAATTAAAAATAATTTTCCTTTATAACATTGGAATTATACTACCATCATTGATGCTTTTTAAAAAGCCAGTGATAATGAGAAATTTGATGCAAGTATGATTCTCATTCTTTTAAGAAGGACCTGTTGTTTCTTTTGGACTTAGTAGCCAAAAGTTTGGGCTCCAGAGTCAAATTACCTTGAGTTTGAATCCCAGCTCCATTGTTAACTTTCAGGATGAGCTTGGCAAGTTACTTAAATCCTCTGTGTTTCACTTTCTTCATTTATAAATAGGAGAAAATGCTATTTAATTGAATGGGTTAATAGAATTAAAGAAGTTGGTATTTGTGACTGTTTATAAGAGTAGCTGGTATATCTAATAATAAATGTTAGCTGCAACTATTACTACTATTCTTATACCTTTGGTATTTAAATTTTTTACATGGAATTTTTACATGGAACTTTGATCACTCAGAGCTTAACTGTACTTTTATTTTTCTGAAGACTCATGCTTTTCAGTTTTAGGAAACTTTTTTTATATTCAGTTTTACTTTTTAAATTATTTTCTAATTCTTTTACCATTTTTCCTTAGAGATTTTGTTATTGGGATCTCTGGGTGGCGCAGCGGTTTAGCTCCTGCCTTTGGCCCAGGGCACGATCCTGGAGACCACGGATCGAGTCCCCCGTCGGGCTCCCTGCATGGAGCCTGCTTCTCCCTCTCCCCGTGTCTCTGCCTCTCTCTCTCTCTCTCTCTCTCTCTATCATGAATAAATAAATAAAATCTTTAAAAAAAGAGAGAGATTTTGTTATTGCTTAAATCTTCAGTTGAATTTTTTTGTTTTGTTTTGTTTTTAAAGATTTTATTTATTCATGAGAGACACAGAGAGAGAGAGAGGCAAAGACATAAGCAGAGGAAAAGCAGGCTCCCTGCGGAAAACCCCATGTGGGACTCGATCCCAGGACCTGGGGATCACTTCCTGAGCTGAAGGCAGATGCTCAACTGCTGAGCCACCCAGGTGTCTCTTTCCAGTTGAATTTGAATTAAGTTTCTAATTTGTGACCAATGAAAGGATTTAAAGGTATGAATTTATCTTTGTGGATTATGGGAAAATGTATGTATTTATTTGTTTATTTATTTATGTATTTATTTTAGGGGGGGGCATGTGTGCATGCATGCACAAGCAGGGAGGTTGGGAGAGGCAGAGAAAGAGAAAGAGGGGGAATTCCCACTCAGGGCTCAATCTCACATTCTGAGATCATGACCAGAGCCAAAATCAAGAGTTGGATGCCCAACTGACTCAGCCGTGCATACATCCCCCCCTTTTGTGGACATTTCAATCCATCCCAACAGCTTTAGCTTTGAACTTTCTTATTTTGTGATGAAATGTGTTTTCCATTTTCTTTCAGTGATTTTATCTAATAGAGGGTTAAACTTTTTGAGGATATCGAAAATCTGTAATGTTTATTTTGTTGAATTATTTCAAAAAGTATGATTAAAGTTCTGCTTTTCCAGGGTTTTTTTGATGGTTGAAAACATAAACAGTTATTTATAAATATTTTGTACAGTCGAATACAGGAATATTATGTTTTTTTGGTTTGGAATATTATGTTTTATGTAAGTTGTAAAATTTGGTATTTATATATTGATTTTGCCTTATTATATATAGTGTTTCTATCCTCTATGTTCTTTTTTTCCTTTGATGGCACAGAGTAATACTTATATATTAAAATTTACCAGTAGGATTGTATTTCTGTGAATTTTTCTATACAGTTCCAACCTTTTGTTTTTTATTTATTTATTTATATTTTTTAAAGATTTATTTATTTAGGAGAGAGAGAACAAGTGAGGTGGAAGGGCAGAGGGAAAGACTCTCAAGCAGACTCCCTGCTAAGACCAGAGCCCAATGTAGGGCTTGATCTCATGACCTGAGCTGACATCAAGAATTGGATGTTTAACTGACTTAGCTACCCAGGTGTCCCCAGTTTTAACTTTTTGGATATTGCATTTAATTGCTATAGAATTTTCCCCCCAAATTTCAATGTTGCTATGTTTTATTAACCTTAAAATATTTTCAATGGACTATCTCATGTAATATTTTTGCTTCAATTTCTACTTGCCTTTTGGAGTAATTAATTTGAAATGAATCAAAAATCTGAATGCAAAGCTAAAACTCTCAAGCTCTTAGAAGAAAACATAGGGGTAAATCTTCATGACTTTGTGTTTATCATATATTAGATATGATGCCAAAAATATGAACAACAAAATAAAAAGATAAATTGGACTTGATAGAAATGTAAAGACTCCTTTGTTTTAAAGGACATCACCCAGAAAGTGAAACGATAACCCACAGGATGTCAGAAAATATTTGCAAATGATATATCTGATAAGGTACTTATATCCAGAATATATAAAGAATCCTACAACTCAGTTGTAAAATGACAACCCAATTAAAAAATGGGCAAGAGATCTAAATAGACATATCTCCAAGGAAGATATACAAATGGCTAACAAGCACATGAAAAGATGCTCAAGGTCATTAGTTACAGAGAAAGGCAATTCAGACTGCCATAAATACCAGTTCATATGCACCAGGATAACAAGTGTTGACAAGATGTGGGAAATCAGAACCCTCATACACTGCTGGTGGGAATATAAAATGGTGCAACCACTTTGGAAAACTGTCTGGCAGTTACTCAAACAATTAAACACATAATTACTATAGGCCACAGCAATTCCACCTGTAGGTACATATCTGAGATAAACAAAAACATATCTACACAAATGGAGATATTTATCTATATAAATTCGTGTACATGAATGTTTATGACAGCATTATTCATAACAGCCAAATACTGGAAATAACCCAAACATCCATCAATTGGATAAACAAAATGTGGTATATACATCCAAGGGGCTATTCTTTGGCCTTGAAAAGGAATAAAATACCGATACATGTTACAACGTGGATGAACCTGGAAAACATCATGCTTAGTAAAGAAGCCAATCACAAAAGACCAATATTATATGATTTATTTCAGATTAAATGCCCCAAACATGGAAATTTGTAGAGACAGAAAGTAGATTAATGGTTGCTGGGGTGGAGGTGGAGGATTTGGAGGGTTGGGTGGGATGATTGATAAAGAGTATGAGATTTTTTTTTTTTGAGGTGATGAAAACTTTCTAAGATTGTGGTCATGGTTGCACATATCATTGAATATATTAAAACCTGTTGAATTATACACATTAAGTGGGTGAATTGTACAGCATGTGAATTACATCTCAATAAAGTTGCTAAAAAATTAATAAATTCTACCTGGTTAACATTATTGCTGGTTCTGATTTATTGTTGTTCACTAAACACCTTTGGCCAACCATTTATTTTTTGATGATATTAATTTATATTAATTTCCATAGTTTTCCAACTGACCAGAGTTCAGTCATTGTACATTCTGTCACACATTTTAAACATTTCTATCTTTTGCTGTGAAAAGTAGGTGTCTTTTTTGTTGTGCTATAATAATGAGCGGAATAGACAGCAGCTCTTCTCTTAGTTCTATTAGTGTTATTTAAAAAGTTTCCAAAAGTATTTTTGGTTCTGGTTCCACTGTGGTGGAATACACCCATTACAGCCTAATCCTCCAGCTGATGACAACTAAAACAAAATACCAAAGGAACTCCCTGTGAACTCTGAAAAGTAAACGAAAGCAGTATTGTAAGAATCAAATTTAAGGGTGGGTTTCTTCTGTAGCAGTTTTTTCCCAGGGCAGCTTGTGCTTAGTCACGGATTAGCATAACAGCAGAGGCAACTAAAACCCCAAGAGAAACCCATCCTTCTGGCCAGAGGAAGCAGGCAGCAGAGTGGAGGAGTACACAGGAGGGGAGAAAGCTGCAGAATGGGGCCCCCGATTTCTGTTTATGAAACCACACAAGACACAGACTAATCCCGAGCACTACAAGCAGGAGACAGAACCAAAGCAACATAGCAAAAGCTGAATGAGCAGAAATAAGATTTGAAACATTCACCCAGTCTCAGATTAGTCCCTGAATAATGCTCAATTGAGTTGAAACCAAACCAATGCAGCAAAGGGTTAGAAAACTGAACTGAAATTTGCACTATTGCCTGTAGAACATAAGGCAGAAATAATGCTCTGAATCTAACCATGGTGACTGCCTGTTAACGTGTGTGATGTAACAAAAATAACAATGAGATGCTACTGCACACTTCTTGGAATGTCCAAAATCTGGGACACCAATGACACCAAATGCCAGCAAGGATGTGGAGCAACAGGAACTCTCATACATTGCTGGTGGGAATGCAAAATGGCACAGCCACTGTGGAAGACAGTTTGGCGGTTTCTTTCAAAACTAAACATACTCTTAACCATATGATCCAGCAATTGCACTCCTTGGTATTTACTTAAAGGAACTGAAAACTTATATCCACACAAAATCCTGCACACAGATATTTATAGCAGCTTTCTTCATAATTGCCAAAACTTGGAGACAACCAAGATGTGCTATAGCAGATGAATGGATAAATAAACTGTGGTACATCCAAACAATGGAACATTATTTAGCGCTCAAAAGAAATAAGCTATTAAGCCATGAAAAGACCTGGAGGAAACTTCAATGCTTATTCCCAAGTCAGTTGTTCCCCAAATATCCTTCCCCTCCCAATTTTCATCAACTGTAATGAAAAATTCCATATATTTGGTTAAGCATTTTATTTTAGAAACTTTATGTTCTACTTCTGCTGCTCTGATGTCAACATTTTTCTGATATTATTTATAATACTTCTCTTACTTTAGGATTTATAGCTGTTCTGTTAAATCAGCTCCCTTAATCATGACTTCCTCTGGTCATCCTTCAGTGCTGTGAACTCTATGAAGAGTATTTTTGCAGACAAGGTGATACACTCTCCAAACATTGACAAATCTGACAATGTCCTTTTTCTTTCATGTATGAACAAGTTGGAAAGAGGGAGGGAAGGGATATATTTAAATATCCATTATATTTTAAGCACTTTAAAAAGCCATCATCTCATTTTTTTTCTTATTTTGACCTTGTGAGATAAGTATTATTTCTTTTTTACAGATGAAAAATTGCTAATGTTTCAAAAGAGAAAATATTTTGCCTAGATATGTCATAAATGAAAGAACAAGGAACATGATTTGAACCCTGGCTATTGTGCTCCAAAGCCTCTTCTCCTTCCTTTGCATCACACTTCATCTTTTAAAAAAATATTTTATTTATTTACTCATGAGAGACAGGGAGGCAGAGACATAGACAGAGGGAGAACCAGGACTCAATCCCAGGACCCTAGGATCCTGACCTGAGCTTCTGAAGGCAGACCCTCAACCACTGAGCCACCCAGGTGCCCCCATCACACTTCATTTTGATTTATTTTCACATTTTGAGCAATCAGTCAGTTGGTCCTTACCCTCCTCAGGCCTTCTGGGTGTCAGACATGAGTGTCTTCATCCTGCTAACTCAAAAACAGTCACAGATCCTCACCCAAGCAGGCAATCTGTCAGCAGCCTCTCAACTAGAAGCTGAAATAGTAATAGCTATTATTCATTGAACATCTATGATACTAGGCATTGTACCACATGTTTTACTACTTAAATATATAATTTCTATTTTACAGATGAAAAAACTGAGGCTACCTACCAGCGCCTAGCTGGTAGGTGGTAGAGCCAGGATTAGCCTGCATGTCTCTCTAATTCCAAAGCCCATGCCTTAACTTTCATGTCACTCTGGCTTCATAAAGTCAGTGTCTGGTGTCGTTGGACACATATATGCTTACCTAATAAAATTCTTACATTATTTTCCATTCTTACGTTATATTGGCTTATAAAGTTTGATTGAGTCTCTACTGTGGCTCTGTAATTAGTTCTCAATTCCTTCTGCTGTGATTGGAACTTTACCCTGAATTCCAGCTTATTTTTTTGGATGTCATGTGTGACCTGCATTCTTCTTTCCATTTTTAAAAAAGATTTTACTTATTTGAGGAAAAGACAGAGATAGCAGGGGAGGGGCAGAAGGAGAGGGAGAGAATCTCAAGCAGACTCCCTGCTGTGCAGGGAGCCCCACACAGGGCTGGGTCTCATGACCCTGAGATCATGACCTGAGCCAAAATCAAGAGCCAGACACTTAACCGATGGAAGCACCCAGGCTCCCATCCATTTTTTTTTTTTAACCTTCACTTATCCCCTGGGAGCACTGGATCTGGTATACATAGCTACCTGCTTGTTCATCTAGTATCTCTGTTGGCAACATTGTTTTCTTTCCTTGATATAACTCGGAGATTAGAATAGCTTGGATAGCATGCTGAGACACCATTTGATGCATCATCTCTATAGCCAAGTTTAGTTTCCCTGCCTTTGTTCTCCATGGAGTCAGTGTACATGAGTGAAATGGAGTTTTCCTGATCATTTGGAGATAAGATAGTCTTGCAGCATGACTAGTAATAAGGAACCCAAAAGCTATTCAAATCAGAAGTACACATAAATTTTATTTGTCAGTGGGTTCATGAGATGACTTATCCTAGGAAGATAAGATTCTTTGTAAGATGAAACAGGTTAAATGTGCATTGAGAGACAGAAAGAGACACAGAGAGAAAAGAGTGACCTATAATGTATCTAGAGTAGGAAAATCTAACTAACAGGAATTTATCCTTATTTATCCAGCAATACTAAAAGAGGGGGAAATCCAGTCATTCCATTGAAAGCCAAAAATAGTTACTAAGGGTTTACAAGGTCTTGATAAAAATAACCTCTGATGCTACTTCTTTTTCTCCAATTCTGGTTACAGAAGAAAACTTCTGGTTATGAAATTAGCCTCCAAAATGTCTTGAAAAAATAAAAAGTAGTTACTCTAGAGAAGGCAAATACTACAGCAATAGAAGTATATTTCTTTTATAAATTGGTTGTTCTGATGCCCCTAGTGAGTTTGATAGGTGTTCATCGGTCCTGGGAAACCAATTGACTCTAGGTTTTTTTTAATAAATTGCATTTGAGAACCAGCAAAGCTGAGGATCAGACACTGGGATGTGGGTTGCTGTGTCAATGTGTATAGCTATGTCATGGACAGTCTTCTGAGAGCCTATCTATTCCCCTTTCCTTTACTACCCTCTTGGTTCTCTCAGTAATGAAAATACAACCCAGTACAACTCACTTTCCTTTCTTAACTGCGCATTGCCACTGGGGTCACTGAATGCTTTCACTTAGGCCCATGTGAATCATGAAGAAAGTTATGCACAGAGACACAAATGCACATTCTGTGGGCATAAGATGACGTATGAATCTAATTCTATAAATAACCAGATTCTAGTTTAAAACTAAATGGTGTCTTATTTGCAGTGTATCTACAGTATTGTTTCTCAGATCTCATAGGGCTCTCTCTTGACCTGCTCTTTAAGACCTCTACTCTTCAGACACTTCAGTTGGTATGGCAATTTAATTTTGTTTCTAGAGTTATATCACAAAGAATTATTAGTTTTTAATTTTGACATAATTTTTTTCTTGCAGCAGAAATTAATCCTATGAAAATTTTATTTCAAACCTCAAAAAATGTTGAAAAAGAAAAATAAACTTAAATATTGAGCTAGAGAAAGGAAGCTTTTGACATGGGTGAGGACTTAGTTGGATGTCTCACTATAGTCAATTCTTTCCTTGGCTGGGCTGGGTCCGTGGTTCCATGCCATAGCCACCTGGCTTAGCTAGCTCCTGCCACCCACTGATTTTTTGAAAATAGGAATTCTGGACAATAACGCAGTGCTACAAAAACTATGCTTAGCCACTACTTAAATGTCACTTTGACTAAACAACTTGACTGTGTTATTTGCTTTGTGGGAAGAGAACGGGAATTGAGTTTAAAGCTTCATGCTGCAAGAAAGAATCACTCTTCTTGGGGCACCTGGGTGGCTCAGCCAGTTAAGCGTCTACCTTCAGCTCAAATCATGGTCCCAGGATTCTGGAATTGAGCTCCACATCAGGATCCCACTCAGTGGGGAGTCTGCTTCTCCCTATGCCCATCCCCCTGCTCATGCTCTTTCCCTTTCTCTATATCTCTGTCTCAAATAAATAAATAAAATCTTCCAAAAAGTTTTTTAAAAGACTCTTTCTGCCTTTTTACTTTTTTTTTTCTGAGAGAGAGTGTGTAAATAGGGAGAGCAGCAGAAGGAGAAGGAGAGAGAGAGAGAGAGAGAGAGAGAGAGAGAGAGAATCTCAAACATGTTCCAGTTCAGTGCAGAGCCTGATGTGGAGCTCAATCCCACCACCCCAAGATCATGGCCTGAGCCGAAATCAAGTGTCAGACACTTAACTGACTGAACCACCCAGGTGCCCAAAGAATCATTATTCTTTACTCTTTTATTCCTCTCCACCTCAAACATCCCAATCATGCATCAGCCCCTTTGGAACACTACCAACTTCTTATTGACATTGTACTACATAATAAGATACAAGAGTGAGGAAGAGGGAAGGAACAGAGCTGGAGAGTTTCTAATATTGTCTTTATTAATTTTGAGCCATTTTCCACTCACTAATCATTCCCACGAACATGAGGAGAAATAGGCTTTGTTGTATGAACAAAACACATTAATTAAGAGTTTAAATCCTGAAAGCATATTTGGAATAACAAAAGTTCATGGAAAGGAAACAATCAGGATGAACTGTGGAATAGGAACTTGTATTTTTTTCTCTGGTTGGTATGCCTGAAGATATCCATGAACTCTGAAATTTAAAAAAAAAAAAGGATATTTCTATTTTATTTCATGTCATATTATTCTTTTACTCATATTTTCTACCTTTATATGTTTGTCAAGCCTTTAACTCCAGGCTTCCAGCCATAGTTGCTCAAAATCTATGTCTTCATTATGTCCTACATTATTTCTACACATGTGCATCAGTGTAGGTGAAATTTGGTGGTCATTAAGTATCCATCTTTACTTGAGTACTAATCATTTTACTATCTAGGGTAGATTGGTAAATTCCTTAACTTTGTAATATGGGCAATTTATATAATACCTCATTTACAATTCCCCCCCCCAAGATATTATTACCCTTTATCAATTAAGTGAGTAGGGAAGAAGACATATGGAGGCTATCATGACTATCCAAGAAAGTGAAAAGTCCTTATTAGTCCTTTGATCAACAAATATTTGCTGATTAATGTGTTTAGTACTGATTTATGAACTCAGATCCTTTTGTGTGATATTTACTGCCATATTCTATCATTAATATTTGTTCTTAAGAGCAGAGAGGAACGATATTCATTGAGCACCATGCCAGGTAAATCATGTCATGCATTTCAGTTACTCTTTAGTGCCACTTAGGCAGGCCTCAAATTTCCATAGAGTCTGAAATAATAGTTGTAAATCTCAGTATTTTAAAAATAATATTCTCTAAAATATTTTTATTCATGTTCTCCATAAAGTATACATAAATAATTAACATCAAGACATCTTTTTATCATTTTGTATGTACCATTTTTCAAACTACCATGCATGTTAGCCTGGAAGAAGATGAGGAGACACTAATGTAATTGCATCACTGGTTAAATTACTTTATTTAAAAAGAACTATACTGGATGGCTGGACAATTTTCTAATATATTTTCATTTTCCAAAAATTCCCCATTGTGGAATTAAATATTTGAAAATCTTAGCATAATATAAACATGCCAGTCTCCTAGGTTTCTCTTTTCTTCTCATTGTATATGCCTCTACATAGATTTATGTAATTTAAATTTTTTTACTTGTTTGGTCTAGTTTTCCAGAATGTGTACTCTTTAAAGAAGTTCAAGACTGTTTAACTCACTGTTTTATCTCCAAAGTCTAACTCAATAAATGTTTATTGAAAGAATCACTTTAAAGGAATCTTCTTACAAGGCAATAACTATAAATATTTAAACAACACCTTATTGCTAGCTTTTAAAGTAATTTCTCAACAGATTTAGTGAATGAGACAAGCCTGTTTAATAAATTATAGTATTCAACTTTAATTTTCCCATCCCTGATTTTCTGTCTTCTCTTTGGAACTTTGTGCACTGATTTTGTTTGCTTTTCTACAAACATCAAAATTATAATAATTTCTCTAAGAAAAAATAGTGAAGCAGAGTTAAAATTTGAATTATGGCATGAGCTTTACCTAACAATCCTAGACTACAAATAATGCCTTTTCTATAATATATTTGGGCCAGTCCTCATGTTTGGAAATTTTATAAAATTATTCATTTGCTCTTTGTATTAGTTTGCCATTGACACTATAACAAATCACCACAAAATTAGTGGCTTAAAACAATGCAAATGTATTCTCTTGCAGTTCTGGAGCTCAAGAGTCCATTTCACTGGGCTAAAGTCAAGGTGTCCTGGGGCTGCTTCCTTTTGGAGAGAATCCATTCCTTACCTCTTTCAGCTTCTCCAGGCTGCCTATATTCCTGCCTCCTGTCCTCCTTTCATCTTCAAAGCTAGCTGTGCAGCATCTTGCTTCTGTCATTGCATTGTCTTCTTCTTTATGCAAATCTCCCTCTGCCTTCTCTTACAAGAAACTGTGTGATTGCATTTATGGCCCTTTCAGATAATCCATGATAATATGCCCATGTCAGGACCCTTAATTTAATCACACCTGAAAAGTCTATTTTTTACAATATGAAGTAGCATTCACAGGTTAGGAATTAGAACCTAGATATTTTGGGGGAGGGCATTGTCCAGCCTACCCTACCCTTCTCTGTTTAATTTCTATTTAATTTAAAATCTATGATGCTTTCCTAATAAAAGTGTCTTAAAATATGTACTGAAACATTTATTTTTATTTTATTTTTTAAATTTTTATTTATTTATGATAGTCACACAGAGAGAGAGAAAGAGAGAGAGGCAGAGACATAGGCAGAGGGAGAAGCAGGCTCCATGCACCGGGAGCCCGACGTGGGATTCGATCCCGGGTCTCCAGGATCGCACCCTGGGCCAAAGGCAGGCGCTAAACCACTGCGCAACCCAGGGATCCCTGAAACATTTATTTTTCTTAAGCTATTCACTACTTTCTGTTTTAAAGAATTAACTAATTTTGATAAAAACATGCTAAATTATATTTTCACAGAAAATACAAATTTTAATCAAGTTGTCACCTCCAAAATCTCCTGAATCTGATCTCTTTGTGGTGGTATTATGGGAGACTGTAGAAGGTCACTGGGTGGAGAGTTAGTTTGGTCAGTGTACTCTTCACACCCTAGAAAACAGCAATGGGAACTGGTAGGATTTATTTCATTCTATTCTGACATTTCTCCCCTTCTGCAAGCTTTCTCTTTAATTCATTCTTTTCTTTTCTTTTTTTTTTTTTTTTATGAGAGGGAGAGAGAGAGAGAGCAATCAGTGAGGCGGGGGGGGGGTGGTCAGCAGGACAGAGAGAGAGGGAGAGAGAAAATCTTAAGCAGACTCCACACTCAGCATGGAGCCTGATGTGGGGCTCAATTTCACAAGCCAGAGATCATGACCTGAGCAGAAATCAAGAGTCAGACGCTTAACCAACTTAGCCACACAGGCACCCCTGCAAGATTTTTTATTTATGGAAGATGAAAATGTTAAAAGCAAAAAAACATATGTTTACTCAATTTCACACTCCTGCTTGTACTGATGCATTGTTCTGAATATGCCACATCCTCTGAAATGTCTATCCCTCGCATCTGTGCTGTTCCCAGTCTCTGAAAAGCTGTCAACTCTATCCCTCACTGATAGCATTTTCTTAGCCATCAAATTTAGCCAGGAATCAGAGTCTCAGGGAAGTCTGTAAGCTCCTCCCATGTGACCTCAACACACCCAACCCTGTAGTTCTGATATCACTCATGATCCTAAATAACAGCTACTTATCTATTGGCCACTCTGCTCCTCTAGGCTGCATGCTCCATAAATGTGGGAACTGTGTCCTCCAGATTGCAGTACCTACCATTCCACCCAACACAGAGTTGATGTTCACGAAATGTGTGTAAGTAAAGACTCATTCAATAATTGTGTGCTGACTAAAATGTATGTTTCATTTCCCAATGAGTTTACTAATTTCACTAACTTTTCTGACATTGCAATTTTTGACACATACACATTCCATAAAGCGTGAAGCATAATAAGAAAATGGGGAATGTTTTTCATTTCTCATTATAAAAACATAAAACATAAATACTGGTATTATGAAAACATAAATATGTGATATATTTTCTCTCTTTGGGGGATGGAATATAGATCATACACTGGCGCTTGAATTTGTGGTTCTGGCTAAATGGGCTAGTCAAGATGGAACAAATGTATATCAATACCTCTGAAAGCAGTGTCAGTGGGTCATACAGTTTCCCCCTAAGAACTGAGGCAGCATCTGACAAAGGAAATATATATATATATAATATTTATATTTTATATATTACATTAAATAGTATATAATATAAAAATATATATGATTATTATAGAATCTCAGAATATTGAGACTGTGAGGACTATAGAAATTGTTGATTTTCTGTGGGTGTGTTACTTTTAAGATGAGGACAGGTATGCCTGTAGGTACTGATTTCCCCAAATCAGGGAGTCAAACCTGAGACTAGACTCTAGCCCTCCTATGTAATTAGCTTATTGCCATCTCTACTATGCCATACTAAAATAATTTAAACATAAGTTTTCAAAAGTCACTAAGTCTTCCAAAATTCTAAACCAGATACATAATTTGCATTTTTCTCCACCTCGTGGTAAGAAGCAGTGAAAAGAAAACTAGGTTAGGATCACACAACTTGGAGATATTGATAGAAGTTTTTTTGCTGCAGCCCCCAAACGTTGCAGAATGGCACCTATAAGGCAGATGCTGCCTCTCCCAGGGATAGGGAGCTGCAGAATGAGGAAGCCACCTCTGCTCAGAACAGGAAGCTGCTGAGTTAGAAAACCGCTTGACAAATCAGGAAGTTGCCACTGTGACAGTCAGCTCCAATATCCTGCTGGGGATTGGCTCACACAAGAGCATCTGAACAGCAGTACCTAAATCATATGCGGAACCTTCACTCCATAGGAGTCTGGGAAATGGTGTTTTAGTATAAAAGAGAGGCCCGCCCTGGTTTTAATCTTTCTTGGGTGATCATGGGACAATTTAATCTCTGTAACCCCCAAGTAAGACAATGGATGTGAAAGCAGTTTGTCCTAAAGACTTGCAAAATGCCAGTTATTCGGTATTACTCCCATGCCATCTGTGCCCTCCTCGTTGTTACGACCCTCCCTCCTTTAGCCTCTGTGGTGTGCTAGTGGGATAAAATACAATCTTACTAGAATATCACTCGCTTATCCAATCCTTGAATATATCTGCCCATGAAAATAGTACAAAAGGGAATGGGGAATATGATATCTTTAGCTTGGACTTATTTCCATGGCTAAGTTTAGAAAAGTGTTTTAATGAGTCTTCTTGTTAGCAGGCTATAGCTTAATGCCATTTGGCTCTCCCTGAAGACTCTTCTAAAATTATTCCTGATCTTGAGACTTATTTTACTTTAAAGTAAGCGGACATGCTCTGAGTCTTGAGGTGGTTCATTAATTGCCTGTGAGGAATGAGTGACCGAGAAAACTTGCCGGTGTCTTATAGCAAAATTTCGACCGATTCAAACCATGTTCAGAATCTAACTTGCTGGCCCGGGCAAACTGACCCTCCAGTGATCACTCCCCGTTTGCTGGTGGCTATGCTGTTTTTTGCCTTCCAGATCTCAGGTTGCTGGCTCTCTTCTCATTGGCCTTCCACTCACTCCCCACAATCTTTGCCATGACCCTCCTCAGTTATTTTTATTTCCAAGTCTAGGAAATAGAAATGTAAAGTACTTTCCTACATATGTTCTTTAAGTTCTCTTGGATAATGAGCCATCGTTATTGTGGGTGAGAAAGATGATCACTGATTCATTTTGTGGGGAAAACATGATACAAATTAATTTTCAGTATTGGCAGGTATTTGTACTTACACTTCCCTGTGCTTAAAATAATATTTCTTGCCATTTGAAAAACGAATTCAATATTATGATTGGTAAATATTGCTTATAAGAATTATGAAACTTTCTGTAAAATGTAGGCTATCTCAACTGTGACTGCGTGGTGGTAATTGGAATTCTCTCTGATGGTGCTCAGACCCTGGGGCAACAACCTCTCTGGTCTTCCATCTTCATGTGTGTAAAAAGCAAGATGAGTTTCATCTCCACCATTCTAACATTCTTTGAGTGGATGAATGCTTAGCTACCCAGCTAAAAGTGATGACTCTTGCCTCCTCTCCGATCTATCGCTAAATAAGGATTTTAGGATATAGGATATAGGGCATTACTAGATTCACGTTTCTAATATTCTCCTCCTTCTTCCACCTATCTCTTCTCCCTGTGCTAATAGAATTTAAGATGATAAAATAGACCCCCAGGGGTTGTCTTTCTTTACATGGTCAGAGCTAGAGGTGGACATGGCCATTAGGAGGTAACGGTGAAACCATCTTTGAGCCTTTCTTTACTTAAAGGAGGTAACAGGACAACCTCACAGAGCAATGTCAACAAGGAAAGTTTTCGCTCTCTTCCTTAGTCTGGTAGCTCATCATGAGCAGTTACATATTCAAATGAATCTGTCAGGGACAAGAGTCTGGTGCTTGAGTTCCTGCTCGGCCCGATGACATTGATTTGTGAGCATAATGCTCGGCTGCGGGATGTGTGACAGATAAATTTTATCAAAATTAAGGCACAATTAAACATTTCATCTTCCTAATTACTGGCTGTAGATTCAGCCTGATGACCATGTGCTGTAAGAAATCAGCGACCATTACACATTTTAATGGAGCACAGCTGTCTTACAGCTTGGTAATATTTGCACAGTGCCACAGAACTGTAATTTATGATAAAAAGAAAAAATGTGTATTGGCGCTTTTTTGCCAAAATAGATTAAGGATTCATATACTTTAATGAGATTTGGACCTAGTCTTGGATTATCGTTATAAATGATTTATGTGCGTGTTGGTGGACTCCTGTAGTTCAGAGTTGATTTGTGTTTTGGTCTACCAATATGTAATTCAATATCTATTCTTGAGCCAATACCGATCACTTTCCCCCTTTTCTTTTTCTTTTGCATCTTGCATTTCTTTCGCCTCTCACAAAGAAGGACAGATGGGAAGGTAACAAAGCAAAAACGCGATGGCAGGAGGGGCCGTGTTGAAAGCAACTGTAGCTTCTTAAAAACTCATTGGGAGCACGAGTAGGGAAGGGTGGAGGTGCCCTGACTGCAGAAACAGGCAGCAGGTGGACCTGCTTCACCAACCCTGGCTTTGGGCGCAGCCACAAAAATCTATGGCTTACTGGGGCAGAGCAGCAGACAGGCCCCGCGAGGACCAAGCCTGACTGCAGAACTGGCCTTTGCTCTTCTGAGGAGAGAAGTGACTGACCACTAAACCCTTCTCTTCTGTTTTTTCATTTGCAATGAGGGGAAAGACTCATTTTATCCTCTTTCCTGAGATTAGCTGAGAGTACTAATGAGGAAGACCATCAATTAGTTATTATTAGTTATTATTAAAAGGCAACATGACAGAGCTACCTTTCCTCACTACTACTACTATAAGGACTTCCAGGCTGTGATTTTTGGCTCCACATCCTGTTAACCACTGTTGGTATGTGTTCCTTTATTACCATCCTTAACGGCAGAACACTTGAAAGTGAATGTTTGTGAATGAACTGCTGTCGACAAATGGTCACCAGTAGGGTCATGAGTAGCTCAAAAACGTATGCGGAAATTGTATACAAATTGTTAGTGCCTGGTGCATAGTTGTGAATAAATCAGGGAGCAAATGTAAAATGTTATATCTGATTAGTAATTACTACGCTGATTAAATTTGCCCAGGTAAATTAAAGCCATATCTTCAATCCTCCTTATGTGAAAAGGATTCATATCTTTTCAGAAATATTTCTTTTCAGCAAGCACACTGTGGATGAGAGAAAAAGGCAAGATACCAGAATCTACATGAATCTGCTCAATTTAGGTGTTAACTTGCCTACTGAAAACAGAGAACATATCCTAATGAATTCAGAAGGCCTATATATATATATGTAACAGGGAAAGAAGAGCTCATCATTTTATCATCCCGATCTTCTCCAGGCTTGATTTATTTCGGCACTCATATGCTGGAATGTTTCATACTGTACCAGGTTGCATATGCTTGCACACTAATTCTCAATTGCCGTATGCAGTTTGTGACAACCATCTGCTTCGACCTCCCTTTGAGTTCTTTCTCCCACTCAGCCCAGCTGAAGTAAAAATATGGACAGAAACAACTTCTGCAGGGAAATGAAAAAGTTAATAGGAGAGTTAAAGTTATATTGTGTATCTGCCTTTTGCATGGATGTGCTCCTGCAACTTATGCTCCACTTATCAAATATTTCTGAAATGCAAAGCCTGACACTTAGCAGAAAGCTGTAAAGAATGCCATGTTTCCTCTGACAGGCTTGGCTGTGGAGGAAAGGTAATAATAAAATATGTACATCTAGTGCACATGGCGACGCTAGAGCCCCCTAGCACTGCTCCAGCAACCTAGACTTACAGTATGTAGCACCTTGTCACATACCAGAGGGCGAGGGGGGAGAAGAGGAAGAAAGAGAGAAATAAGCATATTTGAAAATGCCTGAAAAAAATCAACAACACATTTTGGAGTTTGACTTGAAAAGGAGGGTTGATATATATTTCCTAAAAATTATTGCATTACGGTAGAGTTGAAAGAACCTCCATAACTACAGAGGTCATATCTCCTATCTTTTTGCAGGGAGCATGAAAGGAGAAACAGGAAAACGTGTCTGAGAATTTTAAAAACAGGCATTAAATTTGTGTATTTATATTTGAAAGATATTTTTTTAAAAAGGAAATGCTTGAGTTATTAGAAAACATACCACGGTCATGAAAGTGACTGTATCTATTGTAACTTCACCAAATCAAAGGCACTACCAATTGTATTGGATCTGATCCCATGAACTCTGAAATGTGAAAAAATTACATGTTGAAAGCAGTGGGAAGTTCTATATCTCCATCTAAATATGTTTTATCTAATTCCACATCTACATCCATATCTATACCTCTCACCCAAATCGATCAAAGTATGGTAGCTAAGTAATTCATACCATGTACATGTGTCTAACCACAAGAAAAAGAAAAATGACCTTGGGACCCAAGAAGAATGATGGTATGGGAAATTTCTGGGAGAGGAAGAAGGAGAGAAGTAATAAGAGGAGGATGAAAAAGGAGGAAAGAAAAGAACCTGAATATATCTAGAGAGGACTAGAGGCATGATCTGAGGTAAAGCTGTTATACTAGTATTCAGAAGATCACCATCACAGTCTCTGTGTTCCAAAACCATTAATATTTCTACAGGAAAAGCATAAAGTGAGAACATGAGATGAAATTGGCAGATAAAGAAAAATAAATGTCCTGGATATAGCACTAATGAAGTTCAGATGGAATCAAATATAAAGGCTGGTGAATCATTACTAAAATGGGCAAAATACAAGTTCAGTGTGTTCTCTTAGAGTCTGGGCCACCAGATTCTGTCTAAATATAATTGATCACTTCTAAAAGCCACAAGTCCTACAAATATTTTGTTGCATTTTACCTTTTCCTCTAAATTTGATGGTGTATCAGAAGAACTTCAGTTGAATATATCAGAACCAGGTTATGGAATTGGGGTACATTACCTTACAATTATTGGAAAAAATTTAAAATCCTTTAAAGAGCTCAACAAAGAATAAAGATCAATTATGTAATGGTTTAGAGCATGGGCTTTGGAGTCAGCCTGGGTTAAAATTCAGCTCAACTTTTGACTCTGACATTTATCAGCTTATGAACTTATGCCTCAGTTTCTCTATTTGTAACATGACCAAGAAGAGCACCTGCTTTATTGTCATTAGGATAAAGTGAGAACGTATATGTGTATCACCTAGCACACTGCTGAGTACATAATAAATGCTCAATAAATGATAGTTCCTTTTATTACTGTCAAAAGTCTGGAGGAAACAGATGATAAAAGCTTCATGGGGGCTGGGAAGGAAGATGCAGGAAAGTCACCATGGACAGTTTGTGACAGACAGGGCACTGTGTTCTTTCATGGGCAGGTAGGGGCATGAGGCGTTCAGTTTGGTTAATTGAGAAAATGTGATCTTTTGTCATCATATGATGTTGAAGTTTAAATTTAAGGATTACACATGTCGCTGATTCTTCGGCAAATACTCCATAAGGCCACAGTAAATGGTTCCACTTCTGGAAATATAATTCCTTCTCTACCGAACCAGATTACCTTATGAAGGCTAAGCTTTGCTACCTTTGGTTGATGAAGGCTTGAGGTCAGTGTGTGTGTGTGTGTGTGTGTGTGTGTGTGTGTACATATTACATATGTGAATACATAGGTGTATATATTTCCTAATATTAAAAAAAAAACGCTTTTGTAATTCGGGTTTTCAAAGATGGTCTCTGCTTTGTTTCTCTTAGTCTCTTCCAGAAACTGAAAGACTTGATCACCCTCATTTTTATTTTCAGCTAACTGGTTTCATCTACTTTGATTTGTGTTGTGCAGCAGAATTTTGGGATGCCAGATGTCTAAAACACATAGGTTAAAAGCGGGTCAGTTTCAACACAAGACTATCATTTTACAGTTTAGTGAATATATTTACAAATTCCATAGTAACAAGCCCGTTGACACAGGCACAGTGAAATTATTATCCTCTACAAATAATCTAGTACAAAAACGTCTTCTTCAGACCCTGTGTGCCTTTCTATCACTGATCAGAGCCCAGCACCTGACTGTAGGGCTTATGAAAGTTTGAAGTGGAGGAAGAGTTGCTGTAGCTTGGGGCTCTTGTTAATGACTACAGAATCCTCACTCTGCAGCCAAGCCTGGCAAAGTCCACAAGAAACAGCAGGGCTTAAATAGCTCACTGCTAGTCCTAGCAGGGTTCTTGTCAGTCAAATATATTCACTGCATACCTATTGTGTGCAGAGTGCATCTTTTCACTTGCCAATTCAGCACTGAGAGGTTGGTTTAGCTCTTTTTATCTTTATGACCTGCAGACTGGTAATAGCATTTCTAGCAGTGTGTTCATTTTAACAATAATTTATTCCAATAAAACAAGGTGGATGTTCCCTAGATATGGCCACCATATGCCCTGAATTTTCTGGGCTAATCTTGATTTCATGTCATTTTATTTTCATTCCAATAAAGGCAATTAGTGAAATACATAATGAAATGTGATTTCAATTTTTTATATTATTCTGAGATTTCATATAATGAATTGGCATATCAGAAAAAGATATTTTGCGAGGTTATGTTTATGGGTTTCTTTGGAAAGTGTGGTTACTGGGTAGGCCACAGCATTCCTTACCAAGGGGTTTTATTTTTACTTCTTGAACAAAAACTAGGCTATTTCAAGAAGGTGTGCTAGCATCTATGTCCACCTTTGGCTCCACTGAGGTCTTCCTCGTGCCTCCATCTCCCCCTTCAATGACCATTAAGGGCTGTATTCTAATACAGTCACGGATCTTACACCTATTAAGAATCGTTAGGTTTCAAGTCATAGAGACCCCAGTTTAAACTGACTTCAAAACACAGGAGGTGTATTAGGTCATATAGTCAAAAAGGCAAACTAAGGCTGGCTATAACTGAGACTTAACTTGGAAACTCGTATGATGTTTTCCAGGACTGGTTTTATCTCCCCTGTCCTCTGTATTGACTTCATTCTCAAATTCCCCACAGGGACCCTCATAGCCCTGTCACCTTCATGGTCTCAAAATGGCCTCAGCACTTCCAGACTTTAGATCTTCACCCCTCACTGGCAAGGAAAAGGAGGTTTCTTGTGGTAGCCTCCATGGAAGAGAAATACTTTTTGTTACCAGAAGCCCTAGGAAACATTTCCATTGCTTCACTGATTCTGCTTATGTTCTGTGCCTTGTCACTATCCAATTACTTGGTTGGAGGGATGGGATCCACCAGTGGGTTTAAGCCAATCAAGTGCCACTTTAAAATTTGGGGTGAAGTCAATCATATCTGTGCCATGCTATGTGATTAAAAATGGTTCTTCCGAAGCAAAATTTGGGTTTTGTTACTAAGAGAGGGAAGGATGCTGGAAAGAATAAAATATCAAATGTCTACTACAGGTCTCTGTGTTTGTGCACACCATCAAAATACAATTTCCTAGGGTAAAAGAGCATGCAATGCAAAGCAGTCAAATCATGTTATCTGTACACGTTGAGTGTTCAGTCAGACTCACTAGCTGATTTTTTTTTTTTCTGAAGACCAGGCACATAGTTCATAAGATGAAATTTCATGCCTGAGACAGAGCTATCCAGAGATGCTCAGGTTCACTCATATGTAGTCAAAATTACAGATGTCAAGTCAAGAAATTCCAAGTGGGCATAATAGTATCAGCATAATAGTATCAGCATTTCTTTTAAGAAGCACAGGAAATATGAGGACTCCAGAGGTCCTCAGATCCCCGGACAAAGAGAAGCGTTCTAGGATTATGAAGCTAAGATGAAATCCTTCATATGGTATCTTCCAAACTTGCTCCACTATAAGTATTACCTGGGGGAACATCTTTAAAACACAGATACTGGATTTCCACCCCAAACTTTATGAGTTGGCAGCTCTAGGGGAAGGGCCTAATATCTGTATTTTCAAAAATAATCAAATTGGGGAAACCATCAACTTACTCCACATCTCCTATTCATCCACTGTGAAAGTCAGATAAATTTATATTGAAAGGGAGGAGGGGGGACACCCCTTGAAATTGCCTCATTTATTCATTCAACAAATATTTATTTTACATTTATTCTGTACTAGATACCATGCTTCTAGGCAGTAAATATACAGAGAAGAATAGTCAGATAAAGCCTCTGGATTCATGGGATTTATGGTGTTTAGGGAATATGATTAACAAATAAGAAAATACATAGATAGATGACTACTACAAAGGAGAATTATAGGCTGCTAGAGGAGTGATTAGGAGATCTCGTGTCATCGGGAGATCCTTAACCACTTATTCAGTAGTCCACGTATGTGATATAACTGAGTCTCCAGTCATATGTGACAAACATTAGGACAAGTCCAAGATAGACCACACCCCAATGGAGCATGACTAGGGAAGCAAACTGGCCTACATCGTTTTAAGTTTAAGAACATCACTGAAAGAAATATTGGGGAAACGCCCACGGCTGGTGTTTATTCTATCTTCATACATCTTCCTAGTGTTTATTCAGACAGAGCTGAACCTATTTCTTGATTTCAAAAACCAAATCCCTAGAACCAAAGGGATTGCTGATTTTACTATCTTCAGCATTTATAAGGGCGAATATCAAGATCGTGCATGTAGATATAAATGCTGGTACTGTGTGTTTGAAACAGGCCTTGCGATTTGGTCAACTTAATCAAATAGGTCAAACTTGTCTATGTTGTTTCTCTCACATAAAATATGAATATCATAAAAGATTAAATCAGAAGATGTTTTGTCTCTTGCATTCACAAGAATAGATGACTTTCTATTCTATTTCTTTTCTATTATTACCTTTTTAGGGTAGTGATTCACTAATGTGTGAAATAGTGCTATTATGATGCTTCTTTTGTAAATGAGAATTATTATTGGGATACATCACACATTTTTTTTTTCACATTTTTATTTTAAATACCAAAGTTCCAGGGGCTCCTGGGTGGTTCAGTGGTTGAGCAGCTACCTTTGGCTCAGGTCATGATCCCGGGGTCCTGGGATCAAGTTCTGCATCAAGCTCCCCAAAAGGAGCCTGCTTCCCCTCTGCCTATGTCTCTGCCTCTCTCTGTGTCCCTCATGAATAAATAAGTAAAATCTTAAAAAAAAAAAAAAAAAAGAAGTCCTGAAGCTTGTTGATTCAAATAACAGAGTAGAAATGAACATTTTGAGTTTCTGAATATACTTTCAGCTCTGAAGTCGGTATAGAAACTGGAATCCTATTAATTCTACTAAATTGAGATTAATATATTGTCTAATAAAAATGCTATGCATAAGGCAAAGGAATAAAAGTATTGGGTAATTATGATACAAAGATGAACATCTCTCAGGTTTTAATTTTGAATTGATAGTCCAATATGGAAAGATTCTCACCTTACACCCAAGATTTCAAGATAGTGTCACCCTTGTAAACCGGCTTCTTGTTTTCCTCCAAAGTAGTTAGCTATGCAACATAATGTATCTTTTAACTCAGACTGGATTTTTAAAAAGTATCAAATTATAAAATGCTGCTGTGAGATTGAATTCAGTGGTCAATATACCCATGATTTCCCGTCTTGCAAATATAACTCAAGATCCCTGTTCATTATAAAATTCTTGTTACTAGACTGATTTTGTGTCTTTGGAGAGAAAGCCCAATGGCCATCAAACTGACTCTTTACACACAATTAGTTGCTTGTTTTTTTTTGTAAGTTTTGAGTTCTGCCTCAGTTGTGAAACGGAAATATCTTCAGGAAAATTAAAAATTCAATCAACAAATCAATATTTTAATTTTACGGTATAGGCATTTGAAAGTGCTGAGACTGCTGGGGCTTCTGTTGCTGATGCTGTTGTTGTTGCTGTTGGTTTGGTTGATTTCTTTGGTTTTCTTCCAGATGTTTAACAGCATAAAGATATACCCATAAAAAATCCATTCCTAAGTAAATGAACATGCTTCTCTTCCTTATTGTATAGAGCAGATAAAGATGACTATAATCAGTATACTTGCTGGCAATTACATAACAATCTTTTGTCTGAGTAATATATGGCTCAGAGGCTACAGTATCAGCACAATAGGGTGCAATGCTTGAGGGAAATCCTTGGGAAAAAAGTCAAAAGCAGGAAAACAAAACAATTGTCTACTTATGAGTACTGGCTATTTTGAGGGTTCAGATGGTGTGCTATTTATTGGTCAGGCAGGAGGGATAGACAATGAGCAAAAGAAAACATAATTACAGAATGGAGAGAGGCAGGGACCTGACAACATCATTTGCTTTACTAGATCCAGCCATGCTGCATACAACTTCAGACTTTCCACATTTATGAGCCAATACATTTCTTTTTTAAAACTTTTGTTACATTGTACTTGGTTTCTGGCAATTGCAGGCAAAATCCCAACTAATATATCAGGTGTTGAAAAAATATGGTGCAGAGTTCTGTTCATGGTTATGAGAGAATGAAAATAGAGCACAATGTTATTTATTATATGTTCATGATCTTTATTAGCAAATATTGTAAGTTTTGATAAAATGCTATTTTCTTATAAATTGAAAGTTACTCAGAAAGTGGGTTAGAGCTGATAACAGTTTTATTGAAGGCAAAATAACAAACTAAAATAAAGTTTTCATGCTTTTAATAATTATTTTTGTAATTAGATGATACAGGAGGCTCTGCCGAGGCAAATTCTATAAACCCTTTCTAGAAGAAAAGGACAAATCAGTCTAGGATGTATTATGGTGGTTTATTGTGTTTAAGAATTTTTTTTAAGATTATTTATTTATTTATTCATGAGAGACACAGAGAGAGAGAGAGAGAGAGAGAGAGAGAGAGAGAGAGAAAGAAGCAGGCTCCATGCAGGGAGCTGGACGTGGGACTCGATCCCTGGTCTCCAGGATCAGGCCCTGGGCTGAAGGCAGCGCTAAACTGCTGAGCCACCTGGACTGCCCATTTATTGTGTTTAAAAGAGTCAACCTGATGTTCCAAACCATCTGCCTCTCTAACACAGGTGACCATAAGTTCAGTAAGTTATGTTTACTAACACATAGAACTGTATGTCATACATCTGGGGAATGTTGTTATTAAAAAAAGGAAATTTAAAAATTTTGAGCACTAAACTATACGTAAAATTACTGAATAATCCTAGATAACTGAGGCCTTGTAGAAAGGTGACAGATTTTAATGATTCTTAAGCAAGAAAAAGACACTCAGAATGTAAGAAGGATTGTAGAATCCCTGGAGTTTTTAAAGACGCGTTTTCTTCTGGTTTAGTGTCTGTTGCATACTTGAAGTAAATACATTCAAAATTTTAGTCTGGTGTTTCCTGACACCTGTCTTATTGAATGAAAGTTTGTATTTTAAAAAGGGTGGGAGGTGCGCCTGGGTGGCTCAGTCAGTTTAGTGGCTGACTCTTGATTTCAGCTCAGGTCATGGTCTCAGTGTCCTGAGATCGAACCCTGTGTGGGGCTCCACGCTCAGCAGGGAAGTTTGCGTCAGGATTCTCTCTCCCTCTCTCTCTGCCCCTCCTTCTGCTCATGCATTCTCTCTCTCAAATGAATAGGTTAATTTTTAAAAAGTAAGTTTATACCTCATTTAAATGTTTATTATAAATGACTTATACTACTTTGTACCTTACTGGATAAATGGATTTTGTTTTCAATAGCCAACTTCACCTCTAAACCTTCGCTTCTAAACCATCACCACTAAAGGTTAATCCCTGGCATCAAAGATAAAATAAAAGGTGCTCCGATGTTTGAGTATGATAGAGAGCCACCTATGAAATCCAGAACTCAGTCTTTGGATAATTTCTTCTTACCTGATAAGCATGTGTTGCTGCAGGAGTCTGCATGTTCTTTTTTACCCTTTTCTTCTGATTTTTTTTTCTTTTTCTTTTTACATGCCAGTGTAATTAACATTCAGTGTTCTATAAGTTTCAGGTGTATAATATAGTGACTCGGCAATTCTATACATTACTCAGGGCTCATCACAGTAAGTCTACTCTCAACCCTCTTCACCTCTTTCACCCATCTCTCTGCCTACCTCCCTTCTGGTGACCAGCAATTGGTTCTCTACAGGTAAGTCTGATTTTTGTTCATCTCTTTTTTTTCTTTGTTCATTGGTTTTGTTTCTAAGTTCCACATATGAGTGAAATCCTATTTGTCTTTCTCTGACTTATTTCACTTAGCTATTAGCCTTTAGACCCATCCATGTTGTTGAAAATGGCAAGATTTCATTCTTTCTATGGCTGAATAATATTCCGTTGTATATTCATATCATATCTTTATCCATTCATCTATCAATGGTTACTTAACTTGCTTCCATAATTTTGGCTATTGTAAATAATGCTGCAGTAAGCATAGGGATGCATATATCCCTTTGAATTAGTGTTTTTGTATTCTTTGAGTAAATATCCAGTAGTAGAATTACTGGATCATATGGTAGTTTATTTTTAATTTTTTGAAGAACATCCATATGGTTTTCCACAGTGACTGTACAAGCTTGCATTCCCAAGAACAGGACACAAGAGTTCCTTTTTCTCTACATCTTTACCAATACTTGTTGTTTCTTGTGTTTTTGATTTTAACCTTTCTGACATGTGTGAGAGGATATCTCATGATTTTAACTTGCATTTCCCTGATGATAAGTAATGTTGAGTGTCTTTTCATGTGTTTGTTGGTCATCTGGATGTCTTCTTTGGAGATATGTCTGTTCATGTCTTCTGCCCATTCAAGAAAAATTGGGTGGCCTTTTTTTTTTTGGTGTTGAGTTGTATAAATTCCATATATATATATATATGTATGTATTTTTTTGACAGGGGGTGCATTTGCTTCATCGCTTATGTTGCATATTCAAACAAATACAATAAACCCTGTTCTAAAAATGTAAGGCCTCTCTGCAAGTTCTGTATTATTTTAGAATTCCTATTGGCTAATAAAAGTGGCATTCCACTACAGAACTGGGACTATCTAGAAATAGCACGGTGAATTTTTTGCATGCAGGATATTATGTCTTATGTCATGGCACAATTGAACAGTCTGAAATCAAATGTTCATATGTGAACAATGATTATAACTATTGTTACATTTGCATTAATGCAATTGTATGTTACTTTAATGTTATAATCAGTAACCAATGCAAATCATTGTTACATTAATCAGCTTATCCACATATGTACAGTTGGCTCCCCAAACATTAACTATATAAAACTTAAAGGAATAACAGTATCTAGCTGCATATATGTTCCATTTCTTCAAAGAGAGACTTGGCATTTTTAGTCTTCCTTCCCTAAGTCACATAGCTAGTTGCAAAGGCCAATGTTATACAATGCTGAAGACCATGGACAGGTACTGTTCATCTGACACCGAATTCAGTCATCCTGATCCCTATCATAACACCTGTGCATATCTGTCAATGCCTGCAAGAGGATGCATCCCTGGATGAAGTCATCAAATCTGATCTGCTCCCATACTTGTCTGTCCAACTTTCAAATGAGAATGTCATGAGACTGGTCAGAGAGCCAGTACCCTGAGAGTGCTTGCTTGAGCTCGTTCTTGTTAATCATCTCAGAATTGCCCCTGTCATAGGTGTGAAAGATGTTCTGCAGTCTGTAATGGACTTCCAGATGCCATTGGACTTGCTGAAGTTCATGCCAGCCTTGTTCTCTCAGTCAAACATAGGATTGACCTATGTCATGGATTAAATGGAGCCCATGTATTTGCCTATATATGCAGATATCTTCTTCCATTCAGTAGATGGTTTTCTGTTTTGTTGCTTGTTTCCTTTGCTGTGCAGAAGCATTTTATTTTGATGTAGTCCCAATAGCTTATTTTTGCTTTTGTTTCCCTTGCCTTAGGAGACATATCTAGAAAAATGTTGCCACTGACAATGTCAGTGAAGTTACTGTTTGTGCTCTCTTCTAGGATTTTTATGGTTTCAGGTCTCACTTTTAAGTCCTTAATCCATTGAGTTTAGGGTGTAAGAAAGTGGTGAGGTTTCTGTGTGTAGCTGTCCAGTTTTCCCAGCACCATTTGTTAAGAAGATTGTCTTCTTGCCATTGATATTCTTGCCTCCTTTGTTGAAGATTGACCATATAATAGTGGACTTATTTCTGGGCTCTCTATTCTGTTCCATTGATTTATATGTCTACTTTGTGCCGGTACATACTATTTTGATTACTGCAGCTTTGAAGTATATCTTGAAATCTGGGATTGTGAAACCTACAGTTTTGTTCTTATTTTTCAAGATTGCTTTGGCTCTTTGGGGTCTTTGTGGTTCTATACAAATTTTAGGATTATTTGTTCTAGTTCTGTGAAAACTGCTATTGGTATTTTGATAGAGATTGTATTAAATCTGTAGATTTCTTTGGGTGGAACATTTTAAACAGTATTTGTTCCCCCAATCCATGAGCATGGAATATCTTTTCATTTGTGTCATCTTCAATATCTCTCATTAATATTTTATAGTTTTCAAAATACAGGTCTTTCATCTCCTTGGTTAAGTTTATTCCTAGGTGTTTTTAGTGTAATTGTAAATGGGATTATTTTCTTAATTTGTCTTTCTCCTACTTTATTATTAGTGTATAGGAATGCACTGGATTTGGGGTGCCTGAGTGGTTCAGTCAGTCAAGTGTTCAACTCTTGGTTTTGTCTTAGGTCATGATCCAGGTTGTGAGATCAAGCCTCCTGTCAGGCTCCATGTTCAGTGCAGAGTTTGCTCTGAGAAATTCTTACCATCTCCCTCTCCTTCCCCCTTTGCTCCTCAACCCACTAGTGGTGTCTTTCTAAAATAAATAAATAGATAAAATATTTTTTAAAAATGCAATGGAGGGGCACCTGGGTGGCTCAGTCAGTTAAGTGTCTGCCTTTGGCTCAGGTTATGATCCCAGAGATCAGTTCTACCAGTTTTTTTTGGTGGAATATCTAGGCTTGTTTTCTATATATAATATCACGTCATCTGCAAATAGTGAAAGTTTTACTTCCTCCTTACCAATTAGGATAACTTCCTCCTTACCAGTTAAGATGACTTTTATTTCTTTCTTGTTTGATTTCTGTGGATAGAACTTCTAGTACTATGTTAACAGTGGTGAAAGAGGACATATTTTTCTTGTTCCTGATCTCCCTTATACTTGATCTATTCCCTTTGGTTTATTTTTCTTTTTTAAAATCTTTTCTCTGCTTCTTATATTTCCATGTTCTTAGTTTCTTCTTTCTTACTGGTGTTGTTCTTACTCATAGCTAATAAAAGACTCCACCAATTTTTTTAAAAAAGATTTTATTTATTCATTTATGAAAGACACAGAGAAAAGGAGGCAGAGACATGGGCAGAGGGAGAAGCAGGCTCCCTCTTAGTCCCTGTCATAGGTGTGACTCCCTAAGCAGGGAGCCTGATGTGGTACTTGATCCTAGGACCCTGGATCATGACCTGAACCAAAGGCAGAAGCTCAACCACTGAGCCTCCCAGGTGCCCTAAGACCCCACCAATTTTTATCAATTTTTATTTTATTAATCTGTTTGTTTATTATGATCCTGGCACTTAGTATAATTTGTATGATTATGATTATTACTAAAGTATCTGGTTAAATTTGACCATGTAGTGGTTATTGAAGTTAACAATTATTTGGAGAATTAGTATGAAGCATATGACGATGATGGCTTTTTCCATTGAGAGTGTTATGGGTGGAACTGTGTCTGCCAAAATTTCACATGCTGAAATTCTAACCCCCAGCCTCAGAATAGGAACTTATTTGGAAATAGCGTTATTGCAGATGAAATTAGTTAAGATGAGGTCATACCAGAATAGGGTGGGTCCTAATACAATGTGACTGATGCCCTTATAAAAAGGGGAAATTTAGATGCAGATATGGACATGGGGAGAATGTCATGACATGATCGGAGTTATTTTATTTTATGCTTTTATTTTTTAGATTTTATTTATTTACTCACGAGAGACAGAGAGAGGCAGAGGGAGCAGCAGGCTCCCCGCAGGGAGCCTGATGTGGAACTCGATCCCAGGACCCCAGAATCATGACCGAAGCTGAAGGCAGATGTTCTACCACTGAGCCAGGTAGGTGTCCTTGATTGGTTATATCACAAGCAAGGAAGTATCAGAAGCTAGGAGAGAGGCCTTTACTAGAACTTTCAGAGAGAGCATGACCCCTCTAGCACCTTGATCTCAGAAGTTCAGCTTCCCAAGCTGTGACACAATAAGTTTCTGTTGTTTAAGTCACCAAATTTGTGGTTCTTTGTCATGGCAGCTTCAGGAAACTGACACAGAAGGTGTGCTTTGCATGCACTTTGAGTAGGGATAAAGAAATCCATGCCTTTGACTGGTGAGTATACCCTGTGCTTAGGAGTTTATCTTTTTAGGGTCACTTAGAAACTCTCTTGTCCTCCTCAGCAACCTAGTAGATGGAGATAGTTCCTGTCTTAGCACTCAAAAATAATAGAGTTCAAGGGCAAAAGAACACATCTATGGGATGATCCTTCAACTCTAGATTTAGCACTGATTTTTTGATCCATACATATTATGTATTTGTGTTTACTATCTCAGGATATTAGTATCTCTTTACTGTGCACTACTCAGTCCAAGTTAAAATATGCTTTCAAGAGGAAGCCTGGATACATTTATAGTTTAATGAGCCAAATAGCTCAGTATTCTAAAGATAGGTCAACTGAAAGAAGAGTTCAATACAGTCTTTCCAGCCAATTAAATATTTTTGAAAATAGCTCTTTAGTTAGGCAGTTAAACCTAAATTTTCAGAGAGAGAGAGTGGGTAAGCTTAAAAGCAGACTAATAAAGGAAATAAACTATTAATTATAATTAAAGACTTTATTGATTGAAACTTGACTACATTGTTAACTAACTTAATTTAATTCTAGATTTTACCCTGGCTTGAGCAGAATGTTTTTTCAAATTGTTCTGACTTTCCCAGGCCATCAAGCTAATTTCTAGACTGCTTTTTTCTACCAGACATGCATCATCCATATTCAATCATAAGTGTTTATTTGTATAATTCTTAATACCAGATCTTGAATTAAAAGCAGAAATAAGGGATCCCTGGGTGGCGCAGCGGTTCGGCGCCTGCCTTTGGCCCAGGGCGTGATCCTGGAAACCCGGGATCGAATCCCACGTCAGGCTCCCGGTGCATGGAGCCTGCTTCTCCCTCTGCCTGTGTCTCTGCCTCTCTCTCTCTCTCTCTCTCTCTGTGACTATCATAAATAAATAATAAAAATAAATAAATAAATAAATAAAAGCAGAAATAATAGTGATAATTTATATCTATAGGATGCTTTATAGTGAACAAGGCACTTTATATAACAGAGGCTTTCCTAAACTGTTTTCATATATAGAGTCTACTAGGTGAAGAAAACTTTTTGTTTATTTCTGGGCACATTGAGTGCCAGGAACTAGTAGGCCCTTTGTCAATGACCTGGTCACCTTTGGGCCCCACAGTGAAGCAATTTGTATGAAGTTCTATTTGTCCTCAAAACTGTTTAAGTGAGGAGTACTTGTTACTGTAATTGTGTGATTTAAATAAATAGTATATAAACCAGTGACATCGGAGTGCAAAAAAGAAGATTGTATCTATAAAATCTAAATTAATAATTCAGCAGACCAAAAAAGACAAATCACATAAAAAATCAATTTGAAATTGATCATGGGACAGACATCATAAAAAAATTGAAACAAATCTGGAAGAATGCTACCCAGTTGCTTTCCAAATGCTCTAAATTAGTACATTAATTTTAAAGAAACCCAGTAAAGGGGTGCCTAGGTGGTTCAGTTGGTTGAGCATCCGACTCTTGATTTTGGCTCAGGCCATGATCTCAGGGTTGTGGGATCCGGCCCCTATGTTGGGATCCATGCTCAGTGGGGAATCTGCTTGGGTTTCTCTCTGTCCCTCTCCCTCTCCTGTTGTTCCTCCTTCTGCTCATGCTCCCTCTCTCTTGCTCTCTCTCTCTCTCTCTCTCAAATAAATAAATCTCTAACAAAAAACAAAGGCACACACTAGAAATCATAGACAATACACTTAATGAATGATTGACAGAGGAAAGAAAACTCATCTTGAATTACATAGCCATGTTGTGGTTGGTAGAATAATTCTGCCATCCCTATCTTCAAAGATACCCACATTCTAATCCTCAGACCCCATAAGTATGTGACCTCCATGTGGCCAAGGGGCCTTGCAGTTGTGATTAAAATAAGGACCTTGAGATGGAGACATTATCCTGGTTTATCCAGTCGGATCCAGTGTAATCCCAATGGTCCTTCTAAGTGAAAGAAAGGTAGTAGAGTCACAGTGAGAGAAGGATATGTAATGAGAGAAACAGAGAGGGTGATGCTGACTTTGAAGATGATAAGGAACCATGAGCTAAGGAATGTGGGGGAAGTCTAAAAGCTGGAGAAGGCAAGGAACAGATTCTCTCCTGGAGTTTCCATACGAGGCTGCCCTGCAGCCCTGGAGTCTTAAAGACACCTTGCTTTTAGCCCAGTGAAATCCATTTTGGACTTCTGACCTCCAGAAATATAAGATAATTTTGTATCATTTTAAGCCACTGTGCTTGTGATAACTTGTTATAGCAGCAAAAATAAATTAATTCACATATTTTAAAAGTTCGTTTATACACATATGGAGGATAAGTATATATTCATGATTAAAATGAAAATAAAATTATTGTAGTATGTATGTATCATTTTTTAACAATTTTGAATTTACCTAACTTTTAATTAATTGACTGACTACAGGCTCCAATTTTTTGGAAGAGAGGAATTTATTCTATGTGGTATCTCATTTTATCCACAGGACAGGACACAATGAAACAGGAATTTCATGAAGTCCACATCACAACTGCATTCAAAGTTCTTGTTTTGTCTCTGGCTCTGGCTTTATGATTGAGGTGAAGGAAGTCATTTCATTTCCTTCTTATTTTCATTTATGAAAACTGGGGGTTTGGACTTTTACACTCTAACAGTGTATGATTTAAAAATTTTCATCAAGTAATCTCGCTTATCTTCTCTCACCTGTTTAATTTGTAGCTGAAACCCTTGGGTTTATCTGTGCTTTAGCTCTGATTTAACTTGAAATTAAAGTCCGTGTGCTTCACAGCTGCTGGCTGCCCTTAACCAGGGACTTACGACTGCAATGTTTGAAGAACACTGGAGTCAAGAGACCAGGATTTCAGATCTGATTGACACTAACTAGCTGGGTGTCCTTTGACAAATCTTTTAATCTTTCTGGGCCTTAGTTTTCTCATTTATAAATTATGAAGTTGGAATCAATAATTTTTAGGGTTCTTTTTACCTTTATAATTCTATGACTCCATAATTTTAATTCCAGGAAAATTCAGCTCTAAGGAATGCTGAACTTCTTTTCAAGGTGGGAAGAAAGATGGGGTGGGTTACAGGATATCTATGCATGTTCCTTTATATTCCTATGAGTATCTTTTCCAAGAAGTTGAAAATATTGTTTAAGTCCTATAATTTACCTAGTAAATCATACAAGCCTAAAAACTACAATTTAGGTGTTTAGACACAAATGCCTTTTTTTTGGACAACCTTGTCTCAGCGATGGATCTAGCTCATTCAGCAAGACACAGAAAGTTCCCATTGTGTTATGGACATTGAACTGAGTACTAGAAAATCTCCAGAATCTCACACAGGAGGAATCAGATTTGAAGACAGATCAATTATAATATCACCTGGTAAGTGCTGTGACGGGGGTAGAACAAAATGCAGAACGTGGGCAAGGGAAGAAGTGGTCAACCTTGTCTGTAGTAGTAACGAAGGCTTTTGAATTTTTTAGAGTACAAGCTTTTAGACTCATGAGATGCATCCTGAACATTCTAAAAAGCAAGTTTGGGGGCTTGGGGGGTTATTTCAGGCACAGAAAATGGCCTGTTCCAAATGCAGGGTGTGAAAGGCATGGCATATTTGGAACAAGGTGAAAATTTCATCATGTTTAAATATGAAGCAAGTGTGATAAAGGACTAGACGATTACATGGAGGATAAGACAGAAAAAAAGTACAGGCCATTTTATACCAAGCTAGAGGCAACAAGGAATCAACAAGTGTCTTCATGGAGAGATGACATGATCAGGTATTAGTTTTAAAGGATTAATTCTAATAGATATTGGGAATGTGTAGACTGAGTGTGGAAGGTTTTATGGAAGGAAAGGGCAGAGGAAGTTTCAAGAGATAGTAGACATTGAATTAAAGCAGTGGCATCTAGCAGCCATTTCTGAAAAAGAATTCATTGGCTTTTATAAATGAGTATTCTTTCCCAAAGCATTGCCCTCTACCCCAACAGGGGCTTCCAGGTCACAGACCAAGTCTTGGTTTATTCTCCAGAGCAATCATGAAAGATATTTTAACAATACAGAGCTCTTGACCGCCAACAGAGATAGCACAAAACACATCATATTTTTAAAACACATGTAAACAGAATTTACAAGGATCAATGGATTATAAAGTGGTTTCTTATCCCCTCTCCAGGCTATGAATACATTGTGAAATCTAGGGCAGTTAAACACTGTATTTAAATTCGGATGTGATATTTACATATGTTACTTATTCTTTTTATAAAGATCTGCCCTAGTGAAATTTAATCAGCCTTTGCAAGTTTATATACTGTGCCTGTTAGAAGAATAGTTTAAATGAAGTTGTTGTTTTAACCTGACCAAATTATCCAACTAACCTTACCAGCAGTGGGATGTATTAGAACCAGGTTTCACTACAAGTGACAGAAAGTTCAAATAACAATGTCTTAAAAAGGATGGAAGTTTGTCTCATGGATAAATAAACAATATGTAGCATGGAGCTAGGAGTAGGTACAACAGTCATCAGAAACTGAGGCTTTTTCCATCTTGTGGCTCTGCCATCCTTAGTCTATGATGTCTACCACATGGATTCAAGACTGCTTCTAGAGCTCTAAGAATCATTTTTTACATTGCCAGTAAGAAAGAGGAAAACATGGAGACAGTTGGACCTTTTTAAGGACTTCTCAGATTTCATGCATGACACTCCTGCTTCCATAACTTTAGAATATATTTACATAGCAGCAAGGTAGCTGAAAAATAGAATCATTATTCCAGATTCCAGTATTTTGACTAATAATTGGAGTATCTATAACTAAGGAAGATGAGTCTATAAGTAAGGATGGAATACATATTTAATACAAATATATACTAAATAATAACTAAACTGGCAGTCTCTGCTGGAAGGGGACACAGGACTAAGTGTGAAAATAATAGTAGTCCAAATGATCCTTTCGTGACCAGTTCCATAATTAAAAAAAAAAAAAACAACTCTTGGTAGTTTGGATATAGACTGCCTAGGAGATACATCATCTGGGAGAGTGGCAACTGAATGGTTTAGCTGTTCCCAGATTCTTTTTTTGCTTGTATATATATATATATATATATATATATATAGAGAGAGAGAGAGAGAGAGAGATAACAATGAGAAAGGTTGGTATGGCAGTTTGTCTCCAAGATGGCTGCCATAACTTCCTTAACTTCTGTCCACACCAATGGAAAACCCTTAAATTATTTATTTTCTTTGGGGAAAAAAGAGGATTGGTGATGTATATTCTTTTGGTGTTTAATATTTTATATAATTACATCACCCAACACCCTTGCCAACACTCACTCACCAACTACTACCCTGCACAGCACCCTTCCTTCCTCCTTCCAGGTTGATGAACATCATGCCCTGATGGTATTCCAGCTTCAAAGGGCAGCTGCTGTTTCAACACTTCATACTCTATTTACTCCTTAGGGAAAAGCCACTGGCATCTTATAAATTAATCAAAAATTCTGGATAAAGAAGTACTTATGTTTGATTGGTCATCTCTCTCTCTCTTAGGTCACATGGGAGCTTGTGCCTGTCCTTGTGCCCACCAGAGAGATGTTCCTGGCTCAAAGCCGAGACTGAGGAGGCTGGTTATGGGACATGACTTCAGAGTGTTAGAGCCACATAGTACCCTATTTGTTTCTCATGAGGTAAGGGGTGGAGGGGTCACTTTCCTGCTTGAACATAACCCTGGGACATACGTAACCCTTTAGATTAATTAGGTAGATGCTATTAGAATTTTAAAATGGGGAAGAAAAGTAAAAAAAAATGAGAATGGTAGTTGTGGCAGTTTGTCTTCCAGATGGCTGCAGCCATCGTTCCTTTTCTTTCTGTGGGAGTAAACCATCCTTTCATGGAGGGGTAGAGCTTTTTCTTCCCTCCCTTTTGAATCTGGGCTGGACTCTAAGAGACCTGCTTGACCTATGTTTGAAGCCTTGCATTACACCTGGGCCTTTGGAATGCTTACTTTTGAAAGGCTCATTTGGGGGAGACCAGCTGCTCTGTGAGGAGTGTGACCTCCTATGGCCACCATGCCATGAAAAGTCCAAGCTATGCACAAGGGTCCTGCGGGGGGTGGGGGTGGGGGGGTTACTCTGTGTGGGGAATAAAGGGCCATGTGCATGAGAAAGCCTTCTTAGAAATGGATCCTCCAGACCACTCACCCCAGCTGAGGCCACATGGATCAAGATGAACCATCCAGCCACACCCGTCTCACATTCCTGACCCACAAAATTGTGAGTAAAATAAAAGAAGTGTCTTAATCCCTTAAATTAATCCTTAAATCTCTTAAAACCCTAAATAGCATAAATAGGTAACTGAAAAATTAGATTAAAGAAATAATATAATACAGGGAAATTTGAAGAGAAAATGAGTAAGAGGTAAAATAAGGTTGAAGGATTCAAAATGATGTGAAAACCATAAAAGTCTTTGATGAAGCTGAATTTCAAAGAAACAAAAATGCCAGGTAATGGGGAGCCAGATCCATAAAGCCAAAGTGGAACTGTCTAAGAGAAAAGTAAGTTAACTTAAGGAAAGACACTCCCAAAAGGAAAACAAGAATCTCAGGGAAAGGGAGAATTTGACTTGCATTGCACATAATCTGGTCATACTCACCCCAGAAGAACTGTGTAAAAACCAAAACTGTGCAATGTGAAAAGGAATCTAGGAGAAAGAAAAATCTCGTTGATGTTAGCATTCACATCTAGAAGTAATGTCTATATATCGAAGGGGTATATGGGCTAGAAGTTGGTGGTTTATAGGTGGAGGAGACATAATTCTTGCCCCCAGGGAGCACATAAACATATCAGATTTTTGTCCCAGAATGACAGCGTGGTCACTGCTCCCATTATGAAGAAATATTGGAACCTCTACTCAGTAGAACATTAGTAATACTTCTGCATGAATCATATGAAGCTATGTCCTTAAGAAAAGAAGACAAAAGTATGAGGAAACTATAGAAAAGCCAAGCCTGGAAGTTAAAACCTCAAAACAGGAATGATGCTAATATAGGGCCATGGCTTCGAGGAAACCTAAGTAAAAGTTTGTTGGTAATGGATGATGAGGTTTCAACACTGGGTACATAAGGAAGTTACTCGATGAGCTGGAGGAGAACTTCCTCTTATCTTTTTGAAAAAGAGAAGAGAGGATTAAAGAAGAAATACAGAAATATACCTTGCTTCCTGTATTCCTGAAGATTCCTATATAATTGGGTTCTATTTTAAAAACCTAAGGTTTATTTGTTGCCAGGAATCTCATAGTAAACATCCTAGTGTATTGCTGGGAGAGGAAAAGCTCCCCAGATACACCTGCTTTCATTTAAAAACAAAATTGATTTGATTTTCCCATTCATGATTAAATTTACTGAGAGTGGGGCCTTCCAATGTAATGGGGGAGTGGATTTTTTTTTTTTTTAAGTCAGGTTTTACATCAGCAGTAAAGAATAAAATGAGATACAATTGCTGATGCTCCTACTCCTTTGGCAGTTTCAGTCAGTTTCTTGTAGTGACCATTTATTTTCCCCCTCTAAATCAGCCTAATCTGTTTTACAAACTTTTATTCCCTTTCACTTACCCCCCTCCACTCCACCCATTGCCAATGTCCCTTTACCTGTGGTATTTTACACTTGAGGAGAGCTGCTAATGGTTGACAACAAAAGGACCGCTAATCGCACCAATTAAGAGGTGTGAATGTCACCCGTTACCTACCAGCTTTGTTACTGAACATGCTAATTAGTAATTGTACAGGTGCAGACTTTTAAGTTTACAAGGTTAACACTGATGCACAGCTTTGTTTTGGCTGTTTGTTTAAATATTGAAAAATCATGGGTAAAGGGCTGGTCTATGTTGAAGAATGAACAGATGTCATTGCTGTACTTTCTCAGACAGGAAATCTTGAGACTGACTTAAAGCAATAAAAGTGACCTTCAAGAAGTCACTGATTCTCTGTGGTCAACCTATCAAGGAGCAGGTGTTTTTGGTTCTCTTGCTCTCATGGAAGACCAGAGATCTTGCCTTCAAGCCCCTGGACTCTGGAATTCTCCTGGAAGGTCAGTTAAAAGCACTAGAAGCATGTAGAGTTCATGAAGAGGAAATCCTGTATAATAAGAGTTTTCAGTAAGCCCAAAGTTGCCATTAATCTTTATGAAAGCTTTACTCTCCGAGTCAGTGTTGTAGATATGTCTTGGAGACTTCTTTTTAAAAAAGTTTTGACTAATGAAATACCGGGATGAGGGGCTCTGTTTCAGAATCACATCCCATCAATTTGATAGCAACCAAGAGATCACCCTGACGAGCCTCTAATTAGGGAAATTAACAGAAATTCATGTGACCGAAGGAACAACTGAGGTCCTAGACATTACATGGCTCACCTAAGTCGACAAAACCAAGATTAACCTCAGTTCACAAAGTGAGATAGATTTTTGGGAAGAGCTAACCTTCAATTGTTCTCTAGCAGAATGAGTAATCCTGAGGAGCTGGTAATTTTTAGCTTGTCCTCAAGCCTACTGAAATATCTTTGCTCTTTCCATGCATCTGTAAGAGCAACTGTTGTTTTCAATCATTCAACGGGAAAGTGTGCGGTAAGGGCCTCTTCTATTTTTGTGGTAGACTCCACAACAAATAAAGAACGTCTCTCTGGCTCCTTGGAACCCAAACTGCAAGGTTTGGAGAACTGCTGTGCAATGGCAAAACTAGTTGATTGATTTGGGATTGGTGCTGAGACCATATTTAAGGGAGTTGACTCAGATCCTGGGTGACCAATGATCCCTTTGCTCTTGGTCATGATGTGCCTCACAAGTTACCTGCCTTACAAGCAAGGGGTAAAGTGGAGGTATGAATAGCAGAACGTCCAGGAGTATGGGTTGCCCTTCTCTGTGAACACAGGGGATAAATCTAACGTTTTATCCATGATTAAATAAACAAATGCACTCCAAATTTTTAGCATGGGACTGGATCATTGTAAATACTCCAAAAAAAAAAAAAAATGGTAATCATTCTTAGCAGCTCATTAGCCTCTGGTGATATTGACATCTTATATTTAATAACCATAAAAATAACTAATATTTGCACTGGGCTTTAACCTTTTCTTTTTCATGGAGCTGGGATTCTTTTCTTTCCTTCCTTTTGCATTGAAAATTCATGCTTAGGGGACGCCTGGGTGGCTCACGGGTTGAGCACTTCAGCTCAGGGAGTGATCCCATGATCTGGGATCGAGTCCCACATCGGGCTCCTTGCAGGAAGCCTGCTTCTCCCTCTGCCTGTGTCTCTGCTCCTGCCCTCCCCCTCTGTGTCTCTCATGAATAAATAAATAAAATATTTTAAAAAAGAAAATTCATGATTAGGTTCTGGTTGTTTTGCAAAGACATGAAATGTTTAGTATAGAAAACTGTTAAAATATCTGTCTTATAATAAAAAATCTATAATCCTACCTCTCAGGGAAAACTATTATTAACCCTTGGGTATGTAACTTTAAGCACTATATTCTACATATGCATAAACATTTAAAAAGTTAAAGTGGGAATTGATTATGCAAGCTGATTTAGAAACTACATTTTCATTTATAGTTATATTTAAAACGTTTTTCTTTAAAAATATGTATTTATTTTCATTGCAATTTTTGTTAGCTGAATCATATTTCTTTGTGAGGATTTTCCATAATTTGACAAATTTTATATTTTTGCATATATTGGTTGTTTCTAATTTTTCATAACTATAAGATCTTGTGATGGGTAGTATCCTTGTGGCTAAGTTTCTTTAGATAAATTCTTGGAAGCAATATACATATTAGTATCTATTGCTGTATAACAAATTATCTCAAACTTAGCCTAAAACCACACACTCTTATGATTTCAATTGCTGTGGGTCAAGAGTCTGGATGCAATTTAGCTGATCCCTCCTTAAGGCCTCAATCAAGGTATCAATCATCAATGGGGGCTGTGGTCTCACCTGAGGCTGTACTGGGAAGCATCTACTTGCAAACTCAGTCAGGTTGTTGGAAGAATCCATTTCCTTTCTGCTGTAGGACCAAAAGCCATTGTTTGCTATAGGCTAGAGGGTGCTTTCACCACCTAGAGATAGCTGAAAATTCACGGCCATGTGGCCTCCTAACAGAGGCAGACCCCAACATGACAGTTTGCTTCCTCAAACCAACAAAAGAAACATAATCTAGCAAGACAAGTGTTAAAATCTTAGGTAACATAATCCTGTAATCATGTGTATCTTTTTTCCCCCCCCTGCATTCATTCTATGGCCTGGACAGAAGATACGGGTCCCCTGACACTGCAGGGGAGGGCATGACATAAGGGCATGAACACCCAGAAGCAGGGTCATGGGGGCCATCCTAACTATCTGCCCATTATAATACATGTTTAAATCTTTTGATGAATATCACCAAACTGCAAATGTATCTCTATTAGCATAAAATTAGTGTGACGGTTTTCCTATAACATTGACCACTTTGTATATTATCATTAAAAAAAAATAAATTACCAATTTGATAGAGAATGATACATTTTTATTTGAATATATTTGTTTATAATTGAAAATAAGTGTATATTCCTATGTTCCTTAGTTATGTGTACTTTTCTCTTTTGAGAATTGCCTCCCATGTCCCCTGGGTAGAGTATTAGCATTTTTTATTGTTACACTTACTGCAAGCATTTTTTTCCCATATGTCTGTTGATCTTTTTTTTTTTTTTTTTTAATTTACTTATTTATGATAGTCACATAGAGAGGCAGAGACATAGGCAGAAGGAGAAGCAGGCTCCATGCACTGGGAGCCCGATGTGGGATTCGATCCCGGGTCTCCAGGATCGCGCCCTGGGCCAAAGGCAGGCGCTAAACCGCTGCGCCACCCAGGGATCCCTCTTTTTTTTTTTTTTTTTTTTAGAGGGAATATTTAGGAATATGACTTATTTTATTATAGTCAAATCATACATTCTTTACCTAATTGGTATTCTCATTACCAACATGAAGAGTGTTTTCCTGCTCCAGGATTACATACATATTCTAAAATATATTTTTTTAAGATTTTATTTACTTATTCATGAGAGACACTCAGAGAGAGACAGAGACATAGGCAGAGGGAGAAGCTCACTCCCTGTGGGGAGCCTGATGTGGGACTTGATCCCAGGACCCCAGGATCACCTGAGCTGAAGGCAGACCTCAACCACTGAGCCACCCAGGTGTCCCTCTAAAATATTTTTATTTTATTTTTTTTTCTAAAATATTTTTAAAAAACATTTTATAGGATAATCTCAGACTATTTTCATTTACATTTAATCTATCTGATACTGATTTGGTATATAATATGAAATAGATGTTATTATTATTATTATTTACTACAAATGGTTGGCAAATTTCTAGAAACTCACTAAGACTAAAAATCCTGAAGGACTTTAAAGAATTTTTAGCATCCTGAGGGGCACCTAGGACAGACAGACATTCAGAAAATGGAAGCCTAAATGACTCCTTGTGGTAGCTGTCCGCTATATACTTTAAGGTCCCTCTGGTCTGTGAACGTAGCAGAGAGATGCTTCAATAAACCCCAACCTGACAAAGTATGAAAGAACTTCCACTGGTCCCTCCCTCCCTACTGTGGCAGATTCTGCTAACTGTCCTGCAAAGCCAACTCTCCCCCTCTTCTTAATAATAAAACCTCTTGAGTTGTAGCAGGACTCATGAACATCCATTTATAGTCCACATTTCCCAACTTCCTTTGCAGATGATCATGGCCATAGGACTAAGATTGGGCCAATGGGATGGATGTGAGTGAAAGTGATATGTACAATTTCCTGGTCACATACTTAAAGAGACTTTGTCTTTGACTCTTTTTTCCTTTTCTTTTGTGCTAGAACACGCATGTGCAAAAGATTCAGCTTTGTCTCTAGAGGGGAAGACAACACGATAGGGCTTTGGTTTCCAGTGAGTGGCCTCTAAAACATCAGCATGAATATCCCATAAGAACTTGTTAGAAATGTAGATTCTTGGATCCCACCCTGACCTAATGAATCAGAAACTCTGGAGGTGATTCTGATGCCCTAGAGCAGGGACTGACAAACTATGGCCATGGGCCAAAATCACTGGGTGGCCTGATTTTGTACAGCTGGTGAGTTAAGAATGGTTTTCATATTTTTAAAGAGTTGCCACAACAACAAATAAAAACAAAGAATATTTGATTGACACTATATGTGGGCTGCAAAGACTAAGACATTTAGATATTTAGTATATGGTCCTTTACAGAAAAGTTTCACCAATCACTGCATTGAAGCTTGAGAACTATTGCCATAGGAACTGCTAAGTCAATGAGATAGAAGGAACTTAGATTCAAATAATTTTGTGGAGCAGACTTGCTCTGTCAATTTGGCCAGCTCATCTCAGGACTGCTAAGCAAAGGAAAAGTGAGTGAGCCATATGTGTGTGGGGGGTGGGGTGGAGGACTGTTAATAGCTGCTGAGCCCATACCCTAACAAATGGAACAGGTAAGAAGAAACTACTGGTTTATAGAATGACCCCCCTTTCCACACCTCACTGTTAGCCAGTGACGGGCAATTTGCTTTCAGCCTGCCCCGTCACATCTCTTTAAAGATGGTGGCTCTCTTTAAAGATTCAGATGTTGGGCTCACCTCCAGTTTTCCATATAACTCGAACCCCAGAGGCTTCAGAAAAATTCAAGGTCAAGTTCAGTCTACCTGGCTGATGACACAAATGTTTCCTGCTGAAACAATTTCTTCCAAATAATCTCATAATCAGCCACCTTCTTACCTGCATATCTTGATTCTGACCTATTGCTTTGGAACCCTTGGTGTGCCAGTGCTGAGCTAACCATCATGACCCCCTCTCCGGCTGAGGCAAACAGATTCACCCTTGTTGGAAAAAAAATACATTGTGCGGCATTAGCTCTTAATAGATAGGATTTAATGGTGCTATCCGCAGCTGTCGGCTGTGGGATTTCTTTTTAAGAGGGCGGTTATGATTTAGGCCAGACACATAAGACTATTGCAGTTAGGGAGGTTTAAAGGAGTTGCAAGGAGAGGGGTCTGCATTCCGGGCCCAGCTCCGGTGTTGGCTGGAGCGCCCTGCCTGGATCAGGGGGTGGACGATGGAGCCTCTGCCTCAGGAAGCGCATCACAGGGGAAGGAGGGAAAGAAAGAGTGGGCCCAACTGCAAAGATCAGTGGGCGCACACGGCTCTTCTCGGCCTCTCTGGCAATGGATAAGCCAACGGGCGGGCAGGGGGGCACAAGGCAAGGCCCTGCGCTCGGAGACGGAGCTCGGGCGAGGGGCAGCGCGGGGGGGCCCGGGTTGCAGGAGCGCAGCGGCCGCGCGGCGCTTCGCAAGCGCAGTTGTGACCACAGGCTCGCTCGTGTCATTTTGTGCGCAGTAATGAAGCCTGACGAGAGGTCTCCTGCTTGCAGATAGCCGGCTGTTGTCCTAAAAATGCAAACCACCGCCTCGGGCCATGGAATCGGGAACGGGCAGAGGACGGAGGCTCCGGCGGGGCGCCCCACTGCTAGCTCTCCCTGAAGCTCTCCCCGCTTGGACGGAGAAAGCTGCTCTTTACCCTTGTACATAAGGACACAGAAGAAAGGGTTTTTTTTTTTTTTAATTTTTTTTTTTTTAAGGTGTCCCAGAGGCCGGTGGTTTTAATCCCGACTTCTTTTGCCGAGCAGATATTAAAGACGGGGGAGGGGCTGCCTGCCGCCCATCCCCGGGTCCCCATGTGTTTTCTCATGCAAAATAAGCTTTTTGAACTTGAAAGCTGCACGTTCGCCCCGTTCCCCAGCGCCCCCCGCCCGCCCTCCACCTCTGCGCCCTTTGTTCCCTCCGCGGAGTGGGCCCTGCGATCCGAGCATCCCTCCGCAGGTCTTTAGCGGTGGCTCATTAATAATCGATGGGCCCGCGAGCGCGGGGCTCCGCAGCTCCGGGGCGGCCGCCGCAGGGAAGCCCGGCCCGGGGCAGGCCCCTGGGCCCCAGGCCCCGCGGCGGGGGCGCTGCCCTGGGGACCCGCGGGCCCGCCCAAAGCAGGCCGGGTCGGGGCTGCCTGCCGCGGCCCCCAGCTCCGCTCTGCAACCGACTCGTGCCTCTCTCTCGGCGGCCTTTGTGTGCGGTTGGTTGCTTGTTTTGGAAAGCCGCCTTCCCCTTCCCCTTCCCCTTCCCCTTCCCCTTCCCCTTCCCCTTCCCCTTCCCCAGCAGCCTGCTGGTCCTCGGGCTGCAAAGACTTTTCTGGACTTGGGGAAAGGCAAGTTTTGAGTCGGATCGAGCTCCCCACTGGCGCGGAGGGGCTTTGTGGCCCGCTGCTCGCATCTCAGAAACCCTCCTCCTTCCTCTTGTCAGTCTCCTTGGAAGCAAACCCTGAAGTTGGAAGGGAAAAAAAAAAAAAATGCATGCTGTTTCCTTGTGTTTTTAGGCATCTATTATTTCTATGGAATTCTTGACAGACAACAAAAGATTAAAAAAAAAAAAAAAAGCTGTCGATTTTTGCTGTCAAGGAAACAAGCTGTTCTCCCTCATTTAAGGCTCCCTTGGTAAACCTGGTGGAAACTTTATTAAGAATTGATGAATATAGTCAGTGTCTCACAGAAGTCACCTGGAGTTGTTTGGAGCTACAGTAGGCCACAGGAGAGCTCGATGAGTCCCAGCTAGTGAACCCCAGCTCAGGTGAGTGACCTTGGCCTGGTTAGAAGGGGGTGACCCAGGCAGGGCTTTGGCGGGAGGATGCCAGTTGTGTGGCTCTGCAGTGAAATAGGAGCTCAGGCTACCTCACACTTGTGTAGCACTCTCTGGTTCAAGAGCCTTCAGGGGAACCACCAAACTTGCTCCCCTGTTACCCAGCAGCACATGCAGATCAGCTGGGGCCCCGGGGAAGTTATAGGTAGATGGCCAACCTGCTGCCCCATTAGGGTTTCAAGTACTGAGAACATGTAACTTTTCTGTCTCCCTTTTACACATTTTTCTCTTTATTCTCTATTACTTCTTTGTCAATTACTTTCCTTAAAAGTCTACCTTCCAGGGAAACTGGGCAGGTAGTCGGGGTTATTCTCCTTGCTGTGTTTATATCCCTGTTGGCTCTACCTCTTTTTAAGATCCAATCCATCCTACACACCACTCTGATCTCCATATGAGTGAATCAACTTGAACTGTGACCACATGGGTAGTACTCTGTTGTTTACACAGTGGTTTTAACTTTGTTCTCTGGCAAAGGTCATTTGTACATCTGGACACATAAAATGGAGGCCACCCCAATAGCCTGGCCCATGTCATGAGTCTAAACCCAAGTTGGCCTGTACTTAGGGGAAACATTTCACTGTCAGGGAAACCTGACATCCACCAATCACGATCTTCCCCCTCAGCTCTAGATAGCTTGACTTACCCTAGAAAATAGGCCCTGTGAGCCCTATAAAGAAATCCCTGGCCTAGTCAATGATGGCTTGTATCCATGTTGCTGCTTCTAACTGCTCTATGAATCTTGTGCTTGCCCAAAATCCCTCAAGAAGAGCTCTCTCTGCATCCCTCCCCTCGCCCTGCTGCTTATATGGCAACGTGCTCCTCCAATCCGTGCATTGTCTTTCCTGAATAAAGGTTAGCAGACTTGTTATTAAATTGTATTACTTTTGTCATTTGACAACCTTCACAGCAATCCTGTGAAGTCGGGATTCATTCCCGGATATAAGGCAGCTAAAGCTCAAGCAAGTTATGAATTTGCTCTTTGGCCTTTGTCATGCTGCTACCCCATCATACCCAGGCACTTGCCTGGCAGTTAGGATATGTTTGCAGATGCACAAAGCTTATCCTTTTTTTCTGGGAAGCTGGTAAACCATCAGTTAGCTGTGATATGTACTCAAAAGATTATAATTCAAAATAGAATTGTATTCCTCCGAAAAGAATATGAGCAAAGTGGGATCCCTGGGTGGCGCAGTGGTTTAGCGCCTGCCTTTGGCCCAGGGCACGATCCTGGAGACCCGGGATCGAATCCCACATCGGGCTCCTGGGCATGGAGCCTGCTTCTCCCTATGCCTGTGTCTCTGCCTCTCTCTCTGTCTATCATGAATAAATAAATAAAACCTTAAAAAAAAAAAAAAGAATATGAGCAAAGTACTGTATCATCTCAGAGTAGAGAGAGATTCCTTTTAATGGAGGGAATATGTAGAGTGGTTGGTTAAAGTTGTAGTCCTTGGTACCACAGGGACCTGGGCTAAATCAGCTTCACTATTTCCTGGCTGTTGACATGGGACAGATTATTTAACCTCTGTAAATTTTAGATTCCTCATCTGTAAAGCTAGGTTTGTTTTACTTACCACATTTCCATGGGAATTAAATGAGGTAATCCATGCAACTCACTGGGCCTAGTACAGAGCGAGGACTCAATAAATGGTGGCAATTATTGGAATACTCTGCATGCTTAGGATTTTGACAGCTAGAGATGGGGCAGATGATGACATTTCTTTCTTTTCTTTTCTTTTTTTTTCTAAGTGTGATGGAAAGAATTTTAAGAAGGGGTAAGCAGGTTGTATTTACATTTTATATAAATCACTTTCTGACATTTTCTGTTTCATAGTCCTAAAATTGCACTGTGTGGTACAAGTCCCTCACAAAGAAGGTAATTACCAAGATAGTCTACAATTTGACCAGTACTTTACAAAGCACTATCATCCCTTTTCTACAACAGTTTAGATAGATATTGTTGTCTCCTATTAAGAGAGGAGAAAATAGGAAGCCAAGAGGTAAAATAACTTGTTTTTGGTCACATCTAGTCAGACCAGACTCCTTCCTTTTGCTGATTCTTGCTCAAGACTTCTTTCCTTTGAGACCATTCTATGTCTGCGTCTCTTACTCTTGTATATTAGGCATCATTTCAAGCACCTTATACATTGTAAGTCAGTTAACCTGCACTGCACATCTTTGAAGCAAGTACTTTCATTATCCTACAGAAAAAGGAATTGAGGACAGAGAACATTTCACATGCCCACAGTTTCACAGCATGTGCTGGACCTCTGTTTAGCACTGTTCCCATGAATTTGCGCCTCCCCTGGTTGTGTGCTCTGTGACCTCTGGTTTCCCTTCTGTGATTCTTTCTACCTTATTCCAATAAGAATAAGAACAGCCTGAAGTGAACAAGTCATCAACAGGTGTTTGCAACACCAGGAAGCTCAGCTCAGCAGAGACAAGAGCAGTGAGTATCTGAGCTGCTCTGTTGCACGCCTTCTAGGGCCCCCTTTGACCAGGAGAGATGTGGTGTGGCTGAGAGGCTGCACAAGTAAAGATGCTGGGGTGGGTAGGGTGGGGAGAACATGGGATTTGAAATAAACAGACTGGGATGAAGACCAGTGCAGCCACAGGCACTTGTTCTTCTGGAACCCTAAGCAAATCATTGACATTGTAAGGAGGGGGGGGGTCATAATTACTATGTCTGAAAAAACACTAAGAGTAATATGAGCAATTTTCCCACCTGCCTCACACATTGTTCTCAGGATAAAATAAAGCAGTGCATGAATATGCAATGTGAAGACTCTAAATTGTGTATAAATATGAAGCACCAAAGGGCTCAAACTATTTTTAATATCAAATAAAATCCTGATTTGTCTCGTCTAGAATGGCTAGTGGAAATAATTTGTTTCTATAACTGAATACAGATTAGATCTCTGGGCACCAACGTTCTTTTGACCTACCTTTTAAAAATTTTTTAATCCATTGAGTTATTCTCACCTCCACCTAAGTAGACTTTTTTTTTTTTTTTTCCTAAGTAGACTTTTAATGATTGACTGCATCATAGTCCTTGTCTTAGGAGAGAATCTGAACCCACGGGTCTCCCAGCCTGACACCTTTGTCCAGAGACCAAAGAGGAGACACTCTCCTGGTTTGTAGCATTAATTGATAGTCAGTGTAATCCCCTCACCAGGTTAGGGTATAGGATGAGGTCACATTTATTTTGTTATTCAAATGATATCACCTGCATTTTATCTAACTTCCTCTTCCCCTGTGGTCTTCAATGAAAAAACAGAACTTAGTCTCCATAGATCCATCACTTTATAAAGGAAGAAATTAGAACATCTGATCAAATTGCAAAAGAGCCCCTTTCTCTGCTGGTGTCGATGCCTATTGTCAGGTTGCTCTGTCAAGACTGTCATGGGGTCACTGGTGGTTTCTTAGCATGAGGATCAGGGCAGGGAGGAGGATAGCTTGCCCCAAGGAGGCCCAGCTTCCAGGATTAAAGCCCTATGTGAGCAGCAGTCTCAGTTCTCACACCCGCAGCCCTGTCCTGAGCACACAGTAGTTCCGGAGTGACCATCAAAAGGGAATTGAGCCTTGGCTGCTTCAGGACCAAGGGCCAGTCCCTCCTCTCCAGCAATCCTGATCCTAGAGTTCCGTCATCAGTTTTGGATTCTCCTTTCCTCCTCAGGGGTCCTTTTGTTTCTCCTACAGGCAGCCTCTGTTGGATTTACTTTAGTGCAGGGGTCATGAAACTACAGCCCACGGGCCACATTCAGCCTGCTACTGTTTTTGTGAACTCATTTGTTTGCACAGCTTCTATGGCTGCTTTCACACAGCAGAGTTGGGGACCTGTGGTAACACCCTGTGGCCTGCAAAACCTAGAATATTGACCACCTGACCCTTTGTGGGAATGTGTGCAGACACCCACGACCATCAAAAATGTTAGAGTGACATTGATCACCAAAGTAAAATGTTCTTGGTCCTGTTTATTTTTCTCCTATAAGGTTCTAGAGTCAAATAAATGGATGGTTGTAAGTTACTGCATGTGTGAGGGGTAGCGCCAATCATCAAAGCAACTACACTCCACGTTCTTGTCAAACTACTGCCAACAATTCTTTCATACTCTTTTCCCAGAGCGATGATTTTTTCCCCCCAGAACAAAGAAGATGAGCTCTAAGTTGATTTGATATCTCTACTTCCAGAAATAGAAATAGGTAACAAGTTTTAAATAGAGAACAGTCTGACTCATCAGTATCCCAAACACACTCCCAAGGATAGGGAGTGCTATCATAGGAAACAGCCAATGGCTTCTCAAAATAAATAAGTGCTAGTACTCGTAGTACTAGTAGTCATTTCAGGTGACTTTTGCACTGTCAAAATATAAAGGGACGTGAAATCAATCTTTTTTGAAAGATTCTGTGAACGGTAATTTTTATACTGAAAAACATCCATGAGAAAAGCGCTAGAGTCATGTTGACCCAACTAATTAAAAATGAGAAGATTCACAATGTAGTTTGGCTTTTCCTCTCTCTCTTCAAGAGCCTTGTTGTACAACAGCCTGAGCTAAACATGCTGTGTCAATCTTATCTTTTACATTTCCTGGGTGTTTTCTTCTGAGATCATGCAACAACCCTGTCATTATTTTAAATATTTTTGCCTGTAAATTTCAGAATACTTGATCTGATTTTAATAGGACCCATGTGTGAAATCCTTTATTTTTTTTTCATCTATCGTTCTGATTCTTTCTGCTCTTTAGTACAGCACAGCTTGGTAGCACTAGGTACGTCTTGTTGAAAGTATGTCCATAAATATGTCCCTTGCAGCATGGAACAGCTTGTTAAATTGGCAGTCCTCAGCAGTTTGCCTAGAAAAGTTTGCCTCACTTGCGATAGTCCAAATGTAGGGCAGAACACAGCGTAACTTTTTATCTAATTTTACCAATTGACATATTCTTCAAATTTTTAACTACCTCGTGTCTTTTCCTTACAGAGCCAACACCTGACTTTAAAGTGGCTAAATGTTCTTACAATTGCCAAATGTGGATAGGAAAATTACCTTTTATTACCGGAAATTAATTTGGGGGGAAATTAAAGGAAATAATACTACAATTTAAAACAGGATGCTAAATCCACTGTGGGAAATGCATCCTCATAGGCTGAGGCCACTGATTTCAATTCCTGAGGTGGGATTGGTGTTGTTCTTCATTGTTTTCAAGTTTTGTTGATATACGTTCATGATGTACAATTCTCAATGATACCGTTATTGATATTGATATACTTCGGTATTTTATTGATATGCTCTGATTTTCATCTCTCTCTGGTTAGGATCCTGTTAAGACTAGGAGTGACAAATCTAGAAGGACTTTCAATCCATAGTTTAATGTCACAAGGCTGACCCTTCAGTGCTACAGCCCTCTGCCCTCACTACTGTGAGAGGAGACTGGGTTTTCTCCCTCCCTATGTCTATAGACTATGGGCAGGCAGCACCACTTATGTTTTCAGGCCTCAGAACACCAGAAAAACCTCCTTGTCAGCCTGTAATTACACTTTTTTAAAATTTGCCAAACCTTATCCTGGGGGGAAGCAGCACAACAAGACAAAACAAAACGCATATCTGAATATGGCATCGGTGAAGGGACTTGGGGCTTAGGATAGAGCACAGCACAATGGCTGTGTTCAGTGACCCTGTTTTGCTGGCCACACCCTCCAGATGGCTCTGAATGCTTTCGGGTAAGTAAGTGGCCTGAAGAGAATGCATTTTCCGTGCTTAGTCCCTGTCTGCAGATTTTATCACTAGTAGATTTGCCTGTTTATGAAGAACCTATTAGAAAATATGATTTTAGGAGTTCTTGAAGAAAGCCTTCTTAGAAATCCAAAGTAGACTCTTTAAAAATGACACCCACCCTTTCACCTTCTTCTTAAACAGGCTTTCCCAGCTGCAGGTGAGTGAGGACCACTATGTTTAGATCATTTAAGTCTTACTGAAATTATGTAAGACATATCACCACTTCTGATTCTTCACACCTCTCTCAAGGTTAAGGAACAGGATCCTAAGCTCTGCCTCAGTACTTCTTAAAAGTGGGGGTTTGGATCCTGGAGACGCTGGATCGAATCCCACATCGGGCTCCCAGTGCACGGAGCCTGCTTCTCCCTCTGCCTATGTCTCTGCCTCTCTCTCTCTCTCTCTCTCTCTCTCTGTGACTATCATAAATAAATAAAAATTTAAAAAAAAAGTGGGGGTTTGAGGGACTCCTGGGTGGCTCAGTGATTGGGTGTCTGCCTTTGTCTCAGGGTGCGATATAGAGTCCCTGGATCAAGTCCCACATCAGGCTCCCCACAAGGAGTCTGCTTCTCCCTCTGCCTATCTCTCTCTTTGTTTCTCATTAATAAATAAATAAATAAATAAATAAATAAATAAATAATCTTTTTTAAAAAATAGGGGTTTGAGTCTCACCTATTTCAGAATCATCTTGGGTAGATGTTACAAGTACACATTATTGAGATTTGCTTTTAATTCACTGAACCAGAGCTGCTAAAGTACTATCCAACCTTTTTTTAAATTTTTATTTATGATAGTCATACAGAGAGAGAGAGAGAGGCAGAGACACAGGCAGAGGGAGAAGCAGGCTCCATGCACTGGGAGCCTGACGTGGGATTCGATCCCGGGTCTCCAGGATCGCGCTCTGGGCCAAAGGCAGGCGCCAAACCGCTGCGCCACCCAGGGATCCCCAAGTACTATCTAGGTAATTCTGATACACATGAAAAATCTGACACCATCACATCCATTGTCTTATGCATAGCTAGTGTCAATACAGTTTTTCGTGAAATGAATAAAAATATTCCAGGGAAATTTTTTTTTAATTATGTACTTTTTAAAAAATTAAATGTCCTTCAGGCTTTATGTTGATTTAACCACATTAAAACTGTGACCAAAGACTTTCTAAATTATGGAACCATGGTTGATAATTGAAAGAGAAAATCTCATGGCATCTTGAAGAATATTTTCTAATGCTCTAGGAGGGGTCTGTAAAGCACATTTAAAATAGCTATCCTGGATCACTTTACTTTTTTTTTTTAATTAGAAAAATTTAATTATTGCCAAAAGCTATTTGCTGGAATTGTATAAAAAATGTTTACAGATGCCTTAGGAAGAAAACAGCAGAATGTGGAACTAATTGTGTTGATTCAAGATAATTATGAAACACAAATGACCATTACTTACAACAAGTCCCCTGACAACTGGGGGTTGACTCCAGGGATCAGGCTCAAATGAAGGAAGTAATAATAATAATAATAATAAAAGAGCACTGATATATTTATATGATAATAATCAAACTAGAAAATGTGCCCTATTCCCAAGTTAATAAAGGTCTGTGACATTTCAGGATTTCAATTCCACAAGCCATATTTTTACTAAGTAAAACATGTCCTGTCCCCTAATTTCAAAGGAGTTCCTTGTTGTTAAAAATCTTGAATTCCTATCACATTGACTCTTGGGACTAAGAGGTGAATGAATTTCATTTCCTGACTTTCCTTTATGGTGGAAAGTGACATATTTGGGTATGAATTGTTTTCATTTCTTTTTCATCCTAGATTGTCAGTGAGATTTCATGCCAGGATTGCAAGTAGAAGCCCGGAAAAGACCTTCTGGATGCTACAAGATATCTTGGCACAAAAGACTTGAGGAAATCTAATGTAGTTTAGATGATCATCGGGGTATTTGTAGGCTGTCCCCAACCTACGTGGACCTCTTGTTCTATTGTGATTTCCTCATGCTCTAATTAGACTAAAAGATAGAATTAAAAAAACAGAAAGGCCAGAAACTTCTAGTGGAAATCACCACCAATAGGGGACCAAGCACAATTTTGAGTCATCCATTGAACAGGAACATCTGGAAGAGAGAATCTAACACCTTTGTGGGAAAATAGTTAGGCTTCAATTTCACAATGCGAAACTGAAAGATAAGCTGTAAATCAACATTTAAGTCTCCAGACCAACACCGTCTAATAGAAATAGAAGGTGAGCCACACATGTCATTTAAAATTTACTACCAGCTACTTAAAAATAAAAGTATAGAGAAACAGGTGAAAGTAATTTAATAACATATTTTATTTAAACCATTTCCAAAATATCATCTTAACATTTAATGAATGTAAAAATTATTAACGAAATATTTAACATTCTTTTATCATACTATGCCTCCACATCTCAATCTGAATTGGTCATATTTCAAGTGTTCAGTGGCCACATGCAGGTAGTGGCTGGATATACTGGATAACTTAGGCCTGGGCTGATAATCGTCCATCTGATATGAGTTCTCTAAGAGGGACTCTTTTGAGGGATGAATTATTTGAAAAGCTGTAAAATGTTGTCATTTCTATGTGATCTTGAGACTTGCAACTATGAGTATATATGGGTGAATGGCTAGACGGAGTGAGAGTGGGGAAATCTGCTTTGATACATGTGAAGGCTAATCTTGGGTTTGCCCAAGCTGCGGAGGCTGAGCTTTTCCAGAATGATTATTTGTTCAGTTTGTGCATTTACTAGGTTGGGCTGTCAGACACTGCAGTTTGCAGTGTGCTATGGCTCTGCTGGACGACTAGACAATTGGATGATACTTTCAGATGTCTTCGCTCTCTGCTAGTGGCTGTCTCACTCCAGCTTGTGATATAGCAGCTGCTTATACCTCCTCTGCCAAGGATGCAGAGCCAGTGCACTGGTCCCATTCTAGGCTCTCACTGTTGGCTGGTAACTGACAGGCATCTCAAGGAGCCAGACGTGATGTTCATGGCAAGTGTAAGTGTCACAGGCAGAGTGAAGGTTGGGCAACACCACAACTCAGATTTTGATTTATTCTCAATCTGAAGTGTGCCACATCAATAATAGATTATTGCCCTAGAAACTTACCAGCTTTCTTGGACCATTTTAGTTTATTTCTGGGTTTCAAGCTCAAAAAATTGTTAATTATACATCTTAGCTCATGACACCATGTCATTAGTTTGCACCGGCTTCTCTCAACCAACTGGCTGATTCACTTGTATATCATCTCTCTATCTCCCTATCATCTATCCATCCATCTTTTTATCGACCTATCTCCTCTGATTCCCATTTCTTTATTTCTCACTGCCATTCTTGTTCTTCCTCCTATCATAAGCAGTCATATTAATGTGTTTGGTGATATCTTTTTGTTTTCACATGTTTTTATAAGACACGCATTCAAGTTTATACAAATATCATTATGTTAGATAGATCACTCTATTTTCTTTTTATCATTATGGCCTATTGTTTCTAAGACCTACCCCTATAGCTGTGTAAACATCCAGCTATTTGTTTCTAATTGCTGAAGGATACTTTATAATTGACATCTACTATGTTTTACCTGTCCACCAGTGATAGTCTCTATGATTGACTCTCACCACCATAAACAACAGTGTAATAAATATCATGGAAGATGCCCCCCACTGTATGAGAATATTTTTGAGAATTATATCCAGAAAAGAGTACTATTTATTATAGGGAACATTTAATTTAACTAAGTACCACCAAGTTGTTTCCAGAATGTCTGCACCAGTCTATGCTTAAGTTAGCAGGCATATGAAGGTTCTGGTATACCCAAATGCCCAAAACACTGGCATTATTCAGTTTTCCAATTTTAATCAATCTAATGAGTTTCTTGAGCTTTTTTTTGCTATTTTGTCAAAGTGTATGGTAAAACATAAAATTGGGAAGCAAAACTAGATGATAAAATCCAGTTTTCTATTCCTTTTGAAAACATTTGACCACATGCTGGTTGTTACAGGACAAGAGGCAATAAAGTCACTTCCAGTACTATGCTGAATAAAAGTGTTAGGAGTGTGCATCGTCGATTTGTTCGTGGTCTTAGAGGAAGATTGAGTACTCACCATTGAGTATGATATTAGCTGTAGATTTGTCATAAAAGGACTTTATTATGTTGTACATTTTCTCTGTACCCACTTTGTTGACAGTTTTAAAAAATCGTAAATAGATGCTGAATTTTGTCAAATGTTTTTTTCTGCATCTGTTGAAATGATCATATGATTTTAATGTTTCCTTTTGTCAATCTGGTGTATTATGCCGATTGATTTGCAGATGTTGAACCATCCGTGCATCTCTGAATTAAGTTCCTTTTGATCATGCCATACAATCATTTTAATGTATTTAAAGTATAGTTTGCTAATATTTTGCTAAGGATTTTTGTATCTGTGTTCATTAGGGACACTGGCCTATAATTTTTGTGATGTTTTTGTCTTGTTTTTGTATCAGAGTAATGCTGGCCTTGTAAAATGAGTTTAGAAGTGTTCCTTCCTCCTCAATGTTTTGGCAGATTTCGAAAAGTGTAGGTGTTAAATCTTTGAATGTTTGGTAGAATTCACTAGTCTGATCCTGAATTTTTGTTTGTTGGGAGGCTTTTGATTACTAATTCAATCTTCTTACTAGTAATGAGCCTATTCTAATTTTTTATTTCTTCCTAACTCAGTCTTGGAAGATTGTATGTTCTGGGAATCAATCCATTTGTTCTAGATTGTTCAGTTTGTTTGCATATAATTGTTTGCTTATGATCCTTTGTATTTCTGTGATATCAGTTGTAACTTCTCCTTTTTCAATTTGATTCTATTTACACAAGGTTTTGTCTTTATTTCTTGGTGAGTCTATCTAAAGGCTTGTCAATTAAGTTTATCTTTTCAAAGAACAAGCTTTTATTTTCATTGATCTTTTCTATTGTCTTTTAGTCTCTTTGTTCCCATTATGATTTTTATCATTTCTGTCCTTCTAATGACTTTGGGCTTCATTTATTCTTTTTCTAATTCATTTAGGTGTAAATTCAGATAACTTATTTTAGATTTCTCTTATTTCTTGAGTTGGGTGTGTATTGCTATGAACTTCCCTCTTAGAATTGCTTTTGCTGTATCCCATAGATTTTGGTATGTCATATTTCTATTTTCATTTGTTTCTAAATATTTTTAAATTTCTCTTCCGATTTCTTTGATGACCTGGTGGTGGTGCAGTACCATGTCGTTTAATCCTCAGGTTTTTGTGGGTTTTTCTTTCCTCACTTAGGTCTGCTAATATTTGCTTTATATATTTTGATGCTCCTCTGTTGGGTGCACACATATTTTTAAATATTGTATCTTTTTGCTAGATTGGCCCCTTCATCATTATGTAATGCCATTCTTTGTCTTTTATTACAGTCTTTGCTTTAAAGTTTATTTTGTCTGATATAAGTATAGTTACATAAGTTTTCATTTCCTTTGCATGGAATATATTTTTCCACCCTTTCACTTTCAACCTGTGTGTCTTTGGATCTCACTCACTCTGAAGTGAGTCTCTTGTAGGCAGTTTATAGATGTGTCTTGTTTTTTTTATGCATCCAGCCATAGCCTTTGACTGGAGAATTTAGTCCATTTACATTTAAAGTAGTTAGTGAGAGGTAGGTACTTAGTGACATTTAAAAATTTGTTTTCTGGCTGTTTTTTTATTCCTTTCTGTTACTTTCTTATTTTTCTTTCTTCCCTTGTGGTATGATGAGTTTCTTCAGTGTCATATTTAGATTTCTGTCTCATTTTCTTTTGTGTATTTACTGTAACTTTTTGATTTGTGGTGTGGTTCACATATAACACCCTATGGTATAGCTGTCTATTTAGGTTGATAGCAACTTAAATTTGAACACATTCCAAAACCTTTCATTTTCACCTCCCTCATATTTTATATTTTTGATGTCATATTTTACCACTTAATCAACAGCCTGGTTTGTTCTTGATAAGTTCCTATTGTTGAGGATATGCCAAGATCTGTCAGTGTTCCAAGGGGAGGTATCTCATTTAGCACCTAGTTTCAGGCTGATGAGAAGCCAGACCCTTAGGCAGCAGCTTTTAAAATATGCAAATTTATACAGTCCATTGGGGCCACAATTGTAAACCCTCTAACTTGGCCTCTCGACCAGGAGATCTAGAGTGGGTGACAGCTGTAATAATTGGGGCTCCAGATGTGTGGGTAAGCTCCTTTCTGGGAGGTATTGGCCAAGGAAGTGTGCCAGGATGCTGTCACTTTGTTCACATTCCCTAGGAGTGCCTCCATAACTTCTAGATGTGTGGGAAAACTGAATCCTGCCTGTTAGGCCGAAGGTACAGGTCAAGTAAATAGGCCTTTTCACTGGGAGACTGGGGGTGTGTTCCAGTCTGCTGTCTGTGCAGTGCCCTGGGGGTGGTGGCCCCCGAAGACTATCTTTCTCATTGTTAACATCTCTTGGAGCTTAGGAACTCCAGCCCCCTTGTCCACCAGGGCCAGACAAATAATGGCATCTCCTGTGTGGCTTATGTGGACCTGCTGGCTTTAGTAGGGCAGCTGGAAAGTGTATGGGTGTGGCATACTCACCAGATTCAGAAAAGGAAGTGGGAAAATGTCTTGACCATCTGGCCTGGGGGCATCAGTGCTGCAGGAGAGTACCTTGACTGTGGGTGTATGCTTGCCCTAGGAGAGAGGCTGAAGAATGCCATGACTGCTCCTGTTTGTCAGCCCCAGTCAGGATACAGTATATGAGTTGCAACTGCCCATGCTCATTGACTTTAGTAAGGGACTGAGAGAATGCTATGATTATCGATGCTCAATTGCCCTAGCCAGGGAACAGAGTGTCACTGCAACTGCCTCCACTTTCTGACCTGGGCAAGGCAGTATGACAGTGTCATGAATTTTTGGTGAGACTTTGTCTCTACCTCTCCTACTCATCTCAATGTAGTCTTTTTATTCTTTGTTGTGGAGAAGTAGTTCAACCAACTTTCACAGGGAAATGATCAGTATGTACTGTAGATTTGATGTGTCCGTGGGAGGAAGTGAGTTCAGAATCTTTTCTTGTTGCCATCTTGAATCCCACTTCCCATCCAACATTTTAAATAGCTTCTTATGTCCATGCACTTAAAAAACTTTCAGCAAACATTTGTTAAGTGAATAAGTGAGTAAATGAACAGTAAAAGGGAGGGCTATATATTAACTTGAATACCATGTAAAAGTGAAAGAATGTGTCTATATCCTGTAATATGAGTAACAGTGATTATAAGAAGGTGAGAACAGGATCTAAAGACAGTAAATTAGAAGATATGTAGGAAATGAAGAAAATACAAATGGTACAGTTTATGCACATATTCTCTAGATATTTATTCATAACTAGATTCATTGTAAAAATAATTTCAGAAATGATCTTACATAGTTGGTAAAATTGTTCTTTGGAATGTTAAGAAAGCCCTTATTATCTGAACAAAATCATTTGAACAAAAGGTCATTCTATAATTTGTTACCAGTATGGGATTCATCTTCATGCACTCACTCTTCAACTGCACAACTCATTGACAGATGTGGCTAAAAACTATTCTCAATGTCCCAGTCCATTCTTTAACACCCTACAAGAGTTTGCAGAGAATTTTAAACCTCCCCTTCTGACTTTAGGTCCTTCTCAGTCTAGAAGCTGTAATGGGGTGTGTGGTTTTCAAGTCCTGAGCCTTAGTCCTGCCCTTCAAAATCAGGCATTAGCTCATCTCCAGCTTACGGTGCTGGGGGATATTTCACAGTCAAAGATAGACTGGTTAAAGCTAATAAGAATCTACATATCCATGGAGATCACAGATAATGTAGCAAGTCAAAATTATAGAAGTCATTACCACTGAGTATTCAGGAAGAAAGAACACTAAACACATGGGTCAGAGATGTGAGACATTTACCTACCTTAGTAAAAACAAAGGATCAAAAATAATAGATTGTGCCAGATGTTTGACATTACAGAAAGATGCTGAAGCTAGCACCACTGAAAGCTTTACTCACAGAGGTAAGAGATTCAGTTGGTTGAGGGTGTGGCTTGTTGTGCTGGGGCCAGAAGCTTCTTACCACTTGTCCTACCCCCATATATTTGGGGCAAACCTAGAAGTATAGCACCTTCATCAGGCAAAAATAGAGAAAGTCAGGACAATATTTGTCCACCTGCTTCTCTCCATTGTCTGGTTACTGAACACCCAGTTTTGCCAGGTTTTCCAGTTTTCATTGGAAAAGTCAACAAGTAGAGAGCATATCAGAGCCCCAACAGCAAAGAGCAGAATGAGCTGATCTAATCTTGACCTCACTTCCCAGACTGTGGTGCTGATTCTGGAGCTACCACACAGGCTGGGAGGGATTCTTCTCTTCCTTTGCCTCATTTCCTCACATCATGAGGAATTAAGGATAATATGGACTTTCTGCTTTTAAGGGTGAGCCAATACTTCAGTTAGATCAGATCCCTTTGATTCTTGTTAAATTAGTAAATGAAAAGGTAGTTGAGTAGCAAATGAATCTCATGTAGCAGTTTTTCTCGTTGCCCTTCTAGCAGATAATAGTTAAGGGTTTTAGGGGCAGGGGATGATTTTCATAAACAACTGACCCCAAAAATGTTGCAGGCAAACAAATTCACAGCACATCTCAGGCTACAGACATTATAAACTTTTGATTGGGATGATATGTCTATATTTCAGTAAGCCGTCAATATATTGCGTTATGTATTGATGTGTGTATCGATATTCCTGATATGTATTACACTTACACATACAAATAGGTAAATAAGAGAGGGGGAAAACTGTAGCCTGTAGCCTGTGCATTCTCTATAGCCTCTACAGAGAGATACTAAGCAGCAAAATATTGGTGTTGTTTCTTACGGGAATGGAAAAGAGTATCTTTATTTTATTTTATTTATTTATTTGAGACACACACACACACACACACATACACACAAACAGGATGGGAGGAGGGACAGAGGGAGAAGCAGATTCCCTGCTGAGCACTGGGCTCCATCCCATGACCCTGGGATCATGACTTGCGCTGAAGGCGGTTACTTAACCCACTGAGCCACCCAGGAGCCCCAGAAATGGAAAAGAATATTAAACCATATTTAAGAATAAAAACAAATAGGTAGTCAAATGCCCTAAACAAGTAAGCAACTAAGCCAATTGGTTTAAAATAATTTTTTTTTTTACTTTTTATTTACCTTGGGCAGCAAAAGAAACACCACCATTATCTCTAACCACCTCACCGTATTATCCTCCCTTATTGTTATTTAAATTTGGTACATAATAATAAAGCAGCATCAAGGCACCTCAATTCATTTGATCTAAAACTCCCCTGTTATTCTAAATGCAGTAACAATTTCTAACGTGTCATCTTCCGACTGGGATTTTAATGAAAGGATGTTCTTTTTCCTGTTTTTCTTTTTTTTTTTTTTTTTTTGATCGTTTGTTTGTGTGATTCTGCAAAAATATTTAGCCATTTTCAGCTTCGGAGATAGTTTTCCACCTATAAAATAAATATCTGGTTTTAAGCATTTCTGCTCCAGAATGAAATGAGAAGCGAAAGGCAGTATCCATTAATTTATAATTAAACTGGTTGGGAAAAGAGAAGCACATGCTAGCAGATTGGTCCTCGGTGACTGATACGCTCCCTGCTGCAGAGCCACCGCTGGAGGATGATTTATTATTTTTCCTAATGTTTCTCATTCTCATTTCAGCCAAGAAGGTCACCCACAAAAGATGGAATCCAGAAAAGAGGCGACACAGTTTGACTTTGGGTGGCTGCCTTTCTTTCCTTTCCTTCACTTAAATTTTAGTATTTACAGCTTACTAGTCTTAAATTTGACACTCAGCAGACATAAACTGTATTCTTGAGAGGATTAAAGGATTATTCACTCACTAGCTTAATCAGATTAATCAGAGATTTTGAACAAGATATCTATTGCCATTCACAAGATGCGACGTGTGATCACTGCCTGCTAGTTGAATTTGGCTTGAGCAGACACACACACATGCACATACACATGCATACACATGTGCACACATGCACACACGCATACACTCATGTAGACACACATAGCCCTACACACACTGATTTTTATTTTACATATTATTTTAAAATACTTATTTTAAAAGTCATGATCAATTAGTTTCTAAGGCTTACTTTGCCTAATGACAGACCAAAGAAAATGTTATGTGCCTGTATGTTTTATAATGCTATTTAGATTTGAATTACTTTATTCATTATGGGTTGTTTGAATTTATTTTTAGAACTGCCTTTTTAATTGTCATATCATTTGTTAAGCGACTCTCTGGAACTTTTTAAGGAAAAACTATCATTTCCATTTTTTTTGCATTCATATGAAGTAACTCTTGAAATATGAATATTACTGAATTATATTATAATGAAAGAATAAGAAATATCCAGAAAAATAGATCTGTTGTTTATTATTAATACCAATAGACAATAATAATTATTGCTTTTCCATTCCTATTAAGAGCTTAAATTCCGTTCTACATTCATTTTAATAAGCTCCTTTTTTTGCAGGAACAGGAGGCAGCAAAGACCCTTTGTACTTCAGACATATTAAACCAGGATTGGGACCAACTGTCCCATTGTAGGAACTCTTATTTTAAAGCAGCCCGAGTTAAGCAGATTTTGTTGGATTTACTTTCATTTGGGTCTTATGCTATTTGGGGGATAGACAATGCAATATTGGAAATATTCTCAAAGACAGGAAGAAGCAAAATTAAAATGCAAGCCCTATTCGTCCACTCTATTAATCAAAATCACTTGATCCAGGAACTCTGGAGACCCCTGGGAGCAGACTTTAGATATATTGGTCTTTTGGTTCAGAAGGCAGTGGATTTTGATGCTCTTGCTTCTCAACTAGAATCTTATTTCTGACAGTTATACAATTAGTATAACATCTTCATTAATCTATATACTACTCACTAATGTTCAGTGGTGATGCTGTCTTTAATACAGTATACCAATACCTGATATTTAAGCTTATGTTGTATTTCAGATGTTTCAAAGTCCTTTCACAGATTATAGCAACCCCATGAAGTAAAAAGGCCTTCCAAGACCTATTTTATAGATACAGAGAGAAAAAGTGCTTTATCCAAGGTGAAGTAATAGAATTAGGACCAATATCCAAGTCTTGTGAGTCTAAAGAAATGCCACTCTTTCTCCTCTTGTACTTTGATGACTGTGGGTTTATGATGGTGCCAGATACACCCACCCTGCCCAGAGAATGTGTGTGTCTGTGTGTATCTATGTGTCCGTGTATGTGAGATGCAATGCAGCTTAGTAAGTTTATAGGTATGGTTTGCAGCAATGAAATAAAATAAAGGATAGTTCCAACTTAGCAAACACTGGAAACCAAAAACAGCCAATAAAAGTGAACAATGAATTTTGGTCAGTTTCCTGGGCTTTTGAGCTGCAATAAGGTTTTATAGCTACACCACAGCCAAAAGTTAGCAAAGGATGAAATCATGAGCTACTATTTCACAGCCATCAAAGCCCTTGAAGCTCTGGCTAACTTTTATGTTTATGATTTGCCACGCACATTACTTCTATTATCTCATCTAATCCTAAGATAGTTTTCTCATTGTCACTCCCGTTTTCAGATGGAGAAACCAGAACCCAGACAATTTAAGTGACGTGCACAGGTCACAGGGTTACCAAACAGCAGGTAGAACCTAGAGCTGGATGCAGGACTTCTATTCTTCATCACCCTGCCATCAAGTATGTATTTACAGTTTTGGCTGCTTTACAAAATACGATTTCTATGCTGACACCTAATAATCTTCACCTAATTATTGCACTGTTTCTGTGTTTGCAGCCCTATCTTTTAACAAAAATGGTGATGCCTATTCTGGTTTCATTTCGGTCATAATATGCTTTAAAGGCTCAATACATGCCAGATACATGTGGGATATTTCTCATTCATCTCTGTTAATCCTCACTTGGGAGATTGGAATTGTTTGCTCATTGGCAGAGAGAGAACATACAACTGGGAGAAAGTGAGCAACCTGTCCAAGTGCAAGGCCAAGGAAAAAAGCAATTTTATCCCAGTCTGATTCCATGCCCTCTTGGTCTCTCCTTGCACCTGAACACGAGGCCATAGCCCAGGGGGCAGTGCCCTGAGCTTCTGATCCTAGCCTTACTAGAAGTGACATAACCAGAACACAAATAAAAACATTCCTTATTTCAGATTTGCAGGATTATCTTCTCCCCACATGGGGGCCAGAAAGTCTTCCTCTATTTTAGCACTGAGTAATCCAACCCAGTTTCCCTTTCCTTTGCCTGGACCTCAGTAATCTTTTTTTTCACTTTTAAAAAACACTTTGTTAATTTTTAATCAAAGGTACTATATTATTTCTGATTATCTTCCTTCCTTTTGGAGAGGGTGAACTGTACTTGGTGATTTGGTTTTCAATGTGAATCTCCTTCAATGGTTTTTGTTCCAAAAGTACAAAGATCAAGATCATCTGTTTAACTAGGTAGAGCTAATTCTACACTTATTCCTACCTTGCTGGGTAGAAAAATGATAAACGTTGGGAAGAATGCTGTTATTTTTTTTTTTAAATCCATGTGCTTAAGTATTCGAGGCTATCTATGTTCAGGGACCAGGAATTATTTTAGAGAGGCATGACTAATTTTTTCTTGTTTGTGTTTTTAACTATCATTTGCAAAATAGCTCAAGTATAGTGAGCACACAAGCTTATCAAATACATACATTTCCTGCACACACCCACATCCTCACACAGCGTTATGGGCACACATTTCCTCATGCCCCAAAGTGGAAAAAAAAAAAAGCTGGTTTAAGAATAGAAGTGTATCATAAACCTCTCCTCTGAGAAAACATATGCATTGGATTAAAACCACACTAAATTTCTTCCTCTAAAAATATTTGGTAGTGACTTTATTCTGTTAAGAGCAGTTGTTTTATTTCACAGAAAATGTAAATAAAGCAGTACCATCATGGAAGTTGATGGGATTACAAAAATAAAGTTGGTCCGTTTGATACATTATTGTCTCGTATTCAAATATATACTGGAAAGGTCCATAATATGTTACCTAAACATATGAAATAACTTTTGGACTTGGTTTGAAGTGATTTGGACTCAATTACTTTTTGAGGAGACATGGATATGTGAGCAGCTTGAGGTGTGTGTGTGTGTGTGTGTGTGTGTGTGTATACACACACACATGTGCACTCTCCAGTTGGATTTCTCAGTTATTTTTTTATTTACAACTACTCTGTTGTTGCTTATTCTGCATTTTCAATGAAGGCCAATACTTCTGGAAGAGCCAGGTCCTTGAGAAATCGTGTATAGAAGATGTTCTCGACTTAGCATTTCACGGAGAGAGAAATCTGATGCCATTTTAACCTAAACCAAAAGAGATTATGTGACTGTCTTAGTGGGCTCCAGGATCACTTAGATTTAGTGTCTGAGCAAAGATATTGGATTTCGGTAATTGCAACCATTGGGTTAACATGGCAGTTATTCGAAATGAATGACCCATGTAGGTGGGACTTCAAGGTTATGGGTCACTGGAAACCTTTCCCTGGTTTCTGCATACAGCTGCTCACCGGTGGGGGCTTTCCCACTAGCTGGGGTCTCCTTGTGGCAAATGCCAAGCCCCACTCTCTCCCTCATTCTTCTGAATTGGGGTCGGGGGAGGAGAGTGAGGCACAGAAGAGACTTCTCAGCTTGAGTGTATTGTTTATGGAAAAAGCAGTAGAGACAGAGGATGTGGGCTTCGTAGTGAATCTGCTTATAAGTATTTATTTATTTATTTCAATTTATAAATAAGCCTGCTGCTACTGACTTCTGGAAATGTCCTACATCCAGACCTAGGTGGAGTATTTATATGCAAAACCAAAAATCTACATTTAAGATGTATGTGCTTTACATGTAAGTTATAACTATAAAACCAAAAAGTTGAGAATCCATTCATTTACAACAGACAGGTACTTATTTTGTCAGTATTTATTTTTGCATGGGTTACAGTTCCACTTAGAGCTCTTTTGGACCCTCTTGGAATCCCTAAGAGTCAGTGACAATGGTGGTTTGGGAGATGCACGTTTTTACCAGCCATCGCTTAGATCTCTGAGCTATGTTTGCTCAGTTCTCCAGACGCGCCCCAGCCTCCCACATTCTATCTCTTCCCCAATGGAGAGTCCACTAAAAGCAATTTTTCTAGAGTTCCACTATATTTGGGGTTTTTCCATATCTTGCTCAGTCACCAGCACCTATGCCCCTTGTGTGTGAGGCACAGGCGGTCCCCTTCCTGGTATTATTATAGGAAAACAATATAGAATTGTAAAACATGTAAAATCCTCAACTGGAAAAGAACGAGGCCAATACAATGGAAGCTAACATCCCAATAACAAAAAATAGGATCATGTTGCTTTAGTTCCAAGCGGCAGGCCCTCCTGACCTCTTTAAAAAAAAAAAATCAACGCATTAATGATGCATTTGCAAACAAACTTGTTTTTACCTTGTGCTGACAGTCAGGCATGTGGGAGGTTAGAGAAAAGAAAGGAAGGCAAGGCAAGGGGATTGCTTTGCTCTCCGGTCTTGGTTTCCTGGCCTTGGCTGATGGAATTATTGTTTATTTTTTTAATTTTCAGAGGTAGGCTGATGACAGCTGAAGAAGACTGTATTTGCTGAGGAGCAGCATGATGGTAGAGAGGAGCAGAGCTCCTGAGGGAGACCTAATGGTTCCTCTCCTTCCTGCACGGAGATAAAGACTTATAATAAGCGTGCATGTTCACCATCTGGCTCTGTGCATGTGGTCCTTATGGAGGGGAAAGCAGCACAATCTGTAAATGATCAGGAGCCATGGCGCTCTCTCCAGAGAATCCACGATGCAATCAAGGTGACAGATGGCATGGCCACTGCTGTGGCCTCATGGAGAAGATCAAAATCACCTTCAATAAACTCTGACTGAAATGGGCATGAGCACCTCAAAAAAGTCAGTTTGTCAGTCAAACTGCCACAGCACGCTGCATTGGGAAACATAGCGGCCAGCTCTCTGTTTTCAATCGTTTCCGTCTGACTGGGCCTGAACTATGATCTTTCTCAAATTGTCCTTTCTGTTTAGCTGAAGCAGGCCAGCAAATTGCCAGATTCATTGCTTTATTGAAGAAAATTGAAAACACGATGTCCTCAATTCCAGGGACGCGCGGCTGGCAGGTGCTGGGACACCCAAGCGCTGAAAGTGGATCCCTGTGTCTTGGGCCCAAGTTCGCTCAACTTGAGGCAGATTTTTGGGTATGAAAATAAAATGCAAATGTGTGCCTGGCCTGAAAAGATCAGCTGGCAGTGGATATGGAAAGGGTATTCGGTGTCCAATGGATGTGTGTTGAATAAACACATGCTTGAAAAGAGAAGGAGGAAGGAGGAAGGAAGGAAGGAAGGAAGGAAGGAAGGAAGGAAGGAAGGAAGGAAGGAAGGAAGGAAGGAAGGAAGGAAGGAAATGAAGTCTCAGTGTTGTTGGTACCATGTATTTTAATAGCAGGCTGCCTTGATGATAGATTTGGTATCTGTTTCCTTTTCTATGCATGTTTATCGAACATATGTTTCTGTGAACTTGAAGCCTTGGACTTAAGATCAATGAAATACAAATGCATAATTTTGTCCCAAACAACTTGCGTACTATTTGTAGGGTCGGCAGGTTCAGACAGATTTCCGTGCTTGACCTCCCTCCACGACTGAAAAATTTTTTTAAAGCTCCAACTGCTCATAAAACTGGAGGGGAATGAGTAAAAGTTACTCTACTGGGAGAAAAATACAGTACTGTCTTTTTTAAAAAAAAAGATTTTATTTATTTATTTATTTATTCATTTATTTATTTATTTATTTGACAGGAGAGAGAGAGAGCGAGAGCAAGAAAGACAGCCCACAAGCAGGGTGAGAGGCAGAGGGAGAAGCAGGCTCCCGCTGAGCAGGGGGCCCCATGCAGGACACAGTACTGCCTTTCAAGAAGTAAGGGCACTGATTCCGGGTCAAAGATGATGGATCTGAATGAAAGGACTCCCCCCTCCCTCTCCCTCCTCTTCCCTTGGCAGAGTTCCACTGTTGTTTTTCCTCCCAAGCTCCAGGAAATGTACGTTTCAAGCAAAAGTCAACTTATCCAACCTTGTGGTCTCCCAAGAACCCAATATCTGTTATCTGGTCCTGGTGTTTTATATTATGAAGCCTGTGAAGAGATTCAAAATTCCAACATTCCATTGATTTTCCTGCTCGAAACTATAATCTTCTAGCTTTGCATTCTTGCTTGATTTAAAATCCAAAGCCTGCTCCTGCCCTGTCTCCATCATCTGTGTTGTAAATTATTTGTTTGACAGCTGAGAAATATCTTCTGGTGGAGTCCTGGGCTCTCACAAAGGCTTTATGCCCCTCATAGGTGCTTCTGAATGCCAAACATCCTGCTCTAGAGGTTTACAAACACAACTATAGGGCCTCATCCCGAATCTGTGTACACAAAACACAAGAAACTATGAAAAAGGCCTCACATTTTGAGTAACACGAATAGCAAGAACTTTGTATAGGGACTCTCTTTGCACAGGGCACATGAGTAGAGCTGACTGTTACGTATCACAGTGATGTGTGGTCTCCTAGGAGCAGAGGACTAAATTTATTCAGAAAATATCTATTGCAGATCAAACCCCTACTAGGTATAGGCTGTCCTAGGAGTTGAGAAATCAAACTTCATGAAGAAAAGTAGGTACCAAATGGTTCTTTTATGGGCACTGTGCTCTGCCCACCCCCCCTCCCCTTGGGCTGGCTCTCTGGTGAGCAGGCTTTGCATTCTCATCAATAAGAGCTGTTGTGGAACACACGGCCCAGACGTGTGAGCTGGTGGGAGCATGCTTCCCTGTCCCAGGAGACGCTGTGTGTATTCTCCAGCCTGGCCTCTGGCTCTGGGGATGACAGGTTCTGTAATAGATATGTTCATCAACACGGCCACAAGGAGGGGTGGCAGGCTGGGTCATTTCTGCCTTTTGGTGGCAGTGTCTTCCCCCAGACTCCAGCTGCTGGTGCGGAGTAATGCTTCAGAAAGGCAAATGGGTCTAACCCTTTCCTGAAGGAACAAGACTATATGGGGAAATTCAGCAGGGACCAGGGGGTTAAAGTAGCTTCCCCTGGAACATGAATGTTCTGCGTCATACATCCCGCATGAAATGTAGTCATCAGAGCTTGGCCTAAATTCAGATAATTATGTTCTGGTCCTCTCTGGCATGGAGTGTCACCTGATTATATGCCAATTGCATAACCATATATCATTACTCTCTTTTATGTCCTATCATTTCTAAATAATACATTGCTTAGAGAAAGTTCCTTTGTGGTAATTTGAAAATGTAGGTCTGTCAGCAAAGCTTTATCTCTAAACACTGCATTTCTACCCGTGCTCTGTATGTCCATGGGTGCTGCAGGTAAGAGGGTGTGCGGAGCTCCAGAGTCCACCAGCTCTGAAACCCAGGAGGAGAATGGCCTGTGGTCATAATAAGGACAGTAGGTCCAACATGGACTGGGTAATGTTTTTAAGCACAGAGAGTGCTTTCTATTTTTACTTTTTGAAAGACTGATAGAATGCTGATGGATTACACAGAAATTTTAAAACATGCATGCAAAAAGATAGGCAATCTAAAACTTAGAATTCCAAAGCATGCCACTGAAAAGGACCTTGTGATAACACCAATAAATGAATGTTAATTTCCCAAGCTAAAATGTTAATTTTCCCGAGCCACTTGGACTTCTTTTCAAGAGGATAGTGTTGTCTTATGTCAAAAGAAAGAGTGGGTGGGTCACTAATGGTAAAACAGCTCAGACATAGCTCCATTGGTTTTGGAATAAAGATGTGGAATACTGTCCTGCGTGTGTAGGATGTCATCATATGAGTTTACACCAGCTATAAATTGGGTATTTGGAGGCAACTGCATTTTTTAGTCAGATTCCAACTAGCAGGTGCCTGGGTAGCTCAGGAGGCTAAACATCTTGACATTGGTTCGGATCCCAATTCCAGGGTCCTGGGATGGTGCCCCATATCGGGCTTCCTGCTTAGTGGGGAGCTTGCTTCTCCCTCTCCCTCTGTTACTCTCTCTGCTTGTACTTGCTCTCTCTCTCTGTCAAATAAATTAATAAAAACCCATTTTTAAAAAAAAGATTGCAACTTGAACCCTCAATGTCTGCATTTTTTCTGTCCGTGCATCTCTGAACAAGAATGATGGTGAATGACGATGCCACCCAGTACATCAAATGCTTCTCAAGCTGCTGGTGTATTTTGGTTCAGCTTTCGTGATTTTTTTTATTACCAGATTTGTGACTTAAAAAAAGATCTCTCAGCAAAATATTTCTGTTATAGTATGATGTCTTGCTTAGAAAGGTTAATAAACATTTTACAGAACACATTCATGTTTTGTTCTACTGATTGCTTGACACTCATTTTAATCTTCATCAGGCTAGCAGTGAGCAAATGGTTCCTGTTTCCCATTAGATTCCTCCACCCTCCATAATGAATGAGCTGTTGATTTCATTTCAATGAATTCTCTTTGGTGAACAATCCACTATAACAAATGCTTTCTTTGGCCATAGAATCATGTTTCCTCCATATAAATATGCTATTTTGGGGGCATTTTGTGCTGGTGTAGGGCACAGTTCTTTTCTTAAGAGTTCTTATAATCAGCAACAACCTGCTTTCCTTTCTTCCCCATGACACTTAAAAAAATTATTAAGGCAGTTTTTTCCCATGCTTCTCATTAAGTGTACAAAGGCTCTAAAGCAGCACTGTCCATGAGACATATGATGTGGGTCACATACATACCTGCTCCTTTTCTCCATATTTTTAAAAAGTAAAAAGAAGGAAATGAAGTTTATTTTAATAACAGACTTTACTTAAATCCCTTGGATAAATAAAATGTAGTATATCCCCATAGTAGAATATTTTTTAGTCATGAAAGGAATGAAATTCTGATACATGATATGACAAAATGGGCCTAGAAAACAATCTGCTGAATGAAATCGGCAAGATGCAAAAGTAAAAATTGTATGATTCCATATGAGGTATCTAGAGTTGTCAAAATCAAGGCAGAAAATAGAAATGTGATTACCAGAGACTGGGGGGAGGGAGAAATGGGGAGTTAGTGTTTAATGGATACAGAGTTTCAGTTTGAGAGGTAGAAAAATTCTGGAGATGGATGGTGGTGACAGTTGTGCAACAAAAGGAAAGTTCTTAATGCTCCTGAAGTGTACACTTAAAATGATTAAAACAGTGTATTTTGTATTATGTATATTTTGCCCCCCCCCACACACACACAAGGATCAGATTATGCCATTCTTTGCTCAGAAACCTCCACGATCTTCCCATCACATTCTGAACAACCTCCAAATGCCCGTTCCATGAACGTTGCATTCCTGTGATCTGGTACCTGACTGCTTCAGCTACTTTTTCCTGCCTTTGGTACTTATAAGCCATGTGATTTTCTGTGATTTATTTAACCTGCCTGAGCTTTGACTTCTTTATATATAAATTTGTGATAATTTCAGTATCTATTAACCACATGAGATTACTGAGGATTAAATGAAATGATGCAAGTAAAGTGCTTAGCGCAGTGCCTGTTACTCCATAGTAAAGTCTAAATATAGGCTTAGCTATTAAAATTTGTAGTTGTGATGTGTATATTTTTTTCTCATCAAATATTAACCACACACACATACACGCACACGCACACACACTCTCTAATTACTTCATAAGATCTGGATAAAAGATACAGCAGGCAAATTACTGGTGTGTAAATACAGAGGGGCAAGTATATGTTACAGGATTATTTGAAGAGGGGTCAATGGAAACATACTGACATGCGCTTTAGGACAACTTGATCTAACACGGGGATGAATGAATACAAAGCTTTCTCTAGAACATGTGCCTCCCATGCAGCCAACACTTCACAGTGGTCACTTCTGTTGAGTTGACTATTTGCATTTCTCATGCTTTTTTGGAGAGAATCAACATTGGCTAAAGAAAACTGAGCCAGATCAGAAGTATCTGATATTTCCACAGTTCGGCACTTTCCCACAAACAATATTTAGGGGGAATTTATTGCTTCACAAAATTAGGCAGACAGAACTTACGCTCATAAGAAGCTATTCTCAAGGGAGTGTTCATTAGCATTGGGTCCACCTTGACCATCCACTGTCCCGCCCCCAGCCCAGATCTAGGCCAGTGTGGAAGTGGTCCAATAGGCCAAATGGGCTCACCTCTCTGTATGTGACCAAATCATCTTGTTTTCAACAGGATGAAAATCTGAATCAGTAAGATGTGGTTAAGTCATAGTAATTTTTTTTCTTTTTCTCTTTCTTTCTTTCTTTCTTTCTTTCTTTCTTTCTTTCTTTCTTTCTTTCTTTCTTTTCAAAAACTTAGAAGCAACCCTTTGAATCATTTAAAGGGTGGTCACTTTGTTTACTATTACATGCATGGTAAATGCAGTCCATGCATGGTAAATGCAGTCCATCCCTGAACATCTAGAGTCTGGAGACCTTTGCTGTTGGTTTTCTAGGGCTCCTTCTCCATTTTCTCCTCCTCCCTGGCATTTGTGATTTCCCTTAGAGATGGCTAGCAACAGGAAAATGATAGAAAAACTCAAACTAGATCAAATTAATTAACAGGTTTGGGGCAAAAGGTGAAAACATACTTAGAAGGAAGTAAGGTTTCATTCTATGATCTATTCAAATTATGGAAGCAACATTGGGTGATTTTATTTTATTTATTTATTTTTAAATATTTTATTCATGTGTGAGAGAGAGAACAAGAAAGTAGAGAGTATAAGTGGGGAGGAGGGAGAGAGGCAGAGGGTGAAGGAGAAGCAGACTCCCCCCTGAGCAGGGATCCTGAGGTGGGGCTCAATGCCTGGACTCCCAGATCATAACCTGAGCTGAAGGCAGATGCTTAACCGACGAGCCACCCTGGCACCCCTTGACAATAATTTTTAAAAATTACTTGCCCAGACTCTGTTTCACAGGTGACTAAAGTGTTTGAAGACATAACTAATTTTATTTATTCTGATTGCTATGTTGAAACAAAACTATACCCAGTAAGTATTTTTTTATTCTTTATTCTTTTTAAGATTTTATTTATTTATTCATTAGAGACACAGAGAGAGAGAGAGAGGCAGAGGCAGAGGGAGAAGCAGACTCCCTGTGGGGAGCCTGATATGGGACTAGATCCCAGGACTCTGCGATCACCACCTGAGCCAAAGGCAGACATTCAACCACTGAGCCACCCAGGTACCCCTCTACCCAATAAGTATTTTATCAAAATGGTATAATTTCCGTAATTGTTAGGAGACGTCATTATTAGAAGATATGCTGTGGAGGCAGAAAATATAGGGAGGGTGTTTATGCAAACAGATATAGAGTCAATTAGTGAAAATTTTATTTATTATAAAAATAAAACTGTAATGTTGGGGTTAAGAATATGAACATGTCATATTTTTGGTTTTATATTTGAGTTGACAACTGGGCTTTACATTGGACTATTGAGTAACAGAATAATGAATTCTGTGAGTTTCTTGAGGAAATTATTTGCTTTTTATTTCTGTCTTGTCAAAAAGGAAAAGTAGCCTTCTCATCTGTTTTGCAAGTAACGAGAAAAGAGAATAGACACAAACGCAGGAAAGGAAGCCACTGGGTCTGGAATTCAATATTTCAGACTCAATTTTTAGAAAGGCTTTCTCTGCCCAGCAGATCCAGAGCCTTAGGGAAGGGACTGCAGGTATCCTGGCCTCCAAATGCTCTTCCTATGTAGGTTGTGGCAGTATGTGACAATCACTAGGCACACAATTAAAATTTGTAAAAGGCTGCCAGAAATGCAGCAACCACAGCAGTATGCTTCTGTTTAAACTACTCAGGTGTGCATCATATTCAGCTCTGTTGAATAGGATTCCACTGTCTCTAAAGTTTCTTCCAGTGGCCAATGCAGGTGGGGACTGTAGAGTCATGTGTACCTCAGCCCCAGTGTGGCAGAGAAGAAATACCTCTTTGTATAATAAAAGGCGTTTTCTCCAGCAGAGCATCCTTTTGTGAACACATCATCCAGATGGCCATTTCCACTTGTCTCCGGGGGTGAACCAAGCAATAGAGCAGCATAAAGAGGATTCAAAACACTATTTTCTCCAAACTTCATTCTCCCCAATGTCACTCCATTTCCTCTTTCAACACGTCAAGCACTATTAGAAGCTAACTTGTTTCATTAGATTTTGCTTTATTCAAAATGTTTCTTAAGATTGGAGGATTGGATGTCTGAAGCCTGTAAGGTATCTAGCTTTCCTCTTTCAGATAGAATTAACTTGGTATATAGGAGGATGGTACAAAGAAGAAAAGCCTGAATTATATGTGATGAGTCATTTTCAGCGAGTTGAGGATAGCCCAAATGTTTCTAGGAGATACAACTCTTCATTCTTATTGCTATGTGGTTAGCTCCTGATTGCTCAAAGTTACTTAATGCGTTGATTTCAGAATGTTTGTCTACTAACTTTATTAGAATGAGGAATATGCACCAGAAAGAATGCAATCTATTGAGATAAATATTAAAACCAAGCGGATAATGGCTTTAATGAATTCACAGTGTATATAGTATGTTACAACTTTTATATTCTTAATAGGTTTCCTTTGTCTTGCAAACAATACTGACACAGTGTTTTAAATATAAGAAAGGAAATACAAAAATGAAGCATCTTACTGACACATATTATTCCTATTTTAATAATTCAACTTATTTTAGATTATTAAAGATAATTTTTAATATTTTAGATTATTAAAATAAATTATTAAAATTATTTTCTGAAAAATGTGTATTTGAACTATATATACAATAAGCCTTGCTTTGTTATTCCAGGACTAAATTACTTTTCTGATTCAGACAGTTTAAAAAGGGAAAATATCAAACTAACCAATTGAATGATACAATGAATTCCAGAATCATATAAAATAGCCTAAAGAATCAAAAGACTAGATTTATATATGCACATTCTCTTCACCAATCTTCAGTTTAAAACATCACAAACATAGTTTTCTTTCTTCCTATGCTTCTTATCATAAGGAAAGGGTAAGAGAGTTAGGGGGGCACCCAATAAGACAGAGATGAAAACTAATTTTGGTAAAGGACAGAGACCAAGGACAGGAATTGTTAAGTTCTAGACTGCTCTACATTGGACTTTCCAGTCTTGCGTGAGTCATTTCCCCTCTGTCTATTGAGATAACAGCATGTGGAAAAAAGGAATACAGGCTGAGAAATACATATACTTGGACTGAAATACTCATTTCAGCTCATTTTTTAAAATGTGGATATTAACATCTACCCTCCAAGGTTGTTGGGAGAATCCAATGAGATTACATTGGTAAAACATCTAATACAATGTTTGGTGAATGGCACATACCCAAAAGATAGAGCTTTTCATTCTTTTCTTTCTTTTTTAAAAAATTTTATTTATTTATTCATGAGAGACAAGAGTGAGGCAGAGACATGGCAGAGGAGAAGCAGGCTGCCTGTGGGGAGCCCCATAGGGGACTCATCCCAGGACCCCAGGATCACGCCCTGAGCCTGAGTGGAAGGCAGTCGCTAAACTGCTGAGCCACCCAGGTGTGCTGACCTCTTCACTACTTTCAAAGGAAGTGCTTAGATCAATTCTCTATGAGCTGTAGTATTCTGTGATCCAGGAACTGGTTACTGGCAGCCACATTTTGGCTCGGGTAATCTGCTGACTCTCTACCCCCATCACATATGTGGTAGCCATGCACTATAGGAGCTCCCAGTCACACATGGCAGGTCATGTTACAGACAAAGACATTGGCTCAGGTTAGATTAGTGCTTGGCAAGGAAGCAGGACACCCCAAAACCGTGTAAACACAATGTTATACTGAACTGTGTAAATGTGCCTCAGCCACGTTTTAATCCTCTTCCATGACTGACTGACCTATTTTTTTTTTTTTCCCAAGGCTGCTATAAAATCAGAGATAGAAGCTAGCCCCGAATCACAGCTCTGTGGTTCTCTGTCATATACACTCTCTTGGTTTCCATCCAACCTTATTTTAAATATCCCTAGGGATGGGCTTTCATCACTTTTCTTGCAATATTTTTCTTAAATAATAATTTTTACTGTCAGAAAGTTTTCTCTACCATTCAGGGTAAATTTTTCTTTCTTTCCTTGCACTTCTAGCTAACCTGTCCTAAACCTGATTGAATAATTCTTACTGCCTGTTCAGTATTTCTCCTGTCAGATTTTTGTAGTCAATTATTGGTCCCCCCTCAGCCATTACTTAGCAACACCAGACATAATCTTTATCTTTAATCATTTCTCATAACTCACTCCTCCATCACCACCATCATTATTCCTCCTCTGAATTAATCCATCTGCTCTTCTGAAGGTAACCTCAGTGTCTTAGGACTTAGGACTTTGTTTCCTTTGGAGTAAAATACATACCTATATTTATTTTAATTTTTTTACTGAAACAATGTAACAGTACAATTTTGAAAACAACAAAAAATTGACGTGTTATTCTAGCATGATGGCTATTGCTATTTCTGTTTTTTCCATTTTTATTTTTTCAAAGGCAAAGGTGTGAAAAAAAATGTTTACTCATATAATGTAGGTGAGATTTAAAACATATAAAATTATTCTAGAAGTTCATTTGCAATATATATCGAAGCTTTTAGCTTATGTTCTTTGACGGAGCACTTCTACCCATAGGAAGGAGAAAACACTTTTACATGTGTGTGTGATGTGTTCCCCTCTTGTACACCACCCAATCCTCTTTTAGTCCAAAAAATAAAATGAACTACTGCCTGCGATTACATTTCTGTGGACCCCTGTACTCTAATGGCCTTGAGATGGGGAGTCGAGTAAGCCTCAGCAAAGGGAGGCACACATCTGGGTAACATCCACCACCACACCGCTTGTGCCTACAGTGAACTTAGAAAAAGTTGTTAACATGTTACCTGTTCATTGGAGCATTGGGGAACATTTTTCTTTGTTATACTTGGCAGCATTCATTTTTTTAAAAAAAAAGAGTAACAGTACCTTAAAATTCTGTTTGCAATTTTGTTATCACCTTAAGATGTCCATTGTGGTTCTTTCTAATTCTTTCCCCCCTTCATTGAACATTTTGTTTTATAACTGGTTCTACTTTCAGAATGGAGTTTGCTTTCGTGTCACTTTGTTCTGTTTCTTCCTTTACTACCCAGAAGTTTTCCTAATTTAACCTTTATGGTGGAAGTTTCAAAACTTTGGGGATTGCTCTATTGTATTCGTTTGGGGTTCCACAATTTAAGATGAATTTGGAGAGTTTTTTTAATCCAGGAAGTAAGAACTGTACTGAAAGAGCTTAGGAAATGAGATCATTTCATCAAAAGACAAAAAAACATACACTAAAGATTTGTTTAATCCATTGTACCTCACATTTTGGTCTCCACTCTCAAGAAATTCATCTGAACTTGGAGCAAATCTTAGAATTCTGGTTAGAAGTATTTTCAGAACCTCCCTTTTAAAATCTCTTATTCCTCCATCCTTATTTATGTAATTCTAAAACATACATATCCAATATTATATTTGTCTTGGATACAGAGTATGTGGTTTATCTAAACAAATGAATAAATAATGGCTCAAATATTTTTATATTGAGAAAAGGCTGATAACCAGATGTTCTTAGTTTGTACTCATAAATAAATAAGAAGTTGCCCCAAACTGAAGCCTGAAATATTTTGGTTTTATACAATGTGCAATTACTAACAGATGTATTTGTTCAATATTAGAATGGGATCATCAACTTTGTGGAAGAAATCAGTATGAGCCATTCAGAGTGTTTCTCAGAAGCTGCAAATACCTCTTGTATGTTGTAGAAAACTGTCCCCTGCTGCTCTAACTCCAGTGTTTGTCCTGTGGAGAAAATTATTAGGCTTTTGCCCCTTTTCTGTTTCTCTTCTGACTTTTTATGCTGCTTCCTCATATCAATGTGCATTTTTTAATGTCCACGAGGATATATTTTTGTACATATTAAAGGTTATTTAGAATTATTTATTTTATTTAGGATGCTAGCATTTTAAGTTAATATTCAGTGTCTATAAAATTAATATTTAGATTTTAATAATAAGCTGTTCTCAGCTTTTATGTGATTAAAATTCAATGAACAACAGGACCACCATTGAATGGAGGGAACCTAGAGCTTATCCTGGTTCACCCAAATCAGGTGCCATTTATGAAGGCTGCATGTATGAATGATTCAGATATGTCTTGTTAACTAGGATGTCCCAGATTATACTTTTATTCTTGTTAAAATTTTAATAGTTTTCTTGTCATTTAAAAAAGTCTCACTTTGCATGATAAATTATATAGTCACCCTCTTTATGTTTAACCACACAAGTTGAGCCCAGATGAGACGCTTTGAGTTCTAACTTGAGCATCTTCATTGCTTATTGCCCATCTTCAAGTGAGGCAACCATATTGACCCACTTACACTGGATTGTGAGGAAGGTTCCTGTTGTGTGTTTTTCTATCTTCTTAAAAGTCATTATTTTTATACTATATAAATTAAGACTTAAAAAAATTCAGTGAACAATGAACTAAAAGTTAAGTGAGATTAAAGTCCCTTAAACAGTCTAATTAACTATTTACTTAAATTCCCTGAAACATTTAAACTAGTTACCTTTTACTTTAAGATTACACACTTATGACCAATTATTCAGTTATCTATTTTAAAATAGAATTTGTAAGGCAAATCAATCCAAATCTCAATGTGTAAAAATTTTATCAATTTTGAATGGACTAATGTTGAATTTAAAACAAAATTATAATACTATATGTTGATTTAATTTCATCAACTATTTACTTCTAAACCTTTCCAAGGTTGGAAATAATCTAAGGTAATAGTTTTATCTGGACCAAAAAATTTAAAGCTATCCCCAAGCTGGGAGACTTAGAATCCCAACAGAAATAGGTTTATCTGCAAAATGAATAGAGCTTTTTTTATGGATTTCAGTTACCTATGCTAGGTAACAAACTACCCCCAATTTAGTGATATGAAACAGCCATTTTACTTTGCCCTCTGATTCTGTTGGTCAGGGGATGGCTTACCTCTGCTGTATAGTATCATGATGTCTGAGGGCTTAGTTCTGAGGACAGGAATGGCTGTAGGCAGGAATCACCTGGAGGTGTGTTCACTTGTTCGCTTTCACGTCTGGGTCTACTCTGAGGTCCCTCTCAGGCTAGGTTCAGCTGTGATGGTTGATCAGAGTACCTACACATGTCTCCTTCATGTCGCATGGGCTTCTTTCAAGCATGGCATGGCAACCAAAGGGAAAGGGTGAAAGACCCCCCCCCCATCTCTTAATGGTAGGAATGTCAACAAATTTGTAGCTATTAAACAAAAAAATCTCCATTCTGTCAGAACTTTTCGATGGAAATATGAGACCTTGGACTACAGATATCTAGAGCAACCATTCTACCACTCAAATGGAAGTATTAGGACCATTTTATAGTTGCTCTAAAAATAGGAGCCTCCAGGTCTGTATTTCTTAGAGGGAATTTCACAATCCTCAGAGTTCAAGAGAAACTTTTAAATATTTTACAAACCATTTATCAAAATTTTGCCTGATTTGGGCAGATGAAATTCAATAACATCTACCCTGATTGCTTTCCCACCTAATTGCACTGCACAAATCTATTTTCTCTCTCAATATTGATCATAGCATTACATCTATTCTAATAATAGTATTTTTCCTGAGAAAGAAGTTGCTAGAACGTCAACCTCCTTTGGTTTCTCCTTTCCTCTTTTATTTCCTCTTTTTTAATTATCTTAGATACATATTCATTGACAGCATCAACATCCTCCAACTTACTTTTAAAGGTCTAAAGCACTTGTTATGCTCCTCTTTCTTCTCTTTATATCTTCTTTTTTTTCTTGTCTTGCTCTCCTTATTATAAAACAATGATTCTACATCATTTATCCTCTACCACCATTAAATATATGCCACCTTATGCCTGGGCCAATTTTTAGCAGTGTGTTCTCCCCAGGATTTCTCTCATTTATTAGAGTGAAACCAGGGAGGCATTTGGGAAGCAAATGATTGGACTGATGACCTCCCAGAAGCTTTCCTAGCCCTGTGAATCAAGAGTCATAGGAAGGTTGTAAAACACTCAAAAAAGTAATAGCTTACCCTTTCACAGAGATGTTTATTAAGGAGTAAATTATCTTTATCCCCAAGTCATTTTGTAATAGTTCTTAAGAGCATAATTTTCAGAGAAACAAAGTGAAATTGCAGTTAACTAAATGCTAGCATCTGTTTAATTGTTTCAAATCTACAAAATGGGGCAATTTGTAAAAATTCTCTGCCATGATGTACTGTTTATAAATCCCTGCAGCTGTAATCATAATTTATTAATTAATTCTCTCATTTATTTGTTTTTTGGCAAACATTTATTAATCTCATTAATTTACCAAGTGCTGTACGTAGGTAGTGGGCTACAAAGAGAAAATAATTAAGGGGACTTTTGTGAAACAATTTTACTTGAATATAAAATAAAACTACTTAAATAAAGTAGCTTTTGAAGTCCTCCCTTAATACATGTTGGGCATTAGGCTTAGTGCTTTGACACTGAGAATGAGATAAATGTATCAGAGTTTAACCAGAGAAACAGACCAATAAGAGATATACATGAAGAGATTTATTGTGAAATGTTGGCTCACATAATGTGGTGTCTCGCTAAGCAAGTCCAAAATTCAGAAAACAGGCTATCAGAAAGGCAAGCTGGAACCCTTAGGAATGGGCTATAGTTACTGTCATAGGCAGAAACTTCTTCAGAGAAGCCTCAGCTCTGTTCTTAAGACCTTTCAATTGAGTGAGTCAGGCCCATACAGATTACGCAGGCTAACTTTCCTTATTAAACTCAACTGATTATGGGCATTAAGGAGGGCACATGATGTGATGAGCACTGGGTACTATATGTTGGCAAATTGAATTTAAGTTTAAAAAATAATAAAATAAAATAATAAAAATAAACAACTAGAAAAAATAAAAATAAAATCAACTGATTATGGACTTTGTGTCTACGAAACACTTTCATAGCAACACCAAGATTGATATTTGATTGGATAACTAGGGACTGTAACCTACCCAAGTTGACATTTAAAACATTTTATCCCCTGTCAGCATGGCATCCTACACATGTTTTTAAGCTATACTTCATCTCCAAATAAAGACAATAACAAAGACATACTTCTGCCTAACATAATACAACTGTCCCTTGTCCAATCGAAAAGTCAACTGATTATGGGCATTAAGGAGGGCACGTGATGTGATGAGCACTGGGTATTATATGTAATACCCATCACTGAGAAGAGGATGTGAAGTGATTCTCTCTTCTTTAATATCCTGTAACTTAAACACTGTGACATAAAGTTAACTGTTATTAATACATCTTAGATGATAAGGGGATAAGAGAAGAAAAAATATTTAGCATATATATATATATATTTGCGCATATATGCTCAGATATATATATATATATAGCAGTGTAAGGAAGAGATATTTGTAACTCTTATAGTTCTTTTTTTAATAAATTAATTTTTTATTGGTGTTCAATTTACCAACATACAGAATAACACCCAGTGCTCATCCCGTCAAGTGTCCCCCTCAGTGCCTGTCACCCATTCACCCCCACCCCCCGCCCTCCTCCCCTTCCACCACCCCTAGTTCGTTTACCAGAGTTAGGAGTCTTTATGTTCTGTCTCCCTTTCTGATATTTCCCACACATTTCTTCTCCCTTCCCTTATATTCCCTTTCACTATTATTTATATTCCCCAAATGAATGAGACCATACACTGTTTTTCCTTCTCCGATTGACTTACTTCACTCAGCATAATACCCTCCAGTTCCATCCACGTTGAAGCAAATGGTGGGTATTTGTCGTTTCTAATGGCTGAGTAATATTCCATTGTATACATAAACCACATCTTCTTTATCCATTCATCTTTTGATGGACACCGAGGCTCCTTCCACAGTTTGGCTATTGTGGACATTGCTGCTAGAAACATCAGGGTGCAGGTGTCCCGGCATTTCATTGCATCTGTATCTTTGGGGTAAATCCCCAGCAGTGCAATTGCCGGGTCATAGGGCAGGTCTATTTTTAACTCTTTGAGGAACCTCCACACAGTTTTCCAGAGTGGCTGCACCAGTTCACATTCCCACCAACAGTGTAAGAGGGTTCCCTTTTCTCCACATCCTCTCCAACATTTGTGGTTTCCTGCCTTGTTAATTTTCCCCATTCTCACTGGTGTGAGGTGGTATCTCATTGTGGTTTTGATTTGTATTTCCCTGATGGCAAGTGATGCAGAGCATTTTCTCATGTGCATGTTGGCCATGTCTATGTCTTCCTCTGTGAGATTTCTGTTCATGTCTTTTGCCCATTTCATGATTGGATTGTTTGTTTCTTTGGTGTTGAGTTTAAGAAGTTCTTTACAGATTTTGGAAACTAGCCCTTTATCTGATAGGTCATTTGCAAATATCTTCTCCCATTCTGTAGGTTGTCTTTTAGTTTTGTTGACTGTATCCTTTGCTGTGCAGAAGCTTCTTATCTTGATGAAGTCCCAATAGTTAATTTTTGCTTTTGTTTCTTTTAACTTCGTGGATGTATCTTGCAAGAAGTTACTGTGGCCAAGTTCAAAAAGGGTGTTGCCTGTGTTCTCCTCTAGGATTTTGATGGAATCTTGTCTCACATTTAGATCTTTCATCCATTTTGAGTTTATCTTTGTGTATGGTGAAAGAGAGTGGTCTGGTTTCATTCTTCTGCATGTGGATGTCCAATTTTCCCAGCACCATTTATTGAAGAGACTGTCTTTCTTCCAATGGATAGTCTTTCCTCCTTTATCGAGTATTAGTTGACCATAAAGTTCAGGGTCCACTTCTGGGTTCTCTATTCTGTTCCATTGATCTATGTGTCTGTTTTTGTGCCAGTATCACACTGTCTTGATGACCACAGCTTTGTAGTACAACCTGAAATCTGGCATTGTGATGCCCCCAGCTATGGTTTTCTTTTTTAAAATTCCCCTGGCTATTTGGGGTCTTTTCTGATTCCACACAAACCTTAAAATAATTTGTTCTAACTCTCTGAAGAAAGTCCATGGTATTTTGATAGGGATTGCATTAAACGTGTAAATTGCCCTGGGTAACATTGACATTTTCACAATATTAATTCTGCCAATCCATGAGCATGGAATATTTTTCCATCTCTTTGTGTCTTCCTCAATTTCTTTCAGAAGTGTTCTATAGTTTTTAGGGTATAGATCCTTTACCTCTTTGGTTATGTTTATTCCTAGGTATCTTATGCTTTTGGGTGCAATTGTAAATGGGATTGACTCCTGAATTTCTCTTTCTTCAGTCTCATTGTTAGTGTATAGAAATGCCACTGACTTCTGGGCATTGACTTTGTATCCTGCCACGCTACCAAATTGCTGTATGAGTTCTAGCAATCTTGGGGTGGAGGCTTTTGGGTTTTCTACGTAGAGTATCATGTCATCAGCGAAGAGGGAGAGTTTGACTTCTTCTTTGCCAATTTGAATGCCTTTAATGTCTTTTTGTTGTCTGATTGCTGAGGCGAGGACTTCCTGTACTATGTTGAATAGCAGTGGTGAGAGTGGACATCCCTGTCTTGTTCCTGATCTTAGGAGAAAGGCTCCCAGTGCTTCCCCATTGAGAATGATATTTGCTGTGGGCTTTTCGTAGATGGCTTTTAAGATGTCGAGGAAGGTTCCCTCTCCCTACACTCTGAAGAGTTTTGATCAGGAATGGATGCTGTATTTTGTAAAATGCTTTCTTTGCATCTAATGAGAGGATCATATGGTTCTTGGTTTTTCTCTTGCTGATATGATGAATCACATTGATTGTTTTACGAGTGTTGAACCAGCCTTGTGTCCCGGGAATAAATCCTACTTGGTCATGGTGAATAATTTTCTTAATGTGCTGTTGGATCCTATTGGCTAGTAACTTGTTGAGAATTTTTGCATCCATGTTCATCAGGGGTATTGGTCTGTAATTCTCCTTTTTGGTGGGGTCTTTGTCTGGTTTTGGAATTAAGGTGATGCTGGCCTCATAGAACGAATTTGGAAGTACTCCATCTCTTTCTATCTTTCCAAACAGCTTTAGTAGAATAGGTATGGTTTCTTCTTTAAACGTTTGATAGAATTCCCCTGGGAAGCCATCTGGCCCTGGACTCTTGTGTCTTGGGAGGTTTTTGATGACTGCTTCAATTTCCTCCCTGGTTATTGGCCTGTTCAGGTTTTCTATTTCTTCCTGCTCCAGTTTTGGTAGTTTGTGGCTTTCCAGGAATGCGTCCATTTCTTCTAGATTGCCTAATTTATTGGCGTATAGCTGTTCATAATATGTTTTTAAAATCGTTTGTATTTCCTTGGTGTTGGTAGTGATCTCTCCTTTCTCATTCATGATTTTATTAATTTGAGTCTTCTCTCTCTTCGTTTTAATAAGGTTGGCTAATGGTTTATCTATCTTATTAATTCTTTCAAAGAACCAACTCCTGGTTCTGTTGATCTGGTCCACAGTTCTTCTGGTCTCGATTTCGTTGAGTTCTGCTCGAATTTTAATTAAGTTTCTTCTTCTGCTGGGCGTAGGGTCCATCTGCTGTTTTTTCTCTAGCTCCTTTAGGTGCAAGGTTAGCTTTTGTATTTGAGTTCTTTCCAGTTTTTGGATGGATGCGTGTATTGCGATGTATTTCCCCCTTAGGACTGCTTTTGCTGCATCCCAAAGATTTTGAACGGTTGTATCTTCATTCTCATTAGTTTCCATGAATCTTTTTAATTCTTCCTTAATTTCCTGGTTGACCCTTTCATCTTTTAGCAGGATGGTCCTTAACCTCCACGTGTTTGAGGTCCTTCCAAACTTCTTGTTGTGATTTAGTTCTAATTTCCAGGCATTAGGGTCTGAGAATATGCAGGGGACGATCCCAATCTTTTGGTATCGGTTCAGACCTGATTTGTGACCCAGTATATGGTCTATTCTGGAGAAAGTTCCATGTGCACTTGAGAAGAATGTGTATTCAGTTGAGTTTGGATGTAAAGTTCTGTAGATATCTGTGAAATCCATCTGGTCTAGTGTATCATTTAAAGCTCTCATTTCTTTGAGATGTTGTGCTTAGAAGACCTATCGAGGGTAGAAAGAGCTAGATTGAAGTCACCAAGTATAAGTGTATTATCTAAGTATTTCTTCACTTTGGTTATTAATTGGTTTAAATATTTGGCAGCTCCCACATTCAGGGCATATATATTGAGGATTGTTAAGTCCTCTTGTTGGATAGATCCTTTAAGTATGAGATAGTGTCCCTCTTCATCTCTCACTACAGTCTTCGGGGTAAATTTTAGTTTATCTGATATAAGGATGGCTACCCCTGCTTTCTTTTGAGGACCATTTGAATGGCAAATGGTTCTCCAACCTTTTATTTTCAGGCTGTAGGTGTCCTTCTGTCTAAAATGAGTCTCTTGTAGACAGCAAATAGATGGGTCCTGCTTTTTTATCCAGTCTGAAACCCTGCGCCTTTTGATGGGGTCATTAAGCCCGTTCACGTTCAGAGTTACTATTGACAGATAAGAGTTTAGTGTCATCATGATATCTATTCAGTCCTTGTTTTTGTGGATTGTTCCACTGAACTTCTTCTCAAAGGGGAATTTTAAGAGTCCCCCTTAAAATTTCTTGCAGAGCTGGTTTGGAGGTCACATATCCTTTCAGTTCCTGCCTGTCTTGGAAGCTCTTTATCTCTCCCTCCATTTTGAATGAGAGCCTTGCTGGATAAGGTATTCTTGGTTGGATGTTCTTCTCATTTAGGACCCTGAATATATCCTGCCAGCCCTTTCTGGCCTGCCAGGTCTCTGTGGAGAGGTCTGCTGTTACCCTAATATTCCTCCCAATAAAAGTCAGGGATTTCTTGTCTCTTGCTGCTTTAAGGATCTTCTCTTTATCTTTGGAATTTGCAAGCTTCACTATTAAATGTCGAGGTGTTGAGCGGTTTTTATTGATTTTAGGGGGGGATCTCTCTAATTCCTGGATCTGAATGCCTGTTTCCCTTCCCAGATTAGGAAAGTTTTCAGCTAGGATTTGTTCAAATACATATTCTGGCCCTCTGTCCCTTTCAGCGCCCTCGGGAACCTCAATTAAACGTAGTTTTTTCTTCCTCAGCCTATCGTTTATTTCCCTTAATCTGTCTTCATGGTCTTTTAATTATCTGTCTCTTTTTTCCTCAGTTTCCCTCTTTGCCATCAACTTGTCTTCTATGTCACTCACTCGTTCTTCCACCTCGTTAACCCTCATCATTAGGACTTCTATTTGGATTGCATCTCATTCAATTGATTTTTAATTTCTGCCTGATTGGATCTAAGTTCTGCAGTCATGAAGTCTCTTGAGTCCTTTATGCTTTCTTCTAGAGCCACCAGTAGCTGTATAATAGTGCTTCTGAACTGGCTTTCTGACATTGAATTGTAATCCAGATTTTGTAACTCTGTGGGAGAGAGGACTGTTTCTGATTCTTTCTTTTGAGGTGAGGTTTTCCTTCTAGTCATTTTGCTCAGTGCAGAGTGGCCAAAAACAAGTTGTATTGGGAAAAGGAGAAAAAGAGAGAGAGAGAAGGAAAGAAAAGAGAGAAAGAAAAAAAATGAAGAAAAAAGGAAAAAAGAGAAGAAAAAGAGAAAGAAAAAGAAAGGTGAAAAAAAGGGTGGGGAAAGCAAATAGAAATCAAGAAGCAAAAAACAAAAACAAAAAGAACACGGGGCAGTATCCTCTGATTCTGTATACTTTAAGTCCCTTGACTTCCCCTGGAACTGGTCCGTCTAGCTGGTCTTCTGGGGGAGGGGCCTGTTGTGCTGATTTTCAGGTGTTAGCACGTGGGGGAGCTGCTCTGCCCCCTGCCGGGTGCAGGGCTCAGTGGGAGTTGTTTACCCCGTGAGGCCGCAGGAGGAACAACCGCAGTGGCGGCAGCTCTGCAGCCCTGGAGTCAGCCCCCGCAGTAACTCCGGGGCTCTCGGTCTGCAGGGCCTGGAGGCTCCGGGGCAGGGCCGCTGATCTGCTCAGCTCGGGGCAGGAGCGTCCTCGCTGTCCTGGGCCCTCCCGGCCTCTGCCTGTCCCGGGGGAGGCCGGATCCTGGGTTGTGTCCCGGCGCCCTGTGCTCCAGAGCCTGCGCTGTTGGATTCGCGCTCCCGCCCCGCAGCCCCCTCCGCGGAGCCGCCGCCCGAGCCCCTCCGAGCTGCTCCGGGTCCCGCCGTGCGCACTGCAGCCCTTAGGGAGCTCGGGGCACTCTCCTGCGCGCAGGTGCCTGTTAGTGTCCCGGGAGCCCGAGGGCATCCCCGCCCTCCTGGGTCCTGCTCTAACTCCCTGCGGGCCCCTTTCCGCCCGGGAAGGTTGGTGCAGCTCCTGCTTCTTCGGGACGGGGCTCTTCTGTCCTGGGGACACTCCCCCCGGCCTCAGCGGGGGGCCCTCCCCCTTGGAGGCCTTTTGTTTCTTTATTTCTTTTTCCCCGTCTTCCTGCCTTGATAGAAGTGCGAAATCTTCTCACTGCAGCGTTCCAGCTGGTCTCTCTTTAAATCTCAGGCCGAATTCGTAGATTTGCAGGATGATTTGAAGGTTATCTAGGTATTGGTGGGGACAGGTGATTTTGGGACCCTACTCTTCCGCTGTCTGCCCCTCCCCCAACTCTTATAGTGCTTATATCCACAACTGGCCAGATAGTTGTAGCTGGTATTTATAACTACTTTCTTCTATTACCCACTACATGTTCTCTTTGCCTTTAGGAAGCACCTCAGCTGGCTATGGTTTTTTGCCTGGTGAGGTGACCCAGACATTCATTCTTCTGAACGCTCTGGGTCATTATTAGTTCTGCCTCAAATGAGTTGTTTCCTTTGACTTTAATGATAAAACATAGATAGTAGTACTAAGGGACACCTTAAGGAATCTCCTATATTCCAGACACAGTCTTCCTTACCTCTGCTGTGTAGTAATAACCCAATTTTTCCTTGTTAATCAGGAGTATTCATCCAAATCAGTACAGTAACCTCCTTCTTGGTCCATCCATTCAAAGGCATGAATAGCCCAAAGTAGCAAGGTGGCAGTCTCAATCTTCAGTTCAATAGAATCATTGTTTTGTCTCCTAGTAGAAGCATTCTTTCCTGTGGAACTCAGGCCTTTAGACAACCAGAGCCTGAAGTTGTGGTGACAGGAAGCAAAAATTTTGCTGGTGGATCAATGGGATTAGTAGGCAAGCAACTCCCATTTCCACCCCTTGATTCTTAGACCCATGAAATCCTGGATATGGGAGAACCAGCACCAGGTATTGGACACTGATTTAGAGCATATATGGCCTCCTGGGGAACCTTGCCCTAGCCCTGCAACATTTTTCTACTTTGGTGGCTCTCTACCTGGGTCTGTAAGCTCATTGAAGTCTGAGAATTGACTGAGGGGCCATGACTCTGTTTTGGTGATTCAAGTTAGATTTTTGTGCACTATACCCAGAACTCTTCATTTATATAGATCAAGTTAGAAATTAGTAGGCTCTCGACTATATATTTTTCAGGAGCACCTTGATCAACTAGTCAACACCATAAGTTTGTGCAAGTCAGACTATTCTGCACACCTTGCCTGCCATGATTAAGTACCACTACCTGGCCCCTGCCATCCTGGGATCCCATTATCTCTATTGCATTTCAGGTTCTCATTTCCAGTAGAATTTCCCACCGTAATTTCTGTCCTGTAGAAAAGAATGACCATAGACTTCCTCGAGAATTCTGGGGTTCTTGCCTCCAAATTTATTTCTCAGTCGTGATGAAAGGTATGTCTTCTTGATGCTCTCATGGTGGGTATGCACGATTTACATGATGAATCTCCTCTAAGTCCCCTTCCACATGCCTCCTTTTTAAAAATCTTACATCGTTATTTACTTCACTTTTGTCAAAAGGCGTAAGAGCCAAAGGAGGTTATTGTCATTTTCCCTGGAAAATTTTGGGAGTAGGATTATTTGATCTCCAGTCAGATAAAATTATGGAATGACTCGAACCTCCTTTAATACGGAATCTTGTTACAATTCAAGAGAAGCAGAAGAAGAAGCAAAATAGTTGGGGAAAGGGAGGATATATTTGTTTTTCCTTTATCTTAATCACATGCTTTATTTTTCTACTTATATTTTTTCCTATAGAAGCAATTGTCTGGATAATGAACTATCTCATTTAATAATTATGATTAGGTTCATGATTGTCCCTGATTTCAGTTAATCTGATCTCTTACTTTTAAAGGTAGGTGGGCTCTGTTTATGCTTCTGACCCTGATGTTGGAGCTCATTATGTCCTTTTGGCACATCCATAAGTGTGATATAAAGGGATTTTTTTAGATTTAAATTGAATGCTAGAAAAAAGGGCTAAACTGATACAGACAAAAAGCTATCCATGAATAGCTTTGCACTGTAAAATTGGGCGTATTTTATTTATTTGGATTCATAACTATATTCACTTGGAGTTATACAATAAAAAGTTGCAATTTAATTTTAAATAATTTATTTAAACTTTTTCACAGAATTTGTTTTTAAAATCAGAAATTGTATCTTAAGCTCTAAATATATGAATTTATAGAACTCTCTTTCTGCTTATAAGACTGGAGTGTATACCACACTGCATAAAATGCTTTATCTTCCTATGTGGCTAACAAATAAAGACCACCTAGTTGCTTTCAGGCTGCACCAACAATGCATCTGAGGCAAATTACAATATTTTGCTGCTTAAATAACAAAATGGTATTTACAATAAGTGGAATTTCATCACTTTCTTACATTATTGAAATGTATTAATACTAGCAGATGGAAATTCACTAAGTGCTGAAATAATTATATATCACATATTATATTATTCTCCTCATTAGCAAATAGCCCCATGGAAACATAGCCCTTCGCACTAAGACCATTTCTTTGAAATTGGTCTTGTCCTGGATATTATCCCAGTGTTTTTTCAGTACTTTTTAACATTTTCTATGACTTTAAGCACATACATTTTTAAAATGTTGTCCAGCTTTTCTTATTGTCCATGATGGAAAGATTGGTTTAAATTCCCTAGTCTCCCATTACAAGAAGACATTTTCTAATTCATTTTTATATTAATTAACCTCTGTCACTTTCCCCAATACACTTGTTGAAAATTTAATCCTTTCTCATTGGTCTTTGGTAATTTATCTATATTATAATATCATATCATAGATATGTTTATTAAAATTTATATATTTGTCACATATTTCTTCATTGTGCATTAGATTGGCAGTTTGGTACAGTGGGTTAAACACAAAAATTTCTGCAGCCAGATTGCCAAGCTTCAAGTCTCAGAGCTACCACTTACTAACTGTGTGATAGAGCATTTTACTGATTAGCATTATGCCTCCATTTTCTTATCTCGAAAATGACACAATTGTACCTATACCAGGGGGCTACTTTGAGGTTCAAATGAGTAAAATGCATAAAAACCCTTGGAAAAAATGCCTGGTACATAATAAGCTCTCTCTAGTAGTCTTACATGTTTTTATTTTTGTCTCTTTTAGATTTCTTTTAGATGAAATAAAGTTCATTATTTCTTGAACATGAACTAAATACAAGGTGCTTTTAATATATTGTTGTCTAATCACACAGGGTAGACACAGTTATTTCATTTTTCTTGGGGGTCTAGAGTGATCTAGTAATCTGCCAAAATACAGAACTATTAAGCAAATTAAATGACAGAGCTGGGACTCAAACTCAGTACAGTCTTCCTTCAAAATAAAGTTTTAAAAGTTCCACAAAACTTAGCAGAAGACTGATTGCTCTGTAGCCATGCTAATAAGTAGCTACCGGAATGTATTTTAAGCCTGTTCAATTAATCAGTGACAACTCAATTCAGTGAACATGCTTTTTTGCAAGTCAGTCAATGCAGTATCAATCTCTTGCTTCTGTAATTTACTTAAGTAGAGATAGTCTCCAAAACACCACTGGCTGCTAATCAGTCAACAGCTACACATGAATAACTCTACTTCTACTGATAATTCCAATCCACTTAGGCTTCTGAAAGTCCACTGGTCCCCAGATTCTATGCTTCTCCAAAACCCAAATAAGATTAGCATTCCGCTCAGAAGAATGTACCTGACCAACATTGCTCTCTCATTATAGTAAGCAATAAGCTCAGTTTTGTTTATTTGAGGTGTTAAGTGACAGTCTCATTCTTTAACAATTCAGAAAGTGCCACTGACATAATTTTGAAAACCCCTGCGTGGCAGCGTTCCATGCAACTCTTACTGGGGCCCTTTTGCCCAAACTCCACTCATCCTTCGTAGCTGCTGTCACGGTTGGGAATTCAGCAATGATTTGAATTTTGACGAGTTTTATTGAGCTTTTGTTTATGAATTAGTTGTGTTATCCTAGGGCTTGTAAAGATCTTTGTATAAGGCCATTAGACTTAGTTTTTCAATAAGGTAATTAGGTCTCATTTTTCTTTAGTCAGTTCTTTGATTGGAAGAGCACCATTTGAAAAATATATTTTCCATTAATCTGCTTATTCTGCTGCTGCTTCTTTGCTTTTGTTTATATATGCAAAGTTTTCTTCCAAGTGTTTGTGTTTTGTTCTGGAATGTGTTTTCATATGTATAAGAGAGTGGAATGAGGCATCTGTCTGATAAGACCCCAATCCAATCCAAGTAGGTCCTGAGTTTAAAGGTCCACTAAACCTGCAACAAATTTGTGGAAAAGAGAGTAGCTAAGCTACATAGGTCCCCTACAAAGCTGTGATGTGTGTACACCTTGTCCTGTCAATTTTTGAAAGAGAGTCATTTTCTTTAATCTGTAGTCCTTTATCAACCACATAGTTCCTTCCTCACCTTTTCTTGGTCTGTAGGCCTGAGTTATCACTAATAAGCACATTTTGTTAATGAGCTATTAGCATTCCTCTTCCTAGTTTGTCATGAACCTGTTGATGTCAAACTCAAACTTCTCCTAGAAAAACTTCTACTTTCCACATTAAGGAGTGTTGTAAACCCAACTGTTGCATTTAATTTTTTAATGTAAAAAATTGACTTCAAATAACAATATCAAAATAACACTTGATATTTGGAATTTCAAAATCAGTAAATTAATATGTTTAAGAGGAGTTCTTAACCTAAGCCAACAGTCAGCTTTTACGATTGATTTACTAGACCTTCTAAACAAAATCTGAACTTCGAGACAGTCTTTCTCAAACACTTTGAAACCTTCTGAAACTTATCCTCCTTGCATCCCTCTCTCTAGCAAGCTTTATCTAACCTTCAATTTGAGTTACCTTTTCTTCAGGGTTTTCTAAGGAAAGAACACTCACATTGTGAACATGATTGACAAAATGAGTGTAGATCTATAGAAACTGAATCAAAACCTTCTCTAGAGTTAACGCCTATAATTAAGGCATTTCCTAAACCTCAAAAGGACAGGCAATATATCCTATAGAATACAGGACTTTACTAAATACTTGTTATTCTGAACCGAAGATCTATACCAATTAATGTTAATTGTTAATCCGTGAGTTACAAATATTTAAGAGAAACAGAGTGGGAAAAAAGGAGGCTTAAAGAATCCTGTTGTGTAAAACTTAAAAGACAAAATTAGGAAAACAAACAAACAAAGGAGGAAATTCCCTAAGCCTTTCTTTTAATGAAAAGATTAAACTAAGATTCAAAAATTGAAAGTAAATAAAGGTAAGGAATATATTTAAGAAAACTTTCAAGTTGTAGTCTGAATTAGACCCAAGTACTTAGAAAGGGACCCTCGCCCTCTATTTTTGTAAATGTTCTCAAATCTAAATTAGTGAATTTATTTTTATTTTTATTTTTTATTTTTTTATTTTTATTTTTTTTTAATTTTTATTTATTTATGATAGTCACAGAGAGAGAGAGAGGCAGAGACACAGGCGGAGGGAGAAGCAGGCTCCATGCACCGGGAGCCTGACGTGGGATTCGATCCCGGGTCTCCAGGATCGCGCCCTGGGCCAAAGGCAGGCGCCAAACCGCTGCGCCACCCAGGGATCCCTAAATTAGTGAATTTAATAAGAAAAAATAAAGTGTGAAATTGCCAACTTAGAATATATCCAATAAGTGGCTAGGCTTTTCTAGATAACCTTAAAAATAAGCAAGCTATAAATCAATCCAGTTAATGGTTCTCTAGGTAAAACAATCCAAATGGTTACCTTCTGTTTTTTAAAATTTTAGAATTTGTAGAACAGTATACATGCAGATATTCCAAGCAGAAGGGCCATTGCAGAAGCCAGTGTTTGATATTGGCTAATAAATAAAAGGAAACTTTTAAAATCTAACCACTAATGCCACTCCATGGAGTACATTAAAAACATTTCCATCTTTCTCTTAAACTCCTAGGAGGTATTATAATTACCTATGCAATAACACAGCTTTCTTTTTTACATGAGTTTCATCAATTTCATTATTATAGAACACTGGAGCCTTCAAAGTAAAGTCTCAAAGTTGTCTGAAAAAAAGAGAAGCAAAAAAAAAAAAAAAAAGAGAGAGAGAGAAAGAGAGAAGCAAATTGATGTGTAATAAGCATAAAATACTTTTTAAGAGAAAAATATTACCTTAAAGTATAAATGACTGCTTGTGCCAGATGGTGGAAAAGATAATAAAAGACAAATCTGAACATGTATAGTAAATTGTAGAAGACTTATGGGAAAACAAACTTTAATTTACCTTAGTTGGTTTGAATTACTCCAGTAGTTAAAATTTCTAACAATTCTATGACATAATGTGAGTTGGACATTTGAGATTATTATCAAACGAATACTTACTCTTTGCAATACAACACCTACCAATTTAAAAGGTGGAATCTGTCTTCAAACAAAATGTTCTGAAGTATCTATACATAATATGACTATAGAATATGAACCTTAATATATTTTCATTGTGTGTGATTCAAGAAATTAACAAAGAAATAGTTATGGTCCCTGAATCTCTATGGGTAAAAGACATCATAGGACAAAGGCAGGTTAATTGCATGAGTTTTTAAGAATTCAAATCGATTCCTCCTGGCTTTTATATGCTTTTTTTTTTTTTTTGTACCAACATAAAAAGTTTAAGTCATGCTCTAGGTAATTTACTCAATAACATGGTACACATCAAAGAATCCTCAACTATGAAGCCCATCCTTAATTCTTTAGCCATTACTCAGGCCTCTTGCCTCAGGATAAATGTATCCAAGATCTATAAAGAACTTTTAAAACTCAAAAGCAAAGAAACAAACAATCCAATCATGAAATGGGCAAAAGACATGAACAGAAATCTCACAGAGGAAGACATAGAATGGACAATAAGCACATGAGAAAATGCTCCGCATCACTTGCCATCAGGGAAATACAAATCAAAACCACAGTGAGATACCACCTCACACCAGTGAGAATGGGGAAAATTAACAAGACAGGAAACAACAAATGTTGGAGAGGATGTGGAGAAAGGGGAACCCTCTTGCACTGTTGGTGGGAATGTGAACTGGTGCAGCCACTCTGGAAAACTGTGTGGAGGTTCCTGAAAGAGTTAAAAATAGACCTGCCCTATGACCCAGCAATTGCACTGCTGGGGATTTACCCCAAAGATACAGATGCAGTGAAATGCCGGGACACCTGCACCCTGATGTTTATAGCAGCAATGTCCACAATAACCAAACTGTGGAAGGAGCCTCGGTGTCCATCAAAAGATGAATGGATAAAGAAGATGTGGTCTATGTATACAATGGAATATTCCTCAGCCATTAGAAACGACAAATATCCACCATTTGCTTCGACATGGATAGAACTGGAGGGTATTATGCTGAGTGAAGTAAGTCAATCGGAGAAGGACAAACATTATATGGTCTCATCCATTTGGGGAATATAAAAAAAAGTGAAAGAGAATAAAGGGGAAAGGAGAAAAAATGAGTGGGAAATATCAGAAAGGGAGACAGAACATGAGAGACTCCTAACTCTGGGAAATGAACAAGGGGTGGTGGAAAGGGAGGTGGGCGGGGTTGGAGGTAACTGGGTGACAGGCACTGAGGGGGGCACTTGATGGGATGAGCAATGGGTGTTATACTGTATGTTGGCAAATTGAACTCCAATAAAAAAAAATACAGGTATAACTAAATTAGTGAAAGCCCATTTAGAACTTTACTAGGCCTTCAAATCTAGTATAGAAAATTCTTATTGCTATTGGAAACTATCCAACCCTTTTATAGATGTTGATTAACTAATTATGAATTATTGTTACCCTCTCCTGCATTATTATCTAATGGTAGAACACTTTTAATCCAGAACCCCCCAAAGCCCTTTCTTAATTAAGAAGAATCCATATTTCTTTAATTCAAAAAGTGTTCATGTTCAAAGTAGAATTTTTGGATACTCCAACACCAAATGATGACTTGATGGGTCTTTTATTTATAATCAAAGATGGAAAATATTAAGCTTGATTTTTAAGAAGTAGTCTGATTTGTCTTGTAAATTTTAATTCCTTACCAGAAGCCAACTTGTTCAAATGTCTGACCTGTCTGGACTTGTCCAATGGCATATGAAATTAATAAAATAAAAGAGTAAATGTAACACTAGTAACTGGTTTTTTTAAAAATAATCTGGGACACCTGGGTGGCTCAGTGGTTGAGGGTCTGCGTTCGGCTCAGGGTGTGATCCCGGGGTCCTGGGATTGAGTCCCACCCACATCGGGCTCCCTATGAGGAGCCTGCTTCTCCCTCTGCCTGTGTCTCTGCCTCTCTCTCTGTGTCTCTCATGAATACATAAATAAAATCTTTAAAAAAAATAATCCCTTATTTTAAAATGCAGGGGAAAAAATGGTCTTTAAAAATTTCCTTGGGTACTTTTAAATAACAAGTCTATTAATGAATAATGAATAGATGCCATGATGCTACCTAAAATATTTGCTGTAAAAAGTGACTTAGGGGACACCTAGGTGGCTCAATCAGTTAAGCTTCTGCCTTATGATCTGGGAGTCCTGGGATCGAGTCCCACATTGGGTTCCCTGTTCAGCAGGGAACCTGCTTCTCCCTCTCCCTCTGCTGCTCCCCCTGCTTGTGGTCCCTCTGCCTCTCTCTCTCTCAAATAAATAATTTTTTTAAAGTGACTTATAGGAACAAGATGGTGGTAATAGTTGCACAACTCAATAAATCTACTGAAAACCGTTGAATCGTATATTTAAAATAGATGAGTTTTATGTGAATTATATACCTCAGTAAAGCTGTTTTTTTGAAAGTAAAGACAAAAAATGTACTATAGAAAGTAATTTGCTGTACTCTAGATCTCTTAAATACTTAAAAAATGCTATTTAATTGCTTTAGAAATACTATGTAAATACTTTAAAAATACTGTGTAAATACATTACTGGCTATAAGCCAAACAAAATGTTTTGAGTGAAGTCTCTGTACAGGGGCTTTATTTAAAACAACAATGAAAATAATGAGTCTATGGAGAAGTTGAAGAATTATTCCATCACACATACACAGAATGTGGGCTGCCAAATTCTGAAAAGACACTCTAGAAATGATCAGGTTGTATTATCTATGAGAATAAAATATGGCAAAATCTGAATGGCCATCAAAACCTCAAATACACACTTGAAAACAATCTTCCATGAAACACATCATGTAAGGACAAATTTGCTACACTATTAAACACTGGGATCACTTTGCAGGATAGCAGGGGATATAGCCTATTTGTTTGTTATATCTGTAGCCAAATTAATCTGGAAAAGCTGTAGAGGTAGGTACTGACTGGGCCCATGCTTAAAGCACTCATTAGATACCTCCAAATAGATTTTACACAGTTGCTTTTCTCTTTGAGTTCTAAATATGTACTAATAGTAGTAGTAGGCTTGTTTTTTATCTGAATGAATCCAAGCTCCTTTTGTTGAAAACCATGACACTCACCATAGCTAAAATGCTATTGGCTTTTGTGTTTCCTACTTAGATATTCTAACGTGTGGTCCATTTAGATGGGACACATCTAATGTGAAACATGAAATAGCTATGGTTATTCTTGTATATAACCGATGCAAGTCTTTCCTCCTTACTCAGAAATCTATCTCCGCTACTCTCGATCCTCTGGAAAATGAAAGGAATTTAGCAGATATGGGAGTCACAGCCATTACAGAACCTAAACAGAAGTTCTCCAGAGTCTGAAGAAGTAGAAGATCCTCAGAGGTTGATAGCTGACTCAACCTCAGAACAAACTGATGGTCACATGAAGTAGAAAGCTTCCACCCAAGACCATTAGAATAAGATTTTTCTATCTATCACACTCATCTTGCATACTCTTGTTTACTATTATTCTATAATTTTTGTTATACTTCTTTACTAGTCTCTGGCTTAGTCTACCATATTCCCCTTACTGATAACCATGATTGGCTTAAGGGTAGGCTTTAGGTAAAACGTCTTTCCATTAACATGGCTCTTGTTAGGCCAGGAGTTGGCAAATGTTTTCTGTAAAGGGAGAACAGGAAGTATTTTGGGCATTTTGAGCCACATATAGCCTCTGTCATATATTTTTCTGCTTTTAAATACTCTTTTAAAAATGTAAAAACCATTCTTAGTTTGTGGTCTGGATTTGGCCTGCAGGCCATGTTTTGTCGACCCTATGGGTTAAGTTATTCCAGAGATGCGACTACACAATACCACTGAGGGAATATATCTCTTTATGGACAACCAAAAAAGTTAAGAAACCTTCCCTCCACTCCCTTATTTATTATTTTTTTTGAAAGATTCCTAGTATTAGTGACTCCATCCTTAGAAATCAAACAATTTGAGGTGGTGATCAAAAATGTATTCCCTCATATTGGATAACATAGTAAACAGACCAGTTTAAATTCCTTAACCAAAGTAGTCATGTGTGGGATCCCTGGGTGGCGCGGCGGTTTGGCGCCTGCCTTTGGCCCAGGGCCTGATCCTGGAGACCCGGGATCGAATCCCATGTCGGGCTCCCGGTGCACGGAGCCTGCTTCTCCCTCTGCCTGTCTCTCTCTCTCTCTCTCTCTCTCTCTGTGACTATCATAAATAAATAAAAATTGAAAAAAAATAAAGTAGTCATGTGTAACAAAATATTCATAGATTCTCTTTTGGCCAAGTAGGAATAATCTGTACTATTGCTGCCTTGAATTAACACTACTAATATGAAAAAAAAAATTCTGTAGCTAAGCTGAAGAAAAAGATAATCTGGTTATTTTATATATACATGGAGTTGTTGGGACTAGTCTCCCCCCCTTTTAAATATAAAACTTCTACTTATTTGTCTCACTATGTTCAATGCCTGTTACATAGAATCTTAAATGCTTCTAGGCATTGTCTTGACAGATGATTCTACAAATGATTAAAGCAAAAGTAAAATAAAATTGCACTCATCAACTCTCAAAACAAAACCAGGTATCTATAAACAAAGATTTATGTTTAAGAAGAATTCTTCACCTGTAGTGAAGACCTGACTAGTCATTGATAATCTCTCATGCAGTTTTGCCCGAATGAAGACCAGGAGGGAAGCAAAATAAAACAGTTCCTGCAAACTTAGGAAAAGATTATTTTGTAATCACAGCAATAAGTAGTCACCAAAATCAGTTTGAAAGCTGTTTAGTCAATCAATACCAACTTACATTAGTGAATAGACTTGTGCAATCCACCCTATAAATATATATAAATGTATCTATTTAAGATATTTTGATGTATTGATTGTGACAATAACCCTTAATCACTTGTTTCTTGATTTGATTTCTTTCTTGAGAATGTAAAAGTTGCCTAAATTTCTTTTCATAGAAATAAAAATTTTCCTCATAGGTTATGAGGCAATTTGGCTCATCTCCCCCCTAACCCTTCACAAGCTTTTAAAAGTTCATCTGGAATTATAGTCCATCACATTATTGTACAATTTAATACATCTTACTTTGGAAACTGATGTTTGTACTTTTGTTGTGTTATATATTTACAATAGCTATTTATAATTCATAGTGTACATTTAATTCTTTTACCTCTTACATAATCTGACTTGCCATTCTTGATTGATAGACATCTTTTGGATATGCAGGTGTATTTTTTCTTCTTGGTTGTCTGAGAGGGGTTCATTTTCTAAGTCCTTCCTTTACTGGGCATGTCCACATTGTTTCTGCACATGTAATAACTTGGCTTGATATCTAATTTTTTTTTATCAAAAGTTTGCTTCTATTTGTGTTGAGAAGAAGTCTGAGGAGACCTTTATTTTGGTTCTTTTATAAATTGCTCAACACGATGCTCTCAGGATTCCTCCTTGTTCAAGAAAAAGGAAGTAAGGCAGCAAGGAGAGAGACACATGGTTGTCCACCATAGGGGGTGTGCTGGACTGAATGAGGAGCATGCAAAAGATAGGGGCATCCCTGGGGACTCTGGCAGGTTTCTGCCTCATAGGATATGGGTACAAACTACGTACTTCAGCATCACAGTGAGTCAGTGGCACAGTTTGGGCAAGCAGCTTCTGCAAAGCATGAATGGAAATCAGGGTTCCCACAAGTCCTTGGAGCTGGGTTGAGGGGCAATGTAACTGAGCTGAGGCCTTGGGGCCTTCCTTCACAATGGGTGAGGGAAAGTGCGGAAGAGATTGGCTCTAGCAGCAGGCTGGGGAATTTGGGAGATTCTATGATGGAGGTGAGATCCAGGTGGCCAGAGAGAACCAAGGGTTTTGTGCATTCTTTGGCCTCTAACATCAGCCACAGTACCAGGAGGGTAAAAGCAACCAAGCAGACAAAGGCTATCGCTCCAGAACTTGAAGAAATGATGGGAAACAAGTGGATCCCCAAAGCCCTTCTCAGCCCTGAGAACAGAGGAAGCCCCTGTTGAGGTAGCAGGTGGAGGGATGGGCAGGGGAGGAATCTGAAAAGAATTTGTTGCAAAGTAACTGAATTAAACCTAAAAGACTGTTTAACTTAGTGAATCAGGTTCAAGTTTTCATCAGATTGGACTAGATTTACTATGCAGAGAATTGTAAGAAAAGGGAGTTAACTTTAAAGAAATACATGAGCTCTATCTTTGTAAAAACAACATCAAAAGGCAAGTTTTGCTATATTCGGAGTGTGCTTGCTTCATTCGCTTTTCGGGGGATCAGATTGCTCTTTGGTTTGTAAATTCTTCCAATGAAATATGCAGTCTGTAAATATCTATGATGGTCATTCCTGGGCCGATTTTTGATACCCTTTCTCTGATAGTTTTCTGTCCTTTAGGGCAACTGTCTTCTCTCAGAGGTTCCTTTTTATTTTATTATTTTCTTCTATATTCTGGGTGAAGCTCCTATATTTGTCTTCCCTGACTAATTCTGATTCTGTTCCCTTTGTCTTTCACAGGAATTACCCTGAGAAACATTTCCCAACTTTACCTCAGCATGTGCATCTGAACATCTAGCCACTCATTAGCAACAATTTATATTTCACTACATTCACGTCATGTGTCCATTCTCTAATTTTCATTTCTTTGCTGAAGTATTTTAGAACAAATCCCAGGCATTATTCATTTCATCTCTTTGTACTTTGTTACACATCTCTTAAAAATATGAAAAATAGGGATCCCTGGGTGGCGCAGAGGTTTAGCGCCTGCCTTTGGCTCAGGGCGCGATCCTGGAGACCCGGGATCGGGTCCCACGTCGGGCTCCCGGTGCATGGAGCCTGCTTCTCCCTCTGCCTGTGTCTCTGCCTCTCTCTCTCTCTCTCTGTGACTATCATAAATAAATAAATTAATTTAAAAAATATGAAAAATATATTCTATGTTCGTAATGTACAAATAACGTTATTTCTTGACGTTGTCTAATACCTACTACATAATCACATTTTTCCAGTTATCTAAAAACTTTATGAAACAAAGCCTATATGTTATATATTTTTGTATCTTAAGTCTTTTTCTGCTAATATATATATATGTGTGTGTGTGTGTGTATATGTCTTTAAAATATATTTTAGAGACAGAAAGAGAAAGTGTGAGTGCAAGTGGGAGAAGGGGCAGAGGGAGACCGAGAGAGAGGATACTCAAGTGGACTCCCCACTGAGCATGGATCCTGGCTCACAGATAGATTCCAGGACCCTGAGATCATGACCTGAGCTGAAATCAAGAGTCTGCTGCCCAATCAACTGAGCCTCTCAGGCACCCCTCTGCTATTACCCTTTAAAATCTTCATTAATATTTCAGCCAGCTCACTTAAAATCTGTTTTTCATGACATGTTTTTCATTTATGTTTTGTGTGTGTGTGTGTGTGTGTTTTTCTACATGGTTCTTATTTTTCTGTAGTTTTTGGAGGACATTAATCAGATTTCTTCTAAAATTTTTATCTTTTTAAAAAGAAAATAATCAGAAATATGATTCTCTTAACCTTGCGAGCAATGATTCCTTTGACTTAAGTCTCTACAAAGTGTATAATTTTTCTTTTCTGTTTATACATATTGAAAGAAGTGCTTTATTTATTCCTTGAGTTTCCAACAGAGTGGAATAATCTAAATTCCTTTTCTAGAAACCTGTGCTAGAAGATTTTCCCTCCCACGTGTTAACCTAAAGTTCCAAGCTGGTGGAATTTATAATGGCTAGTTGGCATTCTTCTAATGCAAGTCTTTTGGATTGAGTTGGATCTTCTGACTCAGCTGCAGAGACATGTCAAAATGGTTTCCCCAACTCCTTCCAAGTGAATTGTTCTGCTTGATTCAGAGGCAAGAGCATGTGCTGGTCTTCAGTCCAGGACCATGTTGATAAAGTCATCTTAATCAGCATTGCAATTAGTGCACATTCCACCTGGACTTTGACATATCATCTTCTCTTGTAGCTAGTGTCTGATGCAATTGCCAGTTTTTGACTTTTTTTATATCTTCATGGGCATTTTAATGGGAAGTTGAGCAGAAATGTTTCAGGCATGGTTCCATTTTAACCTGGATGTCTATAAATACCACCATTACCTTTTATTTGCCAGATTCTGCCAGAGGATAGGAAAGTCATATAATAAATGAAACGCACAATTTAGAAGGAAAAGCTATATACATTTGTATTTAGGAGGAAAAAGATAATACAAAGGAAAGAAAGAATATGATAGAAATAGGATCTGTTGCCTTCTCCATTACCTCTCATGAGAGAGGAGGAAAAAGCAAAATGTAAATAGACATCCAGAAAGGACTGTATCAGACATACGTTTGAAACACATGCCAAGAATTCATCAAATATTTAGATTTGAAAAGTGTGCCTGGTTATAAACAGATTAATTCACACTGAAACTATATATCTAATTTAGGCGGCAATTACGTATCTCTAATTAGCTGGCGATTACTGAAATGCCTCATGATAGTGCTTGTCAATGGACAAGTCTTTCTCTGAAAGTGAGTGTGTTTTCTGAGCACATGATTGCAGTTCCCTGTTTTCTTAAGCAAAAGAAGAGACTTTTTAAAAATTTTTAAAAGATTTTATTTATTTATTCATGAGAGACACAGAGAGAGAGGCAGAGAAAGAAGCAGAGAGAGAAGCAGGCTCCATGCAGGGAGCCCGATGTGGGACTCGATCCCAGGACTCCAGGATCACACCCAGGGCTGAAGGCAGACGCTCAACCACTGAGCCACCCAGGCGTCCCAAGAAGAGACTTTTTAAAAGAAAATTATATTCTAGGTAGTTAACATACAGTGCAAAACTGGTTTCTGGAGTAGAATTTAGTGATTCAGCACCCATTAAGTGCCTTTCTTATATGTGCAAATTTTCATGGAAATACTTGTATCCACAATATATTACTATTTATAACTTTTTATTTTATTGATTTTCAAAATGTTAAGACAGGATTTAAGGAAGATACATATTTTACTGTTACCACTTTTTTCTCTTTTAAATACGTTTTTTTTCTTGTTTTCAGAACTGATAAATGTTAAAGTTCCTGAAGTCTTTCTTATAGACAGTTTCTCTTTCTCTCTTTCTTTGCCTTTTTGGGCAATGGCTCCAAAGTCTTTAACTATTTGCTTCATACTTCTCTTAAGCTCCTGATTTTTTATTTTGAGAATTCCCAGTTGTGATTTCTCTTCTGTATTGCTTTTCACACAATGTAAAACATCCATTTGTTTCCCTGCATCATTTGCCAGAATTAAATCCCTGTGCCTTTCCCTTTCTAAATAAAATTAAAATTTGAAATAAAGTGCCCTTCATTATCACTTACTTATCATTGCTACTTATGAAATTAAAAAGGTAATTTTAGGGAATGATACTGCTGAAACATTTGTAGTTCTTTCTACTTTTTTGACCAGTACCAACATGGGTTGATAAATTCAGTTACAGAATTTATAGATTTACAGCTACAAAATATGTCTTTTATTTTAAAAGGAATGGAGAATTGTGATTATGGAAGTTTTATATGTCAAATGAAAATGCAGATTATATGCTCATACGCTTGTGTACACAGTGACATCTGCTGAAGGAGGTCCATATATATATTTAACAGATGATTATTCCTGAGCTACTTTATGTTCATTTGATATCATGGCTTGGCCAGTTATCTAACATAATGGCTGGAACGCAGGCCCTAAAAAATTTAGAATGGAGTTCTCTAAATAATTGCCCTCAATTAAAATAAATATACATTTTCTAGGACCTCATTATTGCACATACTCAAATACATTTCAATATAGTTGCCTTGAATTGACATGGTATTTATTAGCGCTTTGTTAAAATTATATACATGTAAAATTCTTTAATATCCATTACTATGATTTTAAGTTTTCCTGATTTTGCTTGGTCATTTGACATTCTGAAACATAAACTTTATTGTTTAAAAGTCTAGTGTCTTTTCTTGGGAGAGGAGTTTATTTTTCTAAATAAACTTTTTGAGGTAAATAAACTGCAGATTCACATGCAGTTGTAAGAAATACTACAGCGAGATCATATGTAGTCTTTACCCAGTTTCCCCCAATGGGAACACTTGCAAAACTATAATATAAAACAACCAGGATATTGACATTTATGCAGTCAAGATACAGAATAATTTCATCACCACAAGATTCCACGTGTTGCTTTTTTTTAGCCACATCCATTTATTGTTCAATCTCTCCTTAACTGGGTCACCACTAATCAGTTGATGTCTATAGGTTTGTCATTTGAAGAATGTTATATAAATGGAATCATATAGTTTGTAATTAAGACTGGCTTTTTTCATTTAGCTTAATTCTCTGGAGATTCATCCAGGTTGTTGTGTCTATCAATAGTCCATTCCTTTCTGCTGCTCCGCAGTTTTCCATGATTGTAGATAAACTGCAGTTGGTTTAGCCATTCACTTGCTAAAGTTTATCTGGATTATTTGCAGTTTTTGGCTATCAGGAATAAAATTGCTATAAACATTCATGTGTAGGTTTTTGTGTGAACATAAGTCTTCAACTTTTTTGGAATATCCAGGATTGTAGTTGCTGGGTCATAAGGTAGCTACATGCTTCACTTCTTAAAGAAATTGCCAAACTGTTTCCTAGAATGGCTATGTTCCCTCTGGCAATGTTTCTTCAGACTTCCATATCCTTTCTAGCGTTTGGTATTGTCACTGTTTCTTCTGATGAGTGTATAGAAATATTTCACTGTGGTTTTAATTTTGAATATCTTTTTATGTGCTAATTTTCCATTTGTATGACATCTTTGGTGAAATGTCTCTTCAGTGAGTGGCCTACTTTGGGCTTATGTTATTTGAGTTTTTTTACTGTTGAGTTTTGAAAGTTTTGAATATATTCTAGGTATTAGTCTTTTGTTGGACATGTGGTTTGCAAATATTTTCTGCCATATCTTGCTTGTCTTTTCATACTATTAACAGGATGTTTCACAGAATACAAGTTTTTAATTTTAGTGAAGTCCGGTTTATCATGTTTTCCTTTTATGGATTATGCTTTGGTGTCAATCTATAAACTCTTTGTCTAGTTCCAAATCTCAAAGATTTTTTTCCAATATTAGTTTCTTTAAAGATTTATGACTTTATGTTATACATTAAATTCAAGATCCACCGTGAATTAATTTTTACATAAGGTTAAAGTTATTTATTTTTTAACTTGGTATTCATTTGCTTACTACCTTTATTGAAAAGTTTCCTTCTACTGAATTGCTTTTGTATCTTTGTCAAAAATAAGTTGGCATATTTGTATAGATCTACTTCTGGGTTTTCTGTTCTTTTCCATTAATCTATGTGTCTGTTCCTCCACCAACACAACATAATCTTAATTATTGTACCTAAATAATGTTTTAAAAATCAAGTAGATGGACTCCTCCCACTTTCTTCTTCTTCTTTTTCAAATTGTTTAAGCTATTCTAGTTCCTTTGCCTTTCCATATAAACTTTATATATATTCAGATATATCTCAAATACTATATATATATATATATATATCTACAAGAAATATTGCTCAGGAATTGGTAGAAATTGCACTAAATCTTTATATCAATTTGGGGATAACTGACAAGTTTACTATGTTGAGTCTTCCACCCCATGAACATGGTCTATAATTTAGATCTTCTTTGATTTCTTCCATCAGTGTTAGGCAGTTTTTAGCATCCAACTCCTGTAAATGTTTTGGTAGGTTTATGCCTATTTGTCTCCTTTTTATTACCAATTAAAAATGGTATTATACTTTGATGTGCCTGTGTGGCTCAGTTGGTTAAGCATCTGACTCTTTATTTTAGCTCAGGTCATGATCTCAGGATTATGAGATGGAGCCCCACGTTGGGGCTTGTGTGGATCCTGCTTAAGATTCTATCTCTTTCTCCAAAAAATAAAAGAATAATAATTTTAAAAAATGGTATCATAAAAAAAGGTATCATACTTTTAATTTTAGTGGTCACATGATCATTGTTAGTATATAGAGATGCAGTTAATGCTATGTGTTGATCTTTTATGTGTGATGTTCTAAACTCACTTATTAGTTCTGAGAGTTTTTTGTAGATAATTTGGAATTTTCTATGTGGGCAATTATGTCATCTGCAAATAGGTAGTTTTATTTCTTTTCTTTTTTTTTCTTGATGTGGGTGTCTTTTCTTTTATTGCTTTTAATGCCCTGGCTAGAATTTCCAGCATTATGTTGAAAGACAGAAAGTAGACATCTTTGCCTTCTTCTTAATTTTAGGAAGAAAGCATCCAATCTTTTACCATTAACTATAATGTAGCTCTATGTATCTCATAGATGCATTTAATGAAGATGAGGGAGTTCCTCACTATTTCTATTTTTCTGAGGGTTTTTATCCTAAATAGATTTTGATTTTGTCAAATTATTTGCATTGTTTGATATCATGAGGTTTTTTTTCCTTAGCCTGTTAATATATTGGATTACACTGATTGCTTTTCAAATACTAAAGCAGCCTGGCATCCTTGGAATAAATCCTACTTTGCCATGGTATATAATTCTTTTTATAAATTACTGAATTATATTTGCTAATATTTTTAAAGGATATTTGTGTCTATGTTCATGCAGGATATTGGTTTGTGGTTTTCTTTTTTTGTACTGTCTTTGTTTTTGGTATAAGGTAATAATAACTTCATAAAATGCATTGGAAAGTATTTCCTCCTATCTTGTTTTCTAGAAGAAATTGTGTAGAATTGGCCTTAATTTTTCTTTAAATGTTTGGTAGAATTCTCCAGCAAAACCATCTGTGTCTGGAGATTTTTGGGAAATTTTAAATTATAGATCAATTTCCTGAAGAGTTACAAGGCTATTCAAATTATCAATTTCAAATTGGGTGACTTATGGTAGTCTGTTGTTGCTGTTGTTGCTTAGGATTGGCTCATTTCATCTAAGTAGTCAGATTTATGTGTGCAAAATTATTCATAATTTTCCTTTGTAATTCTTTTGATAACTGCACATTCTTAGTGATAGCTCTGTTTTGTTCCTAATATTAGTATATATGATACATTGGTACATATCAATATATTGGTATATTTGTGTCTTTTCTTTTTTTGTCAGTCTTGCTAGATATATGTCAGTTTTATTCACCTTCTCAAAGTGAGTTTCTTGTAGATAGCATGTAGTGGGCCATTATTTTAATTCACACTACTAATATCTGCTCTTAATTGATGTATTTCGACCACTTAAACTTTGAATATAAATATTGATATATCAGGGCTTAAGTCAGTGAATTCATTTGTTTCTGTTTTATTTTCTCTTTTTCATTTCTCTTTTCTTTTTATTACCTTTCCATTGGGTTACTTAAACATTATTTTAGAATATTATCTTTACCTATAGTATTTTTGAGTGTATCTATTCAGATGGCTTTTTCAGTGATTACTCTAGATATTATATTATTTTTTTAAAGATTTTATTTATTTATTTATCAGAGATACACAGAGAGAAGGAGAGGCAGAGACACAGGCAGAGGGAGAAGCAGGCTTCATGCACCGGGAGCCCGACGTGGGATTCGATACCGGGTCTCCAGGATCACGCCCTGGGCCAAAGGCAGGCGCTAAACCGCTGCGCCACCCAGGGATCCCTAGATATTATACTATTTATGCATGATTTATCACAATCTATTAGTGTCATCATTTTACCAGTTCAAGTGAAGTATAGAAATCCTACTTCTCTGTATGTAACTTTACCCTCCCTATTCAGAACATAAATGTTTAAAATATTTCTTCTGTACACAATTATAACTGCATCAGACAATCTTATAATTTTTGTATCAACCAACAAACATAATTCAGGAGATTTAAGAGGAAAAGGCAAGCTTACTGTATTTACTCACTCATAATTTTCTTTTTTTCCTGATGATGTTCCAGTATTTCTTAATTTTCCTTAACATTCTGTTTAGAGAACTTTTTCTAGCCCTTCTTTTAAGGTTGATATCCTGACAACAAATTATCTTAGATTTCCTTCATTACTCCCAAAAAGTTATTATCTCTGGAATGGGGATTGGCAATTCTATTCTTTCAGCGCTTGAAAAATGTGCCACCTTCTTCTGACCTCCATGGTTTCTGATGAGAGATTTGTGTGCATTTGAATTGCTTTTCTCTTGTAGGTAAGTTGTCATTTCTATCTTGTTGCTATCAAGATTTTTGCTTTGTCTTTAGTTTTCAAATGTTTGACTGTGTGTTGATGTGGATCTCTTAGATTCATCCTGTTTGGGTATTTCCTCAGATTTCTGAATCTGTGGGTTTATATTCTTTTCTGAATTTGAAAAGTTTCACCTATTGTAAGTAAGCAATATATTTTTTTCAGCCTGTCCTCTTTCTCCTGTCTTTCCAGGACTTCAATGGCTAGAATGTTATATCTTTGTTAGCGTCCCACTGGTTCCTGCTTTTTTTTTTTTTTTAAGTCTCTTTCTGTTGTTTAGACTGGGCAATTTCTATTTTATCTTACAGTTCATAGTTCACTGGTTTTTCCTTTTCATTTTTGCTCTGTCCTCTCCATTCTGCAGTTGTGTCCATCCTCTGAAGCTTTATTTTTTATGTATTTTTTAAAGATTTTATTTATTTATTTATTTATTTATTTATTTATTTATTTATGAGAGTAAGTGAGAGAGCGCGTGCTTTCACTTTGGGGGGGGGGGGAGGGAAAAGGAGAAAATCTCAAGCAGACTTCAAGCTGAGCACAGTGCCCAATGGTAGGCTCAATCTCATGATTCCAAGATCATGACCTGAGTTGAAACCAAAAGTTGGGTGCTTAATTGACTGAGCCATCCAGGTACCCCATTTATTACCATATTTTGATGTTCTAAAATTTCCATTTAGTTCTTTTTTTTTGTATCTATTATTTCTTTGCTGCAATTTTCCAGCTCTTAGCTGAGACTCTGTATTTTCATTTGTTTCAATCATGCTCCAAATTACTTGATAAAGTATATTTATCTCAGATGCTTTGAAATCTTTGTCAGATAATTTTAACATCTCTGTCATCTTATAGTTGCATCTATTGATTTTGATTGTCTTTTTTCATTCATTTGAGATCTCTCTGGTTTTTGGTATGACTACTGATTTTCTGGTTGAAATGAGGACATCTGGGGTAATATTTTATAACTCTCTGGATCTGATTTAAATCTTCTATTTTAATTGCATCCTCCATCATTTCTCCAGTAGGAAAGGTGGGGGAGGGGTGCTGCCTCATGGTTGCCATGTGGAGCTAGACTCCAGGTTCTCCACTTGACCTCCATGGATGCCCAAGGGTGTAGGCTTCTTTTTATTGCTGGATTGAGAGGGGAATTCTAGGGCCTGCTAAGTCTCCATAGATAACTCCCTGTCAGGGAAGTGTAGGAGTACCTAATCTTTATTCTCTACATGGTTTCCACTACACACCATAGGAAGGGGTGGTGGTGAAAGTTCCAGTTCTCCCCTCGGCCTCTTCTAACATCATCACAGTTGATATGTGGAGGGCATTTCATTACTACTGGGTGGAACCAAAGTCTGGGCTCTCTACAGGATCTTCACTGACATTGTGGGAGTGAACTTATTACCACATTGTGGGGATGACTATTGTGGCTTCCCATTCAGCCTTCTGCAAAGGGCTTTGGATACCTTGTTACAGTTGGCACAGGATGGCTGGGCATCTCACTCAGTTGAATCCTTATTGAATGTATGCTATGTGTCAGGCATGGTTCTAAGAACTTTGTATGTATTAAACCACATTATTATTACAATAACCCAATGAGGTAGTTACTATTATTTTAACACAGAAAGGTTAAGTAACTTGTCTGTAGTCAAAAACATAGTTCTGTAGGGCAATATTAGATTATACACAACTATAGCAAGCAGGTCAGTGAGGCTTCTCTTAGGAGTGGCAGTTAGGACCCCTGAGAAAAGAAAAGATCCAGTCAAACTGTGTGCCTTGCTAAGATCTGCTCCTCACACTTAGGAAATATTTCAAACATGCACCTAATCAGCTGCTGCATGAAGCATAGAATATACAGAAAGTAAAAATTTCCCTGCAAGGTTTTTTATATACATGGCCTTTTTGTGACTCATCTCAAATTGCTAGTTCACTAATCTGAAATGGAAAGTTACCATGAACTGGCTTCTAGCTTGAGATTTGAGAGGATTCCACTAGCATTCCAAGGGTGAGTAAGGTGATCTAACAGAAATTCACCAACCCTTTTCCTAGGTAATTCCAGACTGAGTTAGAATGCTCATCATATGCTCATCATTCAAAACCGAACAACAATCTGATTAACACATGCACACACATGTACACACATGCAATTACACACTGAGAAACTGGGTCTGTAAAAAGATTCAGCAACACACAAAAAAATAAAACGTAGCATTCAAAGGAAGAACACTTTCAAACAGATGCACAATAAAAAATATATAACATTTAGAGTACATCTACTTTGTTCACTTACTACAATTGAAGAAAATATGATCCTTTTAAAACAGTAAATGGAAGATGGGATGATAGGACAGCCAACCGATATGAAAATGCAGACTGACTAGAATAAGCAGAAATAGCAAAGGATGACTACATTGATAAGGTGACAGCAAGGAAAGATTGTATTGAAACTGAAGGGAAAATAGAGGAAAGAATGCCATACTTGATGTACTGAAGAACAGAATTGACCCTCCCTAATATTTTATTGATGGTGAAGCTCAACATAAGTCTTCTGGAATAAAGAAGAAAGGAAAAATATGAAAATGAAGACAAGCAGATTTTCAATATGGAGGACAAATGTTTAGAAGCCAACAAATGATCAGCTGTATATAATATAGAACTCTCTTGAGATGAAAAATGTCCTAGCCCTGCAGATTGACAAGGCCGATTCCATAACTATACAAAATCCCAGTACCTAAATATATCAAAGTATATGGTTTAGGCTTTTAAGGACAAAGAAATTTAATTATTAAAAAAATAAAATTACATAAAAAAAATATATGATGCTATCAAAAAGAAATGGCCTGGCCACAGAAATTCTCTTCTGCAAATAAAACTAGAAGATGACAGGTAAAGAATAATATCTTTACATTTAAAGTAAATATCTGTTATCCAAGAATTCTATATTCAGCATGTTATAATTTATGTGCAATGGTATCTAATGGACATCCTTAGATAGTCAAGGGCTCAGAAAATATACCACTTATATTATTTTAAGATATACTCCTGCAACCAAGATATAAATCACACTTGAAGAAATCATGGCAGGAAAGACATGGTTGATAGCACTGAAAACATTTAAATATTAATTACTCCAAAAATGTCATAAATATGTTTAGAAAGTAGAATATAGTTACCATAAATGGATCTTGAAGAGAAGATACATAATGTAGAGAACAATTTGGCAATAATACCTGAACCTTAAATTTCAATATGCCAAACATATCAAGAAGCATGAAAAGGAGACATGAAAGAAAGGAAAAGAACAATAGGCTAATTTTCTGTTATATATAGTGTAATGTTTTACTATCGATATTCAAAATCAGAGTATATATGTTCTAATATTTTAAAGTAATGGTGTGTAATATACCTTAAAACAGCCTGTGTTTTTCCTAATTTCAAAAAAAGAAAAAAATATTCTTAAAAATATCATGTAGAAAATGATAGAAAATATGTGAAATAGAATATAAGCTAAAGATACCTAGAAATCATAAAATAGTATTGTGGAAGTAAAATAGTCTGTGAATGTAAACAGGGCAAAATCTTTGCAGAGGCCAGCTGAGTTCCTATTATGTGAGAAAAACAAAATCCATTTATGTGCGACATATAAGAGTGGCATCTATGGGGGTGCTTGGGTGGCTCAGTTGGTTAAGTGCCTGCCTTTGGCTCAAGTCATGATCCCAGGGTCCTGGAATAAAGCCCTGCATCCGGCTTCCTGCTCAGCAGAGAGCCTGCTTCTCTCTCCTCCTCTCTCTTTCTCTCTCTCTGCCGCTATCTCTGTCTCTCTTAAATAAATAAATAAATAAATAAATAAATAAATAAATAAATAAAATCTTTAATTAAAAAAAAGAGTTGCATCTATAATACAGTGATTCCAACAGGCTAATGTTAAAATCATGGGCAAATATTCATCAGGAAAACATTATTCCAAATTCTCCAGTGCTCAAAATGTTAATATTATGCCAAGCAGAATTCAAGGAAAGCATTAAATAAAACAATATGAATATTTTTTTAGATTGGTGAAAGCATAATCAATAAACTAGATAAAAGTCTTGAAACTTTTTATCAACAAATATTAAAAATAGTTGTAAATGTAATCCAAATTATCTGAAAAATAAAAATTGTGAGGAATTTTGATTCACTTCAAGACTTACCAGATAATTAGTAAGTGAATAAAAATATAGAGAAATGGAACAAAATAGTTAATAATGCTGGCTTTATATAATTTATGTATTTTGAACCATACATAATGAGGATATACTTTTTCTTACACGTTGTAAAAGTTAATTATATGTTAAACCATAGGAAATGTAAAAACTTCTAAAAGTAAAAAATCGTACATTTTTTAATAACTCGGTTGTAAAGCCAGAACTGAATAGTAAAATTCCAAATACATGGTGATTTTAAAACATTGTCATTCATGGATCAAAGTAGAAGTAAAAACTTTTGCAATTATGGTTTTCTTAGAAATAATTTAAATGACAGTCATACTTACAGATCTTATAGGAGATGATTAAAAATGCATTTAGAGGTAATTTCATAGCATTAATAAAGAGAAAAGAATTAAAATAAATGAATTTATCATTTAATTGAAATATTAAATAAATAATACATATTCCATATACCTATTGTAGTATAGATATGTAGATAGACAGATGGAAGTCAAGAGGAAGTAGTCAATAAATGTACAAGTACAAATTGTGAATCAGAAAAATGATAATATCAAATTCAATAATAAATTAAAATAATTTACCATGATGATATGATCAAGTAACATTTATTTTAGAGATGTAGTGTTTCAATTTTACATCTATTGTTATAATTAATAACATCAATAGGTCAAAGGAGAAAATCTGACCAACTTGTCAAATTTAAAAAGTGAAAGACACTTTATCACCATTATGATAGATGACAAAGATTCATTGAATAAAAGCTGCTATTCATGATTTCATGCTAAATGCTCTTCAGTAAAGAAGTAATATAAAAGCACTTATTTAACTTCTTTAAAAATCTATCTTAATTCAATAGGAAAATTATAATCTGTTTGAAATAGCAAAACTTGAGAAAACAATAGTCTACCATCACCACTAGCATGTAATATTGTTCTAGATGTTTTGATGAACCCAAAAAGATAACAAAATATATGTGAGAAACATATATTGTCATTAATTATAGTTGGTACATTTGAACTACCTGGAGAGTCAAAAAGTTATTGAAAACACTAATAGCACTTAAAAGGCAATTTAATATAATTCATTCAATAAGTTCAATATAATGATTGGTTAGGAAAAATATATGTATATGCATACACACATATCAGCTAATTTCATATATTTCAATATATACAGATAACATCAATATAGAGGAATAAAACCCCATTCATATTGGCAACCAAAAATATTAAATATCTAGCAAAAATTTAACAATGAATATTCTAGTCTTCTCTAAAGGAAACTCTAAAATAATAATTCAGATGCATAAAAGGAAACAAACAAAACCTTTTGGTTTTTATACTTTAAGAAAACTTAAATATATTAATTATCCACATATCATTTATACATTTAATGTAATTACAATACACCATAAATTTTCCTATTATTATGTGAAAATATATATATGTGAAATATAAATATATTTATATTTAATATTTATATATTTATATATATATATATAAAAATATATATATGTGAAAATACCATCTTTTGAATAATCAAGAAATTTTGAAAAAGACAAAAGACACGGGTGGTTTTTTGCACTATAATTTTAAAGTACACTTGTTTTGTAAAGGGACACTTGTTTTATTTTTTTTATTTATTTATTTTTTTTGGGACACTTGTTTTAACAGTGTGATGTAGTTCAGGAGAAGACAGACCAAAATGAGGAAAATGTTTCAGCACGTATATAGAAGTAAGAGGTTAATGTGTAAAGAGTTTTTAAAAATTATTAATAATAAAAATGAGTGTCTCAATAGAAACATGAACAAAGAATATTAATGAAAATTCACAGAAAAATGAAACTCAAGTGAGAAGTACAATACGTTGACCAACAATCAAGAAAATGCAAATTTATAAAATCTATGATTATAATTGATTTTTATAGGAGAAAATTTGCAAGCAATTTAAATTTCTTTTGAGAGCAATTTTGGAAAAATAGGTTGGTATTTTTATAAAATAGAATGCTATATAGCCACTGAAAACCATATAGGAAGATTCATAATATAAGATCTCTTAATGAAATACATTTGTTTAAAAAGAGGAAGTGCTAGGGATGCCTGGGTGGCTCAATGGTTGAGTGTCTGCCTTTGGCTCAGGGCGTGATCCTGGTGTCCTGGAATGGAGTTCCACATCCGGGTCCCAGCAGGGAGCTTGCTTCTCCCTCTGCCTATGTCTCTGCTTCTCTCTCTGTGTCTCTCATGAATAAATAAATAAAATCTTTTTTTAAAAAAAGAGTAGGTGCTATATAATAAATACTTTTACAACGAAACTATTTGCCCAGGAAATAATCTAAAAGTATATTGACAATATTGTTCGAATTGTTTATATTCGAATTTATATTGCATTGCTGTTCAAATTAGAGAGGATACTATTTTCTATTTCATATAAGGGAGTCAATATTATTTCATTGGTAATGTTGAAAGTTGGAGCAATATATTTTAAAAATATTCAAATATAATGATATATAAAATTTGGCTACAAGTGTAGTTTATTTTTTTAAATGGTACTCTTCTTACTTTTCCAGGATGTCTACAATAACATATTATTTTTGTTCCCAGAAGAAATGTTAGTATAAAAACCTGACAAACCTGAGATAGAATAAAAATTAATCTTAATTGGTAGTGTTAATTGCCTACTAATTATCAGGCAATATTCTAGGAGTTTGCATGCATGCCCTCATTTAATCCTCAGAACAAATGTATTTGATAAGAATTGTTACTGCCCTATTTTATGGATAAGAAAATCAAGGTTTAGAGAGATTAAGTAACTTGCTCCAGGAGACACCAATCATAAGTAATGGAATTGGGGGTCAAAATGCTGTGACTAGCTATCTACATGGTACCAAGTGCCCTTTCTCCCAAAGGACTTAACATTTAGAATTACTAAGACCATCTTATTTAATCGACCATTAAAAAAAAAAAAAAGATTTTACTTATTTAAAGCTCCAATCCCAAGGACCCCGGGATCATGACTTGAACCAAAGGTAGACACTTAACCTACAGAACCACCCAGGCACCCCTACTTGACCATTTAATGCAGATTAGAGAATGATCTTAATCTTCAATTACAGAAAGCTTCCATTTAGTTAAACCAAAGGCACTCCAGCCTCATCCCCACAAATAAGGGGGAAAATTATCTTTTTTTTTTCTTCAGGAAATGACATTTTTTACTTACTCATTAAAGTCCAGACTAACATTTCTCATTTAATATATTTCTTTAATAAAATCTATTTTGTTGAATGATAAGAACGTTTGGGAATGAATTTATAAATTTCCTGAAAATCATATGTTGCTTCTGTGCTTAAAATCATTTGTCCTAAGAATTTGTTAATAAACCCATTATATAGTTTGATTTATAGTATTTACAATACTATATCTTTGAAGGAAGTGTGTGCTAAAAGAAATTTAATCGGTCTAGGCTTTATGTAAAATTCCAAATAGTCTGAATTATTTCAGAAAGACTTTATGAAATGTTGAGATATAATAATTGACAAATGAGAATGTGTGAGTCAAAGGATATTCTAAACGCCTGTGTGCAGTACAGTTCTTCTCTGAAAAAGCTTAGGAACTGGTTTTAATCTGTACCCCACACTGAATTCTCCTTTGTTCTGTACCCCTCCCATGCTCTATTCTTTATCCAACCATCATTCATCAACAATTTCAAAAGTGGGTATATATGGAATTCCTTGTGTTTTATTCATCTTTATATTTTAATACCTAACAATTGTTTGGCATCTAGTACTCAGTATTTTTTCACTAAATTATATTGAGCTGATTCCAATTGCTTTAATGTCCTTATCATTACCTTATCTTTTACTGGAATCAGCCTGAAAAGAATACTCCTCAAAAGATGTTTATGAACTAACTGATAGAGGACAAGTTTAAAAATAAGTGTAGGAATAATGTGTACATAAGCCATGTTATCCTTCCTTCTCTTGTTTAGAAATAATACTAAAATGGAAACACATTGAATTTCTTCTAAGATATAAGAATTTTCATAACAACTTACTACTCTATGGTTTTATTGTTGTATCTGGGTTACTCAGAAATTGGAGAGAGGTTTAGATTCTGTCAAAATTATGATCAATACCAAAAAAGAGGTTAGTCTTTTTTTTCTCTCTCTCAAAAGATTGTAGATATTTTTATCTAATTTGTGCATGCTCATTTATTTGAACATTGAAGGAAAGTTTTCTAAAAGATCATTGTGATTTAGGCTTCGGAATGAATTGAATTTAGATTTGAATGTATTTCTCTTTGCTTTGGGATATATTTATGTAAACATTGCTTTGTGAAAAAAAATTGGCAATGGTATGTTTATAATGAAAATAATTCATTATATTTATTGAAATCGTATCTTCTGTAATGGCAACATCCTTAGGGAGGGGATGGAAGATAGTACTCATTAGATACTTTTCTTCATTTGTGAGCCAGACAGTATATTAGTTTTATCCAATTGCCATCTGCCATCCATTTTATATACAGTATGCCTAAAGAGCTCACTTCATATAAGGGTCTAGAAGGTAAAGGTAGACCATATTGTATTTATATTTGTAAATACTGTACGCATTGAATTACAAATATTTATGTGCCATTAAGGTTTGAATAAAGGAAATACAGAGTTGAAACAGACATGCCTTTCTTGCTCAAAGCTGGGAGTTGAGTATAGTTTGGCTAGATATGAGGTTCATTTGTGTATACAATTGCATTTGTCATAACTATTTGAATGTGTCACTTTGATTTCATTTTCCATTTACTTTGCTCAGTACCACTTGCAAAGTAATAACAAAGAATTACTATATAAATTGAGTTGATTTAAAGGAGTGCACTGTTGAAATATGCATGGTGTAAACTCAATGATTCAATAGATTTAATAAGGAAACACATCTAATCAATTTTTTAAACATTTAAAGAATTGGGGCGCCTGGGTGGTTAAGTGGTTGAGCTTCTGCCTTCGGCTCAGGGCATGATCCCCAGGTGTGGTGATCGAGTCCCACATCTGGCTCCGTGCATGGAGTATGCTTCTCCCTCTGCCTATTCTCAGCCTTTCTCTCTGTGTCTCTCATGAGTAAATAAATAAAACCTTAAAAAAAACATTTAAAGAATTAGTTTTTTATTATGTGAAATTATGTAATGATACTACACAACAGCTAAAGCATAGGTTCTTTAAACACAGTGACACATATAGTTTCAAAATAGGAAAAACAAAATTGTTTAATTTTTTTGCAATTGTATGCTTTCAATCATTTGTAGAAATCTTAGTTTTCAGTCTAAAAAATTTACTGTGAAATCCATTGCAGGGAAACCATATTTTGAAAAAAATAATGACAAGAGTGAAAAATGAGCCATAATCTAACATTCAAAAAAATTTTTTGTTCAAAGGAATCTATGTGGACTCACAAGAAAACTCTCATTCAGTTTGAAATTTTGAAAATAAAAACCTCAATTGTTAAATGCTAATTGATGAATTACTTTGAATCTGCAGAAGCAGGGATAAGGTCATTTTAATGGACCTACTGGGATTAAGTGGATAATAGCAATGCTTTTATAAATGACAAAGGTAGGGAGGGGTGTGTGTATGTGTGTGTGTATGTGTGTGCATGCGCGTGCACATGCACGTGAGCGTGCATGTGTACAGGCAACATGGCACTCAAGAAAATCAAAGGAAATGAGCCAGAAACTTCTCACATTCTGCTGGCATCTGTGGAGTGTCGCCATATGAGAACCATATGACTGCTGGCAGATTGGCATGTCAGCTCAGGCATGTAAAACTTGACCGCACTGAGCTCAGGGTTTAGCAGTTTATCACAGGAATATTGATACAATTTTCACGGCACTCTTTTTTGTGCAAGGACATGTTATCCTTTCTCAATGCTTCTCATCCCAGTCCTACCCTTTGAAACCATCACCAAGCAGAGTAAGGTATTTATATATATATAGAGACATCTATATCAATGGAATTTAAAATGAAAATGAACTGCTGTAAACAGCAGCTATATTTTATGTGATAAAACTGGCTTTCCTCCCACATGTCAGCAAGCACTGACCACCATGTTCTGTTAGGAGTCAGAGATGAGTTTTCAAAAGCAAATCATTTGAACATGATTGCTAAGGTAAGGTTAGAAAGTGGGACCGTGAGCCTTTCTCTAAAGGTAGAGGAGGCTTAACTTGACGTGCTATATATACACTTTTCACAAAGGGAAACTCTGTGAGTTGAGTCTTCAGTTTCTTTGGATAGAAAGAAGTTGGTCTCAACTACTGACATTTGCAGAGTAAGAGAAGAGTGAGTGTAAAGGTAACAGTTTCTATTATCTATACTGTTTAAAAGAAAATTGCCTTTTGTTGGAATAATCTTATCTGCCTTTTAATAGTGGCTATTTTGAATAGAACGTTCAATTTAATCTTCACAGCTAGGAAAGAGAGAATAGCAAGGCCATTCATCTATTTTTCATGGCCTACTAAAATCATGATATTCCTGGTTATGAGTATGAAATTAAAATGGAGATGACAAAACTCAGGCCCAGTCCTTGACAACTGTCAACTGGGCAGTCTGGCATGATCTTGCAGAGCTCCATGTCTTCTCTCCTCAGGCTGCCTCATTTCAGCATGGGGTGCAGATAGCTTCATGCACAGAGTCCCCTATCAAACATGACCACTTGGTTTCTTTGCTTTGCATCTTTGGGACTTTTTTCAAAGCTGAATCCAAATAAATTTAGGATCAAAGTTAATGCCTAGGGCACAACTTTCAAATAATGGGGGCATGGGAGTGGGTGGGAAAATGCTCCAGTCCTTAAGGGCAACAATCGGAGGCACATTCTTCATGCTTCCTCAGAGGGCCCCAGAGCTATTGAGCTCCAGTTACTGAGTAGTAAGTGGTTCATTAACGCACCCTTTATTGGCTTTTTGCCATTCCCTGTCTTATTGTCCCTACTAATTCATTACCACCTCCTGGGATCAAATTCAAATGAACTACTTGTACACAAGACTTTATTTCAGGCTCTATTTTTGGGAGAACCTAACCTAAGAAAGGAAGTGTGTCCTGGATGTCGCATTCCCTTTTATATTCTCTCTAACCTATCATCAAATGCAATTTGCATCCCTTGGTCAGCATGAATTTTAGCTATCTTTAGTCATGCCCCAGTTCTGGACTTTGCCCAGTTCTTTCACTGCTTACAAAAACTTCTCTATCTTGTTTTTGCCTAATTCTCTTAGGGATTATGAATTCCTGGATGGAAGGTCTTTTAAGTTTGTGTTTAAATGGTATTGATAGGCTATTTGATTTATGGCTACTTGATATATCATACTGATATTTTATCAAAGCCTTAACCCAAAGCAATGAGTCCATTGGTAGGAATTTGGGTTCCCTCCAATTCCTGTCAAAGAGGCTGACATCAATGCTGCTGACATGGGGAACTTGCCCTGCCAACACCCTTCTGCAAGAAACAAATCCCCAAATGTGTGAGTCAAATGGGAAACTGGAGAGCATAATGAAATGCATGGTTCAAGTATCATTGTGTGAGTTATGTTTATTCAAGAAAATCTCGTTAGAGTTATTGACTAGAGCACCTGATACAGGAAAATACAAATTTATGAACTTAGCAAAAGCATGTTTCTACTCACTACAAAAAAGTTTCTGTGCTTCACAAAACATTGCCCCTTTTATGGCACTCTTTACACCATCAATATTCAATATGCAATTTCCTGTACTTATTTTCCTTATAACTGAATGTTCCATGATGTGGGGGGAATCAACTGGTCTATTTTTTATTTCTATCATCTAATCTCTTGTTTAGATTAGTTATTCGGCAAACATTTGTAGACATGAACATGTGAAATACCTAAACACTTCTGTGATTTATACAGCACTAACTATTTAGTAAATTCTGTTTAGGGTTAAATGGATGATCTCACAGTTAAATGTAAAACAGCTATTAGATGGTACTGTCAGCTGAAGATCACTCAGAAATAACCCATAAGTTTTTGAGCTAGAATATCATAAGGACTCCTTAAGCATCACATAATAGGAGCACTGGCTTCAGAGCCAGGCAGACATGGGTTTCAATCCTGGTTCTGCCAATTAAGAGCTGGATAATCTTGAACAATACACCAAACATCTCCAAATCTGATCTTAAGAATGGGATAATAATACTTATTTCATAGTTTTTAGTAAAAGTTTAATGAGATAAAGCACACAAAGCCCTTAGGCTGTGCTCACTAATTGGTCACTACCACTATTGTTTTTTATCATTGCTACTTAACTTCTCTGGCGAGTGATAGAGCTGGGACAAGAATCTCGCTTAATGATTTCCAAACCAGTGTTTTTTTCATTTTTTCATTGTACAACTTGGGTCAAAACAAATGTCTTTGAAAATAGAGTCTTAGTTGATGAGAACATAGGACTTGATACATTGACTTTTTTTTTTTAAACCAAATATGGCTTTAAGTATCCTCCAATTGACCTAATCCATTAAGAAACTCACAGAGTACTAGGTGAGGTGAAAGATAACCTTCAGGGTTCTATTTGGTTCTAAGTAACCAATTATACCTTTACTCATAATAATGAGTCACTAGATATCTCTTTCCTTAAGAAAGTACTAACCTAAATGATGTCCCTGGAATGACAAAAAAAAAGTACATTTGACCCAACTACTTGTGGGCCAGTGCCATGGGCATTATAATTCATGGTCATAAGCTGACAAAGAACTATAACATGGTGGCCCTCTGTACTCATAATGAATTGCATAAGACTCAGAAACTGTTAACATTAGAGCTAAGCTCCACTTTACTATTTGCCCCAACTAAGAAGAAGGTAATCACCTCTCACTATGAACCAGACTTTAATTTTTTTTTATCTGTATTAAGGTTTGCTATTGGCATTAACTCTGTAGCTGGAATACTGAAGGTCTGTTTTGACAATGGCATATTAATCAATGGATCCAGGGTCAAATATTTATCTGTGACGGTGGGTCTCAACCTGGTTGCACACTAGAATCAGATGGGGACCTATGAAAAACTCCTGATGGCCAGGTCCTACTGAAACCTATTGAATCAGAATCTTTGGAGCTGAGGCCCAACCACTTGTCTTGTTAAGGCTCCTCCACGTGTGCAATCGTACTGCTTTAGGAGAAGTACTTAGTACCTTTCTTCTCACTGCCATTCCAAAGTTTAGGAAGCTGTAGTAGTATGACTGTAGGGAGTTTCACCTCAAAGCTGACTCCATGTTACTCAAAGTACTCACTTTGAGATTCCTATTTGTTTTGGCAGGTGAGTTTTGGCAATCAGAGAGGAATCCAGGTCAACTGGACTTTTAATTAATTAATTAAATTTTAGAAAAGCAGACCCATCTGTATTCTCAGTGCTTAGAGCTGCAAAAACACTCAGAGTTGCAAAAGCTTCCGTGTGTAACAGAAATTTTGACTTGGCTTGCAAAATTATATGTACCAGAAACACACTGGAGAAAGCCTGAGACTTTAATTTTTTTTTTTTTTTAGATGCTGTCAAGAATAACTGTATAAATCCAAAATGTCTCTTTGGAAACTTTTCTGCCCACCCCCCTTTCTCTCTGGCAAGAAGATGCTCTTTCACCTACCCAGGGTAGAAACAATAAAGACATCTGTGAATTCAGCTTATCCTCTTTTAAGTTATACATAATAATTGAGCCTTCCTATTTGTGCATATTTACTCGCTCCTTCCCCTGAATAGCTTCAAGGGCTTTCTTTATGCCTCCAGATTGATGAATCTCTGTCCACTCTCATGAAGCCCAGCAAAATAGACAGGTCTTTACTCTCTCCATTGACTATGGTTGGTCTAAATCTGTAAGAGACAGGCTCTTGCAGCCTTCTGTATTAAAAGGATAGGTTTTGTGAGCAAACCCATTCAAAAAGATCAAGATATCTCCTTTTGGAAGAAAGATGAAGTCATATTGCAACAAAAATCTGCTTCTAAAGAAGCTATTTCTAAAAAATCTGTTCAATATGTATCAAAGAATCAAATTACACCCATCTGGAGAGACGCATGTGAAAAAAAAAAACTGCATTAAACAGCAAACCACATCTATAGTGCTTCTTGCAGCAAACAAAGAAATGCTGGGTGTATCAACAGGCAGGGTCTCTTTTGATTAAAAAGTACTTATAGAAAGAGGACAAATCAAGCTCAGCCTTTCTGGTTCTTTTCATAAGGTGAGGATGGTGGAGCGGGGGGTGGGGGGGCAGCTGCACATTCTAAGTAATTCATACAGGAAAAAAAATCATTTTCAGCGGACTGCGGATGGCTTTGAGTGAGAGCAGATTTCCATGCAGAAATGATCTATGGGCCAGGGATTACACCCCTTTTTGCTCACACAAGGACTGATTGCATGGCTCACAGCTGGAGCTAATCCAGATATCTGTTTAATTAAATAGGAGCTGTCATTCTGTTGCATTACATCAAAGCCCAGGAAGGTGACATGGAGGTGAGATGGCAAATGTAAATTTTTAGTCCTTGGTTTCTTATAGCAAAGAGATAAAAATTCTGGTTTTTAGCAGGATTTGTATATAGAAATATAATTGAGACATCTGTGACTTTCAATTTCCCATTAAGATCATCCTTCTTAAAATCATGTATTTTTTCTGAAGCAGGATGTTTGGTAGGGTAAATATAAAAAGATATCAGTGAAACAATACTTTCCTTTAAGAAAAATCCACTGAGTGCCTCTTAAAGAAATGGCATTACAGGGAATGTAATGGACCTAGCCAAGAATGAGATTAGCTAAAAAAGAATACTATCAGGGCACTGTTTACATGGCTGAATGATTTTGGGAACCAGAATGTTTATTATGCTGCTATTCGGAGTTCAGATATTTATTAAAACCAGTACTTGAATGAATGTGTTTATATTCAAATTCAAACAAAGATGAGTTTATAAAGAGAATGAAATCAACATTTTCAAATAAGGACTCTATACAATTCAGTAAATTAGTTTTATATCAAACAAAAAACTATAAATACAATTCTGTTATTAACTGTCTTCCCCCTAAGTGATTATAAAATCCCTTCCCCAGGTGTGGCTAAGAGACCTTTCCGTTAGAGACATTTCTCTAAAATGCTTTCCAGCCCTTTTGGTGTCCATGTTCACCAATCTTTATGCCATATGCATTCTGTACAATTTGTGATGGAATAATCACTTCCATATAACAAGGTCTTTATTAGCTTGAGAAAACTTTCAGACTCAGCCTGCATTTGCTCAAATTTCTGAGTCTTCATGAACTCTAATAACAGCAGATTTGTGAAATGATTGTGATTTCCTTTCGTTTAATGTACTCTGCAAAATGGCCTCTCCATTGGGTGGATTCATCTAAGGCTCTCTTTGTTTGTGTAGCACTGTAGCTATTTGTTTTCCTTCCTCCCTCTAATCTGAAAGCTGTAATCACTAACTTTACCAATGAATAGAATTCTTCTTCCTGGTTTGATTGGTGAAAAGAAAAATAACCCGGGTTAAATCATCAATGACAAAAACACAGGCAGTGTGAGAGTGCTTGATGACCCTATTTTATTACCTGCTACTTGTCTCCCAGGGTAGTTGAGAGTATGCATTTGAAAAACCTATTGATCTGAGTTCATTTCCAGACCCACCCACCTGTGTGACCTTGGGCAAGTCACTTAACCTCTTTGAACCTCAGTTTATTCATTTGTAAAATAGGGATGATGATAGCTGCAATGATTCTGGGAAGAAAGAGATTAACCCCAGGTCTGTAACTCAATTCCTCCCTCCTTCAGAGGTGTCTCAGGCAATCCATACCTAACCATATAAAACATACAAATAGTTTCTTATAATTTAAAGATAACAGGAGAAGCTGTTAGCATCTGCTCTCTTCTTATCTAAGTTCTTATCTAAGAAGGCTTTTAGGAGGGTATTACCAGATCTGTGTAGATTTCTTACCATAAATTGATCCCCATGTGCATTATAGATTTATGAGCCATAATTCCATTGGAGAATACAAATTGGAGATTAATATGGACTATGTGATTAACATGAAGCTATGTAATTAAGGAGATGTAAAAATGGGGATACCTTGAGCATATGCAGCTTCCATGGGTTTACTTATATTTCACACATGTAGTGATTATCTGTTAGTTCATAACCAAAGTATTTCCCAGTACAGAAATGGGAAGTTCCATCCCATAGTTTAGGGACTCACAGATACTTGTGCTCTATCAGATAGTTGGCCTTTCTCATTTCTTTCACTGGTGGTGGTTATTAAAGCTCTGCGTTGTGGAAGTCTTATATTTAAGGTGATTCCGTTTGGGTCAGTGCATTTCCTCATAGGGCTGTTGCAAGGAGTAAATGAGTTAATATAAGGAAATATGGTGAATATGTGGTGTCTAGCACAAATGAGCTATGCAAGTATTGGCTATTATTGGCATCACAGCTTAATTGTTTCATAAAACAAGTTTAGTACAGGTTATTCTAGATGCTGCGTGTGAATGTTAGAGATGCAAATGGTTTCTCTCCACAAGTAATTTAAATTAAGGAGAAAAGAATCTAGAGCAATAACAATGGCACAGGTAAGTACTACAGGAGTTTCCATATTATTTCTTCACCATCTTAATTTGCATTCCCTTGGGAGCAGACCTGGAGACAAAGAAGTGAATGTAAATAATTTATTTTGGAGACCATACTAGGAAACAGCAGAAGGGGAGTGAAGTGAGACAGGGAAAGCAAAAGCAGTCAATAATGGGTGAATTAACAAATTTCCATTGTGAATAATTGGGACTTATTCCCACTGGGCATCTCTTGGAGCCAGTGTAGAATATGAGCCTTAGAGTTACACCAACCATAGAAGGAGGAAACATATATTTATATACCACTTCCTATCAGTCATTGGTTGAAGGAGGAGTTAATTGTCTAGTACTTCAGCTGTCCCAGGCAGGGCAGCTTGAGCTCAGAGAAGGCCCTCAGGCAAAGACACACTGAAGCTGACAGCTGGCAGTTGGCCAGGACAACTACAACTGTAGGGCTGGAAGGGATATACACAGGCGATGGACCAAGGCTGCTCTACTCCATGACTGCTAGCACTGTATTCCTGAAAATAGAAGGAGATCCCCATTTAAAAAGTTTAAGACCTGATTAAAGCAAGAATAGGGTGATGAAAAGACAAGAGAGTATATATGAAAGTTCTTACAAATGTTGTCTCTGGCAAAAAAATAAAAATGTTACATTAAATAAGGGCAATATAAATACTTTATATATTTTATATTAGCATAATATTAGGTAATTCTCTACTCAGCAATATTAATTTCCATTTATAGGCACCACTGAATGCGAACTATGTAAATCTTCATCAATGGTCTCAGTTCATGTTCATTTTAGCTTATTATTACCTTATTATTATCCATTATATGCACAGTTATTTACCCTTGCATCTGATCTCCCATCCAAATATTGAAAGTATTACTGATTTTTTGACCTAGGAGTTGTCCTTTGCTTCAAGGAGGGATTTACTTCATGCCCTAGGAATCCACTTCCTGTCCTAAGTCTTATTTCTTAAAGCCACAGGTCATTCCCCCTATGTTCCACCTGCCTGATCCCATCTCAGTACTAGTCCCATGTTGCTTTGTACATTACAGACTCCACTGAAGAACTGTTCTATCATGAGCTTCGTTTTTTCTTATTTGGTTTCATCTTTTCCAATATATCACAACAAAAATAACTCCCATTTTACATCCCTCTCCTATCCCAAATACCACTTTTAAGTGTTTATAATTAAGCAAGATGGAGCCTGATTTTACAAAAACCTTCTATCAAGCACTAAGTGTTGTGGAAGACAAATTGCTGATTAAAATAAGTTTTAAGAGTCCAGGTGGTTCAGTCGGCTAAATGTCTGCCTTGGGCTCAGCTTATGATCCCAGGATCCTAGGATAGAACACTGGACTTCCTCTCAGCAGAGAGTCTGCTTCTCCCTCTCCCTCTACTACTCACCCTGCTCGTGCTCTCTCTCTCGCTCTCTCTCTCTCTCTCAAAAGTAAATAAGTAAGTAAATAAATAAAATCTTTCAAAAATAAAAAAATAAAATAAATTTTAAAAAGACTTGCTTCCATAAAGCTTAACATTTATTGAAGAGGTAGCCTTGAATAAGCTCTCAGAAAAATTAATCAATCTCTGAAAACTGTAATAAGTGCTTTGATAAAAGCAACTATGGGAGCAAGAAATGTCATAGTCGAACTCTGTCTGAGTAGGTATGTGTATAGGTATGTGGAAATGTCACAGAGGATTCTTGGAAAACATTTCTGACATTTGAGCTGTGATCTGAAGGATAAATGGGATTTAATTCCTCCCAAGTAAGAATGTTCTATACAGAGAGAACAAGCATGTGCATGATTCTAAGGGTGGAAGAGAGCCTGATGCTTGGGAGGAACTGCAAAGCTGGCATGGCTGGCGCCCAGAGCAAGTGCTGGTGTGGCAGGAAGTAAGCTCCAGAGGCAGGCAGGGGCTAGATCAGGCTGAGAAATATAGGTGTCTATCCTTATCCAAAGACCAATGAAAAGCCATTAAAGAATTTTAAATGAAGAGGTGGTTAAAGGAAATTTTGTTTTAAAACAAGCATTAAGAATGGACTTGAAGAGTACAAGAGGGGAAACAGGAAGACTCATTGACAAAGTTTGTTGCAAAAATCCATGTGAGAGAAGACGGTATCTTTGACTAGCTTAGTGGATGACAAATGGAGTGACATGGATGTGTTCAGGAGATGTTTAGAAGATTAAGCCCATAGAACTGAAGACATCCTAAATACTGAAATATATGCTGAATAAAGATCTTAATGGTTTTATACTTTATGATACAAACCATGCCACATTCTCCATTTTTCAAATTAAATAAAAACTAAGTGAAAACCCCAAATGCCTTGTTGGCAAGAAGTTTATTATCGCACTCTTGAGTTTACCTGGATTGCTGAAAAACCCCAATCCTTACACAGGCCCGAAATGAAGTGTATTAGTCAGCCATGTTCAAGTGGGGAATTTGAGGTTACCATGGCTGCCTTAGTTTCACATTGCACCACAGCATGCTGTCTGATAAATCTAGTGCTGCTAGTTCTCACTTGAGGAAGTCCTTAGGAGTCCAACCTTCCTAACTACGTGTGGTCATTTGGCCCTTAACATGCTTAGTGCCTGGAACTTTCAGGTATATATACTCCCCTTCTCCAAAGCTCTTCCAATTAAAACCTGCTTGGCCTGAATAAATTTAGGCATCTGTCCTTTGAGGAGCAAGCAAACACTAACCCTTTTGCCAAATCCAGGCAGCCGCCCAGGGAGTTGGCTGGTTTCCTTTATCAATCCACAAAGCACAAAAGGCTCATTCAGTAACTTCCTTCTACAAAAAGCTTGATTTCCTTTCAGGAAACCTCCAGCCATTAAAAATATATACAAACATAAGTAGGCTGTTTACTCTCCTTGAAGTACAAAGAATGAAGGAATGTTCTTATTTCTTTTTGAACATCCGTATTTCCACCTTTACTTCCCTCTAAATCAGGAGTGGAATTTCTTTTACTTTTCAGGGGAAATAATGCAAAACAAAACATAATTTGATTCTCAGGTCCCTGAGAATATAACAGATTATGTCATGTTCAGATTTCATTTGCATGTGGTTGAGGAGTTAATTGTATAAATAAATTCCTATAGAGTTCAGAAGAAGGAACAGTGGACTGCCTTTGGCTCAGAGGTGGGGTCAAGGGACTAAGATTATCTTGCAAAGGAATAGAATTTGAGTTTGACCTGGCAGACTGAATGAGAGATTGCTATGTGCAGAAGTAAAACAGGCAAACAGAGATAACATAGTAAACAAGAGCAGTGAGAAATAATAAATCATCAGCTATATCAAGAACTTAAGATGATGTATAATAAGGATGTAGAATGTCAGAAAATGATTCTTGAAAGGTAAGTAGCAACCAAACTGAGAGAGCTTTATAATGGCATAGGTAAGAGCTCAGGCTTTAATTTTTCATGAAACAATGGGAAAATAATTTGAATTTCAGAGAGTTGACTCGGAAAAACCTGTAGGATAAATCACAAGGGAGTAGCACCTAAGTCCAAGAAATTCACTAGGAGCTATTGTAGTTGTCCTAATGACACATTTATTTAGCATCTCCTGTATATCAGAAACTATAGTAGATGTTTAATATATGCGGTAAAGCATAGTGATTGCAGGAGCAGTTGTTGAGTGGCTCTAGAGCCAGTGTGCCTAGATTTAAATCCTGATTCCTCTCTTACTAGCTTGGTGACGATGCAAGTTACTAGACTTGCCACAGTTTCTTTGCCATGTGATCGAGTCCTATGTTGGCTCCATGCTCAGCAGGGAGTCTGCTTGAGGATTCTCTCTCCCTCTTCCTCTGCTTGCCCTCTCTCTCAAATAAATAAAATCCTTTAAAAAAAGAAAAAAAAATATATATACACATTGGGATTGTTGTAAAGACTAAATATAAGATTACATTTAAAGCACTGGATATATGGTACTTATTTTTAATCTCTTTTATCCAAGTAACATGCCTTGTGGTAAAAATAATTATTCTCACTTTATAGTTGAGGAAACTGAATCTCAAAAAAGTTATGTAGTTTACTCAAGCTACAGAAAGAGTAAGGAAGAGATGGAGTTTGTACTTGAGCCTAGTTCTCTTTGATTCCAAAGTTCATGATGTTTTCCTGTTACTCTATTTTTTGAGGAATCCATGTGACACAATAGTCTGGGAGAGGGGAGGTGGGCAATAACATTTTGAGGGCAGAACCTGCCAGAAAAGAGGTGGCTTCTATGTACACTCCAATAATGAAAAGGAGAAAGCTCAAAGTCTAAGACTTTTTGACAACCTAACATGTTCTCTCTAAACTCCAGGCTGAAGTAATTCTTTTTTTTTTTTTAAATTTATTTATTCATGAGAGACACACACACACACACACACACACAGAGAGAGAGGCAGAGACACAGGTAGAGGGAGAAGCAGGCTCCATGCAGGGATCTCAACGTGGGACTCGATCCCAGGTCTCCAGGATCAGGCCCTGCGCTGAAGGCGGCGCTAAACCGCCGAGCCACGGGGCTGCCCCAGGCTGAAGTAATCCTGCGTATGGATTAGGCTGGACATAATAGAGACTACATTATCTGTCTCTGATGCCCTTTGTCAATCTTTGGAGTTACAAAACTGTCAGAGATTACATGATTACAGGTATAGTACATACTCTTAGGAAAGAACAATATGCCATCTATCATGCTCAGGCTTCAAGCTAACAGAGGCTGTAACAAAAGGACCAGAACAAGGTCTGTTTCCAGATTATTATTCCAAGAATCATATTAGCAAGCCCACTAACAATGTTTATCCACCTTGATATCAGCAAAATGAAGTATTTGTGAGTTTCAGAGCTGGGAAAATTATGAAGTTAATATTATTGAACAGGATGTTTTTCATTGCCCCTAAAAATGGCAGATTGCAGTTAATGCCACAGTCACGATGTACCCAAGACCAGCTGACAAGGTAGTCAGACAGGGAGTTATTAGATATTTGCACACTGGAAATTGTCAGTTGAAGTTGCTATAGTTAGCATAAGTCATCACCCATTAATATCTGGTTCCAAACTTTGCATATTCAGAAGCTTAATGTTATCAATCTGTCAGGTTATAGGAAATAGACTCTTACTGACCAAATTCATGAGGAAATGAATTACACACTAAAATTACAGTTCATAATAACACACTAACTTGGGTGATAAACAATACCTCCTGAGTAGGTAGCTGCACTTAGGAGATCATTACAAATCTAAACATTGTTTCATAATTCTAGAATTAGGGAGGAATGTGCAAGGTTGCCTTAGGGTAGACTTTTTTTTAGATAAATTACTCTTTCTCATTCTGGGGGACCTTGGACCATGCTGAAATCATAAAGCTATTGCCTGGCAGCAGTTGAGTTAGGACTGGAAAGCTGGAGTCTAGTTAGGAGGCAATATAGTAGTACCAATGGGAAATAGCTTGAAATCAGATTCTACTCTTGGGGAGGAAAATGAAGAGCAGATTTGAGTGATATTTGAGAGGTAGGTAATAGAATACAGAGATGGATTACATGTAGGAGATGAGGCAAAAGGAGAAGTTGAGGCTGATCTTTAGATTTCTTGCTTTGGACATGTCAAGTTAGGGATAACTATGAGCCGTCTACTTTAAAGAGAACCAGAAAGTATTTCCTTAGAAGAGATTTGGGCTAGAGAAGAAGATTGGGAAATCATCATTATAGCCATTTTTCTGTATTAGGATAAAATTTCCCAGGAAGTGTGTGTAGAATGAGAGGGGGAGAAGATAATGTGTAGAACTTTGTGGCACACATTTAAGGGGCAGACGGAGGAAGAAGAGCCCATGAAGGAAAATGAAGAAAGGGGGGCAGGAGAGACAGAGTTAAAATCAGGCAGGAATAATGACACATAAGACAAATCAGAAAGAATTTTCAAGAAAGAAAGAGTTTTCTTTAAAAACTCTTTTAAAAAGTTTTTTCTTTTTTAAAGAATTTATTTATTCATGAAAGGCATGGAGAGAGAGGCAAAGACATAGTCAGAGGGAGAAGCAGGCTCTATGCAGGGGGCCGATGCAGGACTCAGTCCTGGCACCCTGGGACCACACCCTGAGCCCAAGGCAGACGCTCAACAGCTGAGCTACCCAAGCATCCCTAAAAAAGTTTTCTTTAAAGCCAAGTACCACAATGTGGTCAAATAAGAAGAGAACCAAAGAAGTGTCTATTGTAGGTAACAGCCAAGAGGTTCTCAATTGTTTTTTGAGTGGTGAGGCCAAGAGTCAGATGATAATTAGTAGGAAGGTGAGTGGAATAAAGAAGTCAAGGCACTGATTTTTAGCCTACTTTTTCAAGAAGCTTGGTGGTGAAAGAAAGTTGGGCTATTAGTTGGGGTCGCACGATGGTTTTTATAAGGTGGTGAGGTTTGAGCATGTTTATTTGCTGGTTAATAAAAGATGTTAGGGAGAAAGATATTGAATACACAGATTGGAAAGAACATAATTGATAGGACAAGAAGCAATCCTTATCTCATCATTTCTTAGGATGGATTTTTTTCCTAAAAGAATTGCTATCTTATCTTTAGCATTGAGTATATGATTTTCTACTTCTGAGAATTACATCTGCAGATTTCTAAAATTCTGCAAAATTTGGCTTCTGACTGCAGTCAGAAGGGGCCTGGCCCCACTAATGTCTCTTTTTGGCTGTGCTCCATGTAAAAAATAATGTTGACTTAAAGAAAATTTCTGTTCTAACTTAATTGAACTTTTGCGTGAGCATCGAGTTAGGGTTAATATTCACAGAGACAGAACCCATGAGAGATATTAACTGCTAAACTGTAAACTATTGTTCATTCACTTACAATTTTTTTGGATGCATTTACAACAGATAACAGACAAGATTTCCTGTCCCCTGAAATTTACATCCTCATCTGAATGCTATTATTGTGTGTATATGTGTGTGTGTGGGGGGGGGAGCGGCAATTTGTTTTGATATGTAAAATGGTACAATATGCTGGTCTTCTGAAATAACTTCTTTTTCAATACTTTAAAAATGCTTAAATGTTAAATATTTTAAATAAAGGAAAATATACATTTCTTTTTCTCAATATGTGGTTTATGAGATGAAAAGATTTTTAAAACATATGCCTGTGTGTGCTAATTCATAGGAAGTTGACAAGGAAAATATTTGGAAATGTAATAAAGAAATCAGAGCATGCCTTTGAGAAATAGAAAAATCACTAGCATGAACATGGTTTACCAGAACACTGTTTTTAGTATTTTTTTTCAAGTTTATCCATTCAGTATTTCTTTATGATTTAGGTTTTTAAATTTTAAATCTTTGGTTAAATACAAGAGATATTAGACCCTAAAAGAGTATTTTTGACTACAGATAATGTTAAAATTACCTTTTCATAAAATAATAAAAGCATTGAAGTCATAATTGGCACTTCCTATTTAAGTAATAATGATGCCTCTTTAGTATGGTCATCTGCTTTGTTGAAGTTCTACATCTTTTAACCCACCCAAAAGATGCTATAATATCTCACTTGACATTTTCTTCATACTTGTAATCCCTCACATTTTGGAAAAAAAAAAAGCATTGTAAAAATGTTTGTCACTTACTGAAAGGAAAGAGTTTTGTGCACACCATTATGGAGGTTTCATAATAAGAAAGACCTGAAATGTGAAATAATACCTATGTAGTTTAGAATGTGAGAGTACTAGCCAGGGAAATTATGTAAAGCACTGTGCTTCATGACGTTCCTTGATGCTGCATTGTGGGAGCTTGAAAAATTTTTTAAAAAGCAAATGAGGATAATTCACAAGTTCCCGGTAACCCTATGGGATTTTCACATCCAGAGTCTGATAAACTACATGGGAATTTAGGAGTACATTTAGACAGGAAAATAGAAGTCAAGTATATTTCTCTCATGTCTGTTCATAGTTATTGATTCTGGCTAAGATCTTTTCTCTCTTAAGAAAGTTAAAAGGCTTGAAAGTTCAAAAATTTGTTTTATTTTGCAAGAAAATATGAAAAGTCACACAAATCTGGGTCTACTTTGTAAAAAGAGGTAACAGCTATTTTTCTTGAAGGGATGGTTGATCAGTAGCTAGTCTATTTATTTAATTGAATAAATTAACAAACATTAACTAAAGGGTAATATTTATCATCTGTCTAGTTTAGCATTAAATAATGCAGCCAAAACAAGCTTTAAAAACAAACTGGCCACCCATCCATTCTGCTGCCCGCAGGATTACATTTGGCTTCACAGAAACAACATGTATAATTAGGAAAGCCTGTGGAGGTCACTCCAAGAAGTAGAACTGGAGGAAGAAACCATGGCTTACCTAGGCAGAGCCAGGCACTTCGTCATTTTAATAGCTCACTAGTTCCAAAAAGTTTCAACACTTATGGCCTTGAAACTTAATTACTCTCATTTATCTTTCTAACAAATGATGACCCAGCTCAAAAAGGCAAGGGATTCACCGATGGTAAGTCAATAAATGAATTTTGGGGCATGACTATATTGGGGTGCCAGATCTGTGCATGACTCAGATCACCCTGGCTTAGAAATCACTGCACCTGTCAAATGATTGTCACCCTTTCAGTTGATGATGATGCCTCACTACAGTAGGCTAAGACTACATGCTTTGACACAATGTGATTTCTGTGTTTAAATATACACATAAGGAGATGAATAAAATGAACCATTCAATGAATTAATTCTAAGAATGAGAGGTGTGGACAGATTTAGTTTTAACTGTTTCCACTGAAAGTTAATAGAAACAAATAAAAAAATTGAAAAGAACTAGCAGTTAATAGAGATCCTAAAATGAAAAATGGATTAAGTGGAATAAGGTTTAAATATTATGTAGATCAATGACCATCTCAAGTCATAGGGAAAAAATCCAAGGGACAATATGTACTGTGTTTGAAAATATAACCTGTGTTGTGGAATATGAAAATATTCACTTTGCAAACTAATGTGATTCCCTACTCTTTCTTAAAGAAAATTAGTTCATTAAAATGATAGTAAAATATTAAAATGTTTATTAAAATTAAACCCACATTGCAGATATCTTCTGCATAGATACTCAAGCTTTCCTCTTAATCATGTTTCTTTTCAGTCACCATTTACATATGGTGAGCATTAATCTGAAGTGGTCTGTTAGCTTTTGTTAAGACCTCTCATTAAATTCCTTGGATGGATTCCTATCCAGCTTATTTTACCAAATCTAAAGTTTATTCAGGTGTTGAGAGTGAAAAATTTCAAAAGCAAATAAATAACTTCATGAGCTGTCATTAAAACACGAGAACCAGCCAGAGCCTCGTGTGTTGTATGTGGAGGGTAGAGGAGAAAGATATTAAACAAAGGTTGAAAAATGAGAAGTATAAAAAACAATGACTGTCATATAAAGATCCCCCAGCTAATTGTGCTTGGTAGCATTTTACTGAGTTCTGAAAACTCAAATTCTAGCACAGAGCCTGGAATATCTTGGCAATGACTAATAATAGTTACATTTATTAAGCATTTTCTCTATCAAGGACTTTTCTAAGAGCTTTGTGTGTATTAGCTCATTTTATTTCTACAACACCCCATTAAGTAGAAATTTATTATTCCCCTTTACAGATAAAAAGATTGAGGGAAAGAGTTGCAAAGTCCTTTGTCCAAGGCCGCACAACTTGTAAAGGCAGAGCTGAGATTAGTAACAAGGAATAGGTGATACCCATTATGTAGTCATTCACTCCAGAGAATGACCCACTGAGAGAAAAGGTTCTGTGCAACAACTGGTGTTGGAAAAGAGTGGCAGTGCTCTTTTTTGAAGTTTGTAGCTGGGCATATGAGAGTTTTGTCCAAATTCTGTTAATTTGATTCCATAATATTTACTATATACCTAGTCTATGTAAGGAACTAAGTATAGAGGACACAAAGATGAATCATTTGATATTCCATTTTTAGAAATCACAATTTAAGTTTTTGAGTAAATCAATTAGGAGGCTCTGACAAATATAAAGTAACCATAAGGATAAGAACAACAATAACTTCCACTTACTGAGAACCTACTATGATCAAGGCATTCTGCTGGGTACTTAAATAATTTATCTCATGCACTCTTCATAGCAATGGTATAGAATACGGTATAGATATAGCAGTGCTTATTTTACAGATGAGGAAATAAGACTCAGGTAGGTGAAAGTAACTTGGTCAACCTCATAAAGATAGTCAATGACTGAGCCTGAATTTGAACATCAGGTGGAATACAAATGGATCTTGAGAGCTTGTGTGGAAGTCTAGCAGAGGAGTAAAGCTACTCTTGTGCCCATGACCAAACGATCCTTCTTAGTCTGGAAATTCCATACTCTTTTAACAGAGTGGGCAACTCCCAAAAGAAAGCATATAACTGTGTTGGAAGAAAGGAGACATTCACCTGATGTATCAGCCAAGTAATGGGCTTGCAGGATTTGTTACTTACACATAGCCAGGCTACAATAGAGAGAATGAAACATGCCAGGGACAGAGCTAGTGATAAGTGAGTATCACAGAAGGGTCAGGGCCTCTCTCTTCTGCAAGCCCTTTTCTTTTCTTTTCTTTTCTTTTCTTTCTTTTTTTTGTTTTTTGTTTTTTGTTTTTTGGCAGGAAGTGAGTGAAATGTTTAATGGTTGTCTGATTAAATAAAAATGAATGAAATAGGTTGCATCATGGACAAGGACAGGATTCTGGCTTGACTTGATGAGAAAATCTAAAACCATTGCAAGAACACACAAATGACACACATACACTCAACAATGATCAGACAATAAGTTATATCTCTAAATTTCTGAATCATATGGTGCTTTAAACATAGAGGGAAAATGAAGACAAAGTAAAGATGAAAATGTGGAGTTTGGGGATGGTATGTATGTCCAGGTTCCAGTGGGTACCTAGCTAAGGGCAGACCTGGCTCATGTTCAGGTCCCCCCCTCTTGCTTGGCACAGAGGGGTCCTCCAGAAATTTGTTCCTGAGGTCACGAGATATGTTTTTGTAAACCTTGCCAAAGCAAGCCATGTTAATCACAATCTGTTAAGACCACTGCCTCTTACACAGCAAATTCCCCATCCCACTCCCCCCACACCCACCCTGGGCTTCCCCTTCTGCTTTGTAGCCTGGAGGGTTAGAAATTTGAGGGTTAGAACTCAAGAGAATTGAATTTCTATTTGAATTAGAAATACATGTAATTAGGATTTAGTGGACTATATTTATGTTTTATTTATTTTTTATCATTTCTATTTATAGTTAAGTTTAAGCTATTCCTACCTGTCCCACTATAGGAAGAACCTCAGAGAACATACATCCTTGTGCCAAATCATGTGGTGATGTGATGTGAATGTGCAGGCCTGTTATTATACAAATGTGTTGAGGACAAGACAAATGTGGGTCATGACAGATGAACAAAACTTGAAATATATGGAGCAAGGAGCTAGTCTGCATGAAACACTTCCAAATATCAGACATGTAAAACTATAAGTGGAATATCTGTTTTTCAGTACTGCTTAGTCAAAACTAGAAAAACTGTTTCTCCTAATATACTCAAAGTTCAGTGAATACAATTATAAACATGTCATACATTCTTTACCTTTTTAATGGGGGAATCATTTGAAGTAGAATTTACCAGAAGTTCTGTTTTTGTAGGGCAAAAACCTGAAGCAGTGCTCCAAATAGTATGTTGTATATGAAGTTGCATGTTTGATTCATCCCAGATATCAATAATTAAACACAGTTTGATCAATCATATTAGAAAGACTGACTTATTTCTGTTTTATCTGTGGAAAACAATATAAAATTGCTATCGTATGAAAGGCAGACTATGCATCTAAAAATAGGGGAAGCTTTAGAGGTCTACTAGACAGTGAATATATGATATGTTCATATAAATATTATAGTTTTACATGTAAATGATATAAAAAAATTATGATAACACAATATATATTAATAAAATGAAAATTTAATTATTTTTCTAGATGTGAAGCTTATAATATCTGGAAACTTAAAAATGTTATTATTTATATATTATTTAAGGTTATTACTTTTAATTTCCTAATTCTTAAATACTCAATTATTATTATTCATTTATGTAATTTTTAGATAAGATTCATTTAACATAAAATTGGCCAATTCGGTCATTTCATTTTATTTTTTGAAAGATTTTATTTATTTATTCATGGGAGACAGAGAGAGAGAGAGGCAGAGACACAAGCAGAGAAGCAGGCTCCATGCAGGGAGCCGGATCTGGGACTCGATCCCGGGGAATCCAGGATCATGCCGCTGAGCCACCCAGGCACCCCAAGTCTAGTAATTTTAAAGTGTAAAATTCAGTGGTGTTTAGAATATTTGCAATGCTGTGAAACTATCCCCACTATCTAATTCTGGAACATTTCCTTCACCCACCCAATTAACCCTCTACCTCTGGGTTCCCCCTCCTTGATTCCCTGGAAACCATTAATCTACTTACTATACATTTGCCTGTTTTGAACATTTCCTATACACAGAACAATACAATATGTTTGTGTCTGACAATATGTTTTCAAGGTTCACATATGCTGTGGCATGCATCAATACTTCATTCCTTTTTATGGTTAAATAATAGTCTATTGTATGGCTTTACTACATGTTGCTTATTTGTCCATCAACTGATAGACATTTGAGTTTTGCCATGTTTTGGCTCTTATGAATAATAGTATTATGAACAATTGGTGTGTAAGTTTTTGTGTGAATATATGTTTTCAGTTGTGTGAGTATATACCTATGCATTCAATTACTCATATGGTAACTCTATGTCAAACTTTTTAAAGGACTGTAAAACTATTTTCCACTGTCTGAAACATTTTATAGTCCCACCAAAAATGTTTCAGGGTTCATATTTTTCATGTCCTTTTGATTTATTTAGGTCTTCTTTAATTTCTTTCAACAATGTTTTATGGTTTTCAGTGTATGAACTTGCACTTCCCTCAGTTAAATTTATTTCTAAGTATTTTATTCTTTTTGATTTTATTTTTTTTGATGCTACTGTAAATGGAATTGTTTTCTTAATTTCATTGTTTTGGATTGTTCATTACAAATGCATAGAAATACAACTGATTTTTCAATAATAATTTATATAATTCAACTTTTTCTGAACTCATTTATTAGCTCTAATAATTGTGTGTGTGAATGCATGTGTGTGCGTGTGTAAGCATATGGATGCTTTAGAGTTTTCTAAATATCACCATGTCATCCACAAATAGAGATTATTACTTTTCCTTTCCTATCTGGTTATTTTTTTTTTAATTTCATTTTGTTACCTAACTTCTCTACCCAAAACTCCTGGCACAATGTTGAACAGAAGTGGAAAGAGTAGACATATTAATCTTTTTTCTGTTCTTAGAGTGGGGAGCTTTCAGACCTTCATGATTAAGACTGATGTTAGTTGGGCAGCCTGGGAGGCTCAGCGGTTTCGTGCCACCTTCAACCCGGGGCCTGATCCAGGAGACCCGTGATCGAGTCCCACATCAGGCTCCCTGCATGCAGTCTGCATCTTCCTCTGTCTCTCTATGTCTCATGAATAAATAAATAAAATCTTAAAAAAAAAAAAAAGACTGATGTTAGTTGTGGTATACTTTTTCAGGCCAAGGAAATTCCCTTTATTCCAATTTGATTGAATGTCTCATAAGAAAGGGTAATTGATTTTTTAAAATCTATCTTCTGATTCAGTTGGGATGGCCATGTGTATTTTTTCCTTTTAGCCTATTAATATGGTATATTACATGGATTGACTTTTGGATTTTGAACCAACTTTATATCCTTGGGATAAATCTCATTTGGTTGTGGTGTATAATCCTTTTAATTTAGTGCTAAATTTGGATTGCTAATATTTTGTTGAGGATTTTTTTTAAAGATTTATTTATTTATTTATTCATGAGAAACACACACACAGAGAAAGAGAGAGGCAGAGACAGGCAGAGGGAGAAGCAGGTTCCATGCAAGGAGCCTCATGTGGGACTCGATCCCATGTCTCCAGGATCACACCCTGGGCTGCAGGCGGCGCTAAACCACTGTGCCACCGGGGCTGCCCTGTTGAGGATTTTTGTACCAATATTCATAATGTATATTGTCCATAGTTTTCTTTTCTAGTAATGTCTCTATCTGGCTTTGAAACCAGGGCAATACTGACTTCATAAAATGAATTAGGAAGTGTTTCCTATTTTATTTTTTTGGAATAGCTGGACAATATTTGGTATAAATTTTCTTTTTTTAATTCAGTAAATTTCATCAGTGAAGCCATCTCACTGTGGACTTTTCTTTGTTTAAATAAAACAAAAAAGCCTGACTAATTGAGACTCTTAGCTTATAATGTCTATTTTATTTTCTATTTATTCTTGAGTTGGTTTTGGTAGATTGTGTCTTGCTGTGAATTTTTAGGTTACCTAATTTGTTGACTTACAATAGTTCATAGCATTCTTTAATCATCTTTTTTATTTTTGTTAAGTCATAGTGATATCCTGCTTTTATTCAAGATTTTAGTAATTTAAGCCTTTTCTTTTTCATCCTTCTATCTAACTAAAGATTTGTTAATTTAGTTGATGTTTTCAAGAAACCAACTTTTTTTTTTAAGATTTTATTTATTTATTAGTGAGAGACAGAGAGAGAGAGAGAGAGAGAGAGAGAGAGAGGCAGAGACACAGGCAGAGGGAGAAGCAAGCTCCATGCAGGGAGCCTGGTGCGTGACTCGATCCCTGGACTGCAGGATCATGCCCTGGGCTGAAGGCAGGCGCTAAACTGCTGAGCCACCTGGGCTGCCCAAGAAACCAACTTTTAATTTGGCTGATTTTCTATATCATTTTTTATTCTCTATTTTATTTCTCTCTGCTTTAATCTTTATTATTTCCTTTCTTTTTCTGATTTGGCTTGTTTTCCTGTCTCATAGTTTCTTAGAGTAGAAGCTTAGATTATAGATTTGAGATCTTTCCTCTTTTTTTTTTTAATGTCAGTGTTTATAGCTTTTATTGTTCTCTGCATTCTTAAGTTTTGGTATGTTGTATTTTCATTTTTGTTCATCTCAAATTATTTTCTAATTTCCAAATTAATTTTTCTATTGGCTTCTAATTTCATTCCCTGAGAATATAATTTGTATGATTTCAATATTTTAAAATAAATAAGACTTGTTTTGCACCTAATACATGGCCTACACATGACCTATTCTGGAAAATGTTCTGTATGCATTAAAAAAATGTATATTTTTTTGTTGTTTGGTGTAGAAGCCTTTTAGGTCTTCTTGGTTTATGGTGATGCTCAGGTCTCCTATTTTCTTGCTGTTTTGTTTTGTTCTGTTTGGTTCTATGCATAATTGAAAGTAGGGCATTGAATTCTCCAACCATTACTGCTGAACATTCTATTTCCCCTTCAATTCAATCAGCTTTTGCTTCATGTATTTTGAGTCTCTGTTGTTTGATGCACAAATGTTTATAATTTTGTATCTCACTTATGGGTTGATCCTTTTATTATTATAAAATGTCTTTCTTTTTGTATCCTTATAATTTTTGTCTTAAAGCTTCATTCTTTGATATTTGTGCTGCCATTCCATCTTTCTCTTGATTTCTGTTTGTGCTGAATATCTGTTTATTTTTCCTTTCAAGTTATTGTATTTTTTTATCTAAAGTGTGGCTCATATTGGAAGCATATAGTTAAACCATTAAAAAAATTCATCTGGGGCAGCCCCCGTGGCACAGCAGTTTAGGGCCGCCTGCAGCCCAGGGTGTAATCCTGGAGACCCGGGATTGAGTCCCACATCAGGCTCCCTGCATGGAACCTGCTTCTCCCTCTGCCTGTGTCTCTTCCTCTCTCTGTGTCTCTCATGAATAAATAAATAAAATCTTTAAAAAAAATTTCATCTGCTAATCTCTACCTTTTAGTTGAAGAGTTTAGTATGTATATACTTAATGTAATTGCTAATAAGAAAGGTCTTAAGTCAACCATTTAGCTATTTGTTTTTTCCTTGATTTTTCCATTGCTGCCTCCCATTGTGTTAAATAAATATTTTTGTGTGCCATTTCAATGCCTTCATCATTTCTTTTACTGTATATTTCCTAGTTTGGTTATCTGGTGAAGTTTTATTTTCTCCTTCATTTTCAAAGGATAGTTTTGCCAGATAAAGTTTCTTGGCTAACAGTTTTTTTCCTCCTTTCAACACTTTGAATATGTTATCCATTGGGTTTTGGATTCCGTGGTTTCTGATGAGAAATCAGCTGTTAATCATTTTGGAGTTTCCTCATATGTGATGAGTCACTTTCCTCACACAGTTTTCAAGATTTCCCAGGCAAATATTAATTGACCTATGTTTGAGTTTGCTGATTATTTCTTCAATCCAAATGTGCTGTTGAGCCCTAGGGAATTTCTCAATTCAGTTATTGAACTTGCCAACTCCAGAATTTCTCTTTGGTTCCTTTTTATAATTTCTGTCTTCTTTATTGATATTATCTATTTGATGAAGCATCATTCTCATGCTTTCTTCTAATTATTTAGACTAATCTCCTTTAGCTCTTTGAAGATACTCACAATAGGTGATTTGAAGTTTTTGTTTAGTAAATTCAACATCTGTATTTTTTTCAGGGAAAGTTTCTATTGCTTGCTTTTTATCCTGTTTCCAGATCATTCTTTTTTTGTCTTTTTGTATGTTTCACAATTTTTTTGATTAAACTGGGCATTTTCAATAGTATAATGTGGCAGCTTTGGAAATTTGATTCTACCTCTTCCCCAAGATTTGTTGTTTCTATCTGTTGCAGTTATTTCTTTATTGTTTAATGATTTTTCTCAACTAATTTTGTAAAATCTGTATTCTTTGTCCTATGTGGCCACTAGACTCTCTGTTCCATTTGCTTAGTGGTCAGCTAATGATTAGACAGAGATTTCCTTAAATGCTTTGAGAAATATAATCTCCTAGTCTTTGCATAGGGTCTCTGTATTACTTGAGGATATGCATTCAACACTTCTCTGGACAGTTGGCAACTCTGCCTTAACCTTCACTTTCTCCTTGCACATAATTTCAAAGGTAGTCACAGTGAGAGTTTAGGATGTTCTCACGTCTTCCCTGAGCATGCCCATAGTCCTGGGCATGCGTATGGCCTTCAATATTCTCAAGAATATTTTAGAATTTTTAAAAAAATATTTTATTTATTTATTCATGAGAGATACAGAGAGAGAGGCAGAGACACAGGCAGAGGGAGAAGCAGGCTCCATGCAGGGATGTGGGACTTGATCCTGGGCCTCTGGGATCAAGCCCTGAGCCAAAGGCAGATGCTCAACTTTTGAGGCACCCAGGTATCCCAAGAATATTTCAGAACTCTTGAAAATTGTTACTTGCAAAATATTTCATTCCTTAGTCTTCCAACTTTTTTGGTTAATTTATTATTTGCTCCAAAAGTTATCTATTGCCTCTGATAATAACAACTAACACATTTGCCTGTAAATGTTTTCAATAAATGTACCATCCTCAACCTCCTACTCCTACCTATCACCCATGGCAGCTTTAGCCTGGGGCATGTTGTGAGTTAGGTATATGAGTTAGATAAATTAAAGACAAGCCTTTTGAGCCAGACTGGTAAAAAATAATAATAATTCTTTACAAATAAGATCTACTCTTCTCTCTCTTATACCAGTACTAAGAATACAGGCTGTTATTTTCAAGTCTATCCCTGATTTAAGGGGCAGAGGATGAGGCTAGTGTAAATTAACATGCCACAAAGCTCATTGTTTTACAAAAAATCAGCCATTTCCTTGAATAAGTATTCTGGATTGTTACAAGCTTTTAATTAGTTTATAAAGTTCAAAGAACTTAATTCTGTCATTTTTTCCCCAGTTTTTGCTGTTGTTGTTGCTCTTATGAAAAGGTATGGACTTTTGGAGTTCCTTATTTAATCATTTACACTGATATCACCCCCAAAACATTCTCTTTTGTAAATATATTTGTATTGTAATTTCATATTTTTTTGGAGGAGCTATCCCAAATTATATAATCATGAAGCCAAATAAAACCTGAGTCTGTCCTACACATGACAATGGATAGTTGTGAATGGAGTCCTTCAGAGAAAAGCAGCAGGATTATAGAAGGGAGAAAACAGGAGAACTCAAGAGGGATTTAAAAATAAGTCTTCATAGAGGAATTTTATTTTCATAGAGATGTGATATGGAAAAACTGGAAAAATATTACAGCCCAAGAAAGCAAAAAAGTTTAGATTATGGGAAAGTTGACATAATATTTGGGAAAAGGAATGGATCCACTTTGACTTGAGGGAAGAATGTTTAGAGAGTGGTGACAGAGATAAGGCTGAGGAGGTAGGTCAGGGCCTCAAATGACCATCTTAGAAAGTTATATAACAAGTCTTATTATCAAGAAATAATTTGTATTTACTGTAATCTTCTTTTACCCTCAAGTTAAAGGGTTACAGTCTATTCTGTAAATATCAATGTGATTTATCTTGGCACACACCTTTGTTGTCATCTGCAAGTCACGTCTTACTCAGTATTCCATACTCTTAGATAACACAGTTGTGAGAAAAGTTATTAAACCTTATTGAACCTAAACATATTTTAAAGCCCTGTATGTCTGAGGGAGATCACATTCTCACATTCCAGAGGCTCATTCATTACCTCTCTGAATAAATGTTTAAATACTGGGCATCCTGATTTTGGCTTCAAAACAGACCATGACGAAGAAAGAAGGAAAAGGTGTGTGTGTGTGTGTGTGTGTGTGACAGAATTAAAGGAAACAATATAGAAAATTGCCCTAAGCCAAAAGAAAAGGAAACACAAAATTCTAAGGTCTAATTTTTGGAACTTGTGAGGCTTTATAATAGCTATTCACTTCTAATCATCCTCAAACAATAAATGAACAGAACAGTCAATGCTATTAGAATAATTTACTATTCATCAAGAATAATAAATGAAGGGAATAAGTTGTTATTCAAATTTCTCTAAAATAGCAAAGAAGAAGGAGAAGGAAGAAGAACTACTACTGTTTTCCAGTCTGTCAACAACTTGTGCAGTGGTGGCAGCATTGCTGGGACACTAGGGGTGGTAGAGGAGGAGATGGAGCCAAATGTGCTTGCAGTCAGTGCCTCTGGCTTGGCTAGACACCAAAGTCAGCTGAAACAATGATGAATTCTCCTGGTTATTCCAGCTCCAAACAGCAAAGACCTTCCTGATTTACTAATGCTTTGCCCCCAATGGGTTGCCTCTTCCTCTCATTAATCTTTAGTTTGTGAACTCGATTGGCAAGAGGCATACAAATCATCCACAAATCACACACAGAGGTAGATGGTGCTGACAGCTCCTGACATGTGGGGCTGTTCATTCATTGGCAGTAGTTCTGAATCAGCATCAGTCTTTACATCACTAGTTTACCCACACAAAGCAGATGTGATGCAGAGGTGATTTAGTTGTGTTCTTTACCCATAACTCCCTTCCAAATACTCAATAAAAATAAGGGGTCAGGATTAGCACTGGGGCACAATATTGGGCATGGGAATAAAACATAAAAAATTGAGACTAGTCTCCCATTAGTCTACCTAGAGGTCTTGAATTGCCATTAGCACTGTCATTTGACTATTAGTGGCAACCTGTTGGTGTTGCTCTACACCAAGCTGAACTGAATGAATTATTTTAAATACATTTTTTGCTACCACTAGTGAAGTGCCTGAGAATTCACACAATCCATAGGGAGTGTGTTCAACATAATCCAGAACTTGCATCCATCTCCCTCTTGCAACTTGACTTTGCCAGTGGAGCCAGATCATGAGGCTAGATTCCATCAATTTTTTTTAAAGATTTTATTTATTTATTTATTTATTTATTTATTTGAGAGAAAGAGAGAGAGAGAGAGAGAGAGGCAAAGACATAGAGGGAGAAGCAGGCTCCATTGCAGGGAACTCAATGCAGGACTCGATCCCAGGACTCCAGGATCACGCCCTGAGCTGAAGGCAGATGCTTAACCATTGAGCCACCTAGGCGTCCCTAGATTCCATTTATATTGTTAGTGAGTTTTCTATCAGGGTTGCCCTAGCCAATCGCTGTTAAAAAAAAAAAGAAAAAAAGAAAAAAAAAAACTTCCTCTAGGAATAATGAAGTTCTGAACTGGGATCTAAATCCTTTAACACCAAATGTGCTGCTCTACACAATACTATTTGGTAGATTTAATTATGGGAAGTAGATGCCATCCAACTCTCTTTGGTAAATCCAAGACCCAAAGGCAGGGGATTTGTTGGGAGTTGACAGTTTAAGACATCTCTAAGTTTCCTGTTATGAAGTGAAATTTCTATATGACTTGTACTAGTTTGAAATATAGGTGGTTGAATATTTTTAAAAAGTAGGTAAGTACCCTTTCTAGCACAAAGGGTAGAGTTACCACATAAAATACAGGATATCCAATTAAATTTAAAATTTGAGAAACAAATAATTTTTAGCATAAATAACTCCCCAATATTGCAAGAGACATCCTTATAGCAAGAATTTATTCATTGTCTACTTGATGTTCATATTTAACTTAGTGTCCTGTATTTTAATTTTCTAATTCTGGCAACCTGAGAAAGGGGACTATATCATACAGGTATCCACTCAAATATGGAAGAAATGCTGCTATCTATATACGATTATGGATAAGTGTACCTTGTGGAATTGCTCATGAACTTGTTACTGAACATGTGAAAAGGCAATGCTCTAAATCCTGTTAAACTGTTATTAACATGTGACTTATATTGTGAATAAAACACCAATAAATATGTATTATGCTAAAATAAATAGCATACACAAATGGTTCCAAACACAATATCACTTGATTCCTAATGCCATAATCAAATGGTTTCATGCAAATGAAATGGCTCTGGTAGTTATCAGTGTAATGATGTTGTGAAACAGCCCTACTGTCAGGTAACCTTATCTCTTATGCACTTTTCAAAATGCTTAAAATGTCACACTAAAGCACTTTTAAAATTAAATAATGCCTTGCTGTTTCTGAGGTGAGATGCCTGCTGAGTTTAAATCATTAAAAAAAATAAGAAAACGTTAGTAATTTTTCTGCAAAATTAGGTAGTTAGTTATCTGATTCCGTGAAAGAAATATATTAACATATTTCAGGTTAAGCTAAGCATTTTGGTAAATGTCTATTTAGAATAATCAATATATCTAAACAAAATGATCATTACAAAGATAAGTCAAAGGTTGAGCTGCAGAGGCTAAATCTCTGTGTATGAATATCCACAAGATCTTAAAATAAACAGAATAACCATTGCTCACTGAAGAGTTTTCAGCTCTTGTTTGTTTGGTAATACTGATGTTTTCCTGTTGGTTCTAACTCCTTGGATCTCTTACCCACTTTATTCCCCACCTGGGGCCACTTGATATCTTTTTATGCACTTCGTATCAGTCTTGATATCCAAGTGCACACCACATCAGTCTCAAGTACATCAATCCCAGTGTAAGGCAAGAGAAATTTAAGAAAATCTGGCCAACACTTGGTGATTTTGTCACCCGCAGCGTCACACCTGTTCATCCCTGATCTCATGCTCCATGACAATTTACTAGGTTTGGCTCTACCAAATATGACTGATTTGGCTCCCATATATGAGACTCAAAGTCAGTGTCTACTTATACCCTATTAATAGGTGGTTCCATGAGTTGCAGCATTCAAAGTGATGATTTTTTACCCAACTACTTCTTCCCATATTCAACCGAAGCTCCTTAATTTAGAGTAAGACAATATCATGAGGTGCTAAAAAGAAGGCACATGCAATATTAAGAGTGGGAAGTTTTTTTAGCTCTAGTCTTTCCTTATTATAATACATTGGACTATCGGATTAGCTAGTTGCAATCTTGATATACACAGGATAGAAAACCTAAGTAAAAAAAGGAATAAATAGAGGCAGATCAAGTGAATTCAGTAGGGTATAGAAACAGAAAGGATGTAGAACACTGTGTGGAGCTCAGAGCAGTATGAAATTAGGGGATATGTTGCAAAAGGGAAGGCTTTGAGATATGGGATTCCATCAAATGTTCAGGAAGAAAGCACCAAAGCCAATTTTTCTCTTTTGCCCATTTCGCCTTGAACTAGCTGATTTTTCCTATGGTTATGGGCCACATTTTCCTACATCTTTGCCAATACGTACTTTTAAAAAATTACAATTGTGAATGTTACAATCTCCAGTGTTTGGATTTTGTTGTCTTCCTTTTCTTGCCTAGATTTTGTGTCTGAATTCCACTGTGCTCCTTTAAAGAGTGTTAATATTTGTCTGCCAAGGCATGAACTTATTTATAAGCTTGACAATTTTGAGGCTTATTTTCAAGCTTTGTTTAGACAAGTCTAGAGTAGCCTTTTCTCGTGGATTAGTTTGGCACTACTCCTAAGGCATGACTTCCCTGAGGCTCTACTGACTGTTCCTGCTATTCAAGGAGGTCTCTACAGGCTAGCTGATCAAGACAATTATGTGCAGGCTCAGGTAATTTTCTTGCTTATGGCTGTCAAATACCTGTTCTTTCCTTGGTACTGTTATTTCCCTAGCTTTGTGGAGTCTCACTTTTTACATATCATGGTTTAGTATTTGGCAAAACATTTAAGGGCATCCTTATTCAGGTTTTTGGAACTCTTTATCTTATACTCTTCCATGCAAATTCTAGTTATCTCTGCCTACCCAATCTAGATCTGCCTCCTCAGCCAAGAAGCATTCATTCATCCATCCAACAAATATTGATTGTGCACCTATTCTATGCCAGGCATAGTGTTCCAGATGCTTGGAAATATTAATGCAAAAACATACAAAACCCCTAATTTTAGAGAGAGATTATGTTTGCATATGTGGGAGACAATCAATAGAGTGAGAACAATAAACAAGTAATAAAAATGTAAATCATATGGCATATTAGAATATAATAAGCTCTATAGAAAACAAAAGAAAGCGGGTTACAAGGCATCAGATATAGGAGACTGAAATTTTAAATAGGTGATGAGAGTAGAACACATTAAAAATGTGACTTTTGACTAATGATTTAAGGAAGATAAAGGAATTAGTATTTGAATATCTAAGAGGAAAGAAGAAGGAACAGAGCAGTGTTCTTGGAGTTTTGAAGGATCAGCAAAGATGTAACTGTGTCTGGATTTGAGTGAACTATATAAGACCCTTGTTATACATTATAAGGACTTCAGCTTCTACTCTCAGTAAAAGAGGGAGCCATTGCAGGCTTTTTAGGAGATGAATGATATAATTTGATTTACATTTAAAAAAGTATTTTAATTAATTTATTTTATAGAGAGAGAGAGCATGCATGAGGGGGGCAGAGGGAGAGAGAGAACCTCAAGCAGACTCCTCAATGAAGTTGGGGACTGACGGAGGGCTTGACATGGGCTCAACATGGGGCTTGATCTTTGATCTCATGACATGCGTGGAAATCATGAGTTGGAGGTTTAATAAACTGAGCCATCCAGGCACCCCTAATTTGATTTACATTTTAAAAGAAGCACTCTTGCCACTCTTATAAATGGTCAATAGAGGAACAAGGAATCAGAGAAACTAGTTATAGGTCTCTTGCAATAATTATGTTCAATGGGCAAGTATGGTGGAAGTGCAGATAGCCCAAAGTAGTCAGATTCTGGATATTTAGAATCTTATAAAGTAATGATAGTGAACATGAAAAAGAGATAAAGAGAACTCTTAAATAACTCAGAGATTTTGGGCTGAGAAACTGGAAGGATAGAGCTGCCCCCCAGTGAGATAGAGAGGGCTATAAATAAGGCATATTAGCAGGAAGAATACCAAGAGTTGAATTTTTAATTGAAATATTAGATTATTGATAGATATTCAAACGAAGATGTCAAGTAGATGGTGAATATAGGAATCTGGATTTCAGAAGATGTCTCAGCTAGAGATAAAAATTTGGGAGTCATTTGAATAGAAATTATATTTAAAAACATGAGACTCAATGATATCACCAGGGAGTGAAACTGTGGATAGACATAAGAAGAAATAAAATAACTAAATTTGGGGTCATTAAGAGGTCAGGGAGAAGAAGAATAAAAAGCAAATGAAACTGAGAAGAAGGATCTAATGAAATGGTAAAACCAAGAAAGTGATTTTCTGGAAGTTGAATGATGACAGTGTATCACAGAGGGACAAGTATTCAACTCTGCTAAATGCTATTGATTAGTCACATGCTTGGTTTAGCAAAAGGCATTGGAGAAGTGATAAGAGGAATTTTGATGGAGTAGGAGAGGGCGAAAGCCTGATTGGAGTTGACTGAAGAAGAAATGAGAGCAGAGGAACACGAAATACTAGTTCAGTAAATTTAATCAAGAAGTTCATAGATGGGGGGGTATGAAGGGATAGTAAATCAAAAAATCAAAAATCCAAAAAGGATTTTAAAATGAGAAAAATAATAAAATAAGTAAGAGGTAATGCTGCTGATAAAACTCCAGAAGAAAGGACAAACTGAGAATGTAGAGGAGAAGGAGATCTGGAACAATATCCTCATGTGGAAAGGATGCGATCTACCTACCACATAAGTGGAGAGGTTAATTATAGGTAGAACCATTGACAGTTCATCCACAGAAACAGTATATGCAGGTGTATATGCAGGGTACAATGCAGGTATAAAAGTAAATATGAATGTCACGCCCCAAATCTTCAATATGTGCTCCTATCTTACTTACCATCCTGACTTTCAGCTGATGACTTTCCATCCTCCTTAATTGAGAAATATTGGAGTAATCAGAAGACATTTTACACAGTCTCTAAGAATAAAAGTGCATCTAGGAGGAGTATGGAGGTTGAGGAGAGATAGAAGGGTAGTCTAGGAGAGTGAGAGAATGGATGGTCTAGGGAAAATGGCTTGACTGCCAGGCAACATTATGGGTGTACCTGAAATTTACAATCATAAATTTAAAGGGAGGTCAATTAAGATAGTTGTAAATTTTTTTCCACCCACACATTGTCCAAAAGTGGGTGAGAACTAGGTAGTGATATGGGTAGTGTTATTTAACTGTCAGCCATGGTTTTGCCATAAAGAGTTGGGATGGAATTATAAAGCTAGACCTGTGTCCCTGAGATGGCTTTTTTTAAAAAAATTTCTCTTCTCCATAATTAGCTAAAATGAATTTTGGATCCTTGTTAACAATGAGCAGGGAAGAAGTTTCAAGAGTTTGGAGGATTAATTGATTCCAGGTCCCTGGCAGGGAGCTGTCCAGCTAAGGCACAAAGTCAAATTTGGATGAACACCACACCCATCTGGACTAATGATAGGTTAGAAATCTGATCTGGAGAGAAAGACATGGCAGCCCTTAAGCTAGGTAGTAGAGAAAAATGAACAAATGGGTCAGCCAGATGGCTGTCCAGCATACTAGTTTCTCAAACATATTACTAAGGTACTAAAACATCACTGGAGATACAAAAACAAAAATAAAAAAATGGGAAAAAAAATCCCCCAAACTCTTCACAAAGTGATTCTAATGTGGTTGTTCAAAGTACTCTAATCAACTCTGGACTTCATTCTGCCCATGTAGCTTTACCCTGTACTTTCCTGAATTGTTGTAGTTGGTTTCTTACTACTAATTTTATGAGTTTGAGTTTGGTGTTTAAATATATATATAAATATTATGATAGACACAGAGAGAGAGAGAGAGGCAGAAGGAGAAGCAGGTTCCATGCCGGGAGCCCGATGCAGGACTCGATCCCGGGACTCCAGGATCGCGCCCTGGGCCAAAGGCAGGCACCAAACCGCTGAGCCACCCAGGGATCCCCTGAGTTTGATTTTTAATATTATTTCTACCAGGGCTGCCTAAAGACATATAAAGTCTTAAAACATAGATATTTTAGCCAGATCCCACTGTTTAGAGGGTCCCAAAATTCATGTTAGCTAACTATGAAAAAGAGAAATTTATTGTTAAAAAAAAAAAAAGCCATCACAGGGACACAGCAAGGACTCTCACAGGGAAGTGGGATGGAAGACATTGTCACTAAAGGTTCTCTTGTCTGTCCCATAGGCCATGTGACTATAACCATTAATGCTTCTTTTTGTCTATCCTTCTTTTCAATAATCTTCCTCTGTTTGCAAACAAACCAGTGTGGCCTGCAGCTCTGGCCTATTTGTCCTCACAAGTATAATATGGACCTGACCAGTGACCAAGGTCTCTGTGTCTCTATATCAACATTTGCAAGAAGTATTCTGTCTTTTAGGGTTACTGGCCTGTCAATCAATAGGTTAAACTAGACAGATGCTTGCTAAATGCTAATTAATCAACTGCAATTAAGGAAAGCTGAGGTTATATAACCATAGGTGCTATAAGCAATGATCCTTTCCAGAATAAAGAACTACAAATGGATAAATATATCTTTCATAAGAAAAACACATCTATTACAAGAAAAATCACAGGACTCCTCGTTAACACACTATCAATTCTATTTTCATGATTTTTATTAAATAAGAATGCAGGAGCCAAAGTGATCCCAACTGTGGCTATTTTCCTTTCCTCTGGTCAGTTAAGGATGAGTTGTCAACATTAGATATTTATTTATTTATTTATTTATTTATTTATTTATTTATTTAGCATACAGATTCTTTTGTTGAAGCTGCAGCTGACAAAGGCAGCAGAGTTAACATGAAACTGAGTTTTACCAAAAGCTAAAAGAGTAACAAGGAACCCATGCAAGAACAGGGGAAAAAAAGTGCCCGAGTGAATACTTTAATTAACTCACATGCAATTTTAATTAAAAACATAATGTGTCAGGAAAATGAGTAATGCCTTAGGGCAATAAAATAGCTGGGTTTCTTGCTTAATCTTCTGCTTCATCTCTCTCATGGCACGTGTGTGTATTATTGTTAAGAAAAGATTTTCTTCTTCTTCTGTTTCACAGTCAAAGAGAACCCCTGCTGACAAAATGAGTTAGAAAAAAAATAAGAAAGCTGTAGAAAAATACCCTGTGGGAGGGCTCTCCTTTCTTTCTTAATGAAGAGTCCCTGATTTCTTTTGGCCTGATCCCTTCCTTTCTTAGAACACACCCTTTCCAGAAAAGCTGGTAGCTGGATCAAATCAAGGCCTCTAAACTCATTCTCATCAAAATTTATTGTCTTTCTGTGATTAGGATTATAATGAAAGGCCAACAATCTCTTCCCTCCCCTTTGATGTTAAATGTCCAAGAATGCCTGGTTCCCTATGGGGTACAAAAGTAACCCTGACGTGAAGTCATATGATTTGGTTTTTATTTCACCTTTTGTTTTTGCAAACTAACTGTAAAGCTTTCTGGACTTCAGTTCCCTAATGTACCAACTATGGAGAATAAAGCCTGCCTTCCTTGGCTGCAACGAAGAGTAAACAGCATCATGTGCATGAAACTGATCATCTCTCCTTAAGGCTTTTATTCTGGTATAACAGAAATGTTTTGTTGTTGTTGTTGTTGTTGTTGTAGTATAGCTCACCCTTGCCTTCTAAGGGGGATTGGTCCCGGTAACTGCACCAATATATAGGGGAGGATGGGAATCCAGCAAAAGGCCTGGACCCTATGTGATGGAAAAACAGAAAGGAAAATTACTGTGGGTTCTAGTTAGGGAGATAAAGTTTTGGAAAACGAACATGTCCACTGAGCATTTTTAAATGATAATACTGTCAGATGTCTCATGTAAACCCCCCCCTACTATCTCTCTGATAAAATCTCCAGAAAATTCCACATTGCTCACTATTGATTTGTGGGTTGGTGAATTCTTTATGGAAATTCCACAGGGCTACAAAGTCCTGCCCCAAGGAGTCTGGTTGAGGGGACAATTGACTTCTGAGTTTCACTAAGATTGTGACAATAGCCTAATCCTTTTAACAGAAAGGACGCACCAACATGATATTCTGCTAGTCCCAGTGACAGCCTGGCTGCTGTCACTTTTGGCTGCTAGAACCAAAAAAAGAGGTTGTCCTTTAACATCTTGCCTTTTAGAATTACTCTTGGTTCCCAGAAATCCCAGGGTCCCTCTTCTATTATCTCTAGAAGCCAAATAATGGAAAATATGATACTCAGTATTAATGATAGCCATTGTGTTACCCAACTTATCTCCAGAATGTGCCCAAAGCCTTGTGGTTAAGCTTGGAGGACAATCTGTGTTATATGTGTGCAACTCTTCTTCTCCAGAAGTAACTAGCGATAGAGCTAGAGTAGGGTGAGCATACCTAAAACTACAAAGTATGCTAACACTAAAGAAGTGAATAAGTTTAAAAAGTTGGGCAGGGATGTTATAGCCTGAGAAATCAGAAATGGTATCCACACATCAGGAAGGCCAAGAGATCCATCAGTCAGTAGTAAGTCAGGTCACTGGAGTTAGCTATTGCTAGGGTTCACTTCTTAGGATTTGCAATTATATATGCCTTTATGACCCAAGCATGGGAAAACGGATGGATTGCCCTTGAATAAAAGGCCAGCTGCACATTGTCAATGATGCCCAAAAATATTTCACTAGTAGTCACCTGGCCAGATCCCTCACTGTGCACTGAGAAAGAACACAAATGCACTGGCTGTCTCCCTAGGCTTGGGGAGAGCTCCTGTAGTTTGGAGGGATACCCCCTGTTCCCTTCTCTAACCTATTTGGAGTGGTGAAGTCACCACTCCAGCATATACAGAGGACTTGATTAAAACTCCTCTTTGTTCTTTTCCACATATCATCCATAAAGCACTTGTTCACACTAGTTCCCTGAATAATCTGAGATACCTTAAACTCAATGTATATATATTGAATCCTAATACTTTTTCCAAATTTTCCTAAAGAAGCATAGTCTATTTTTAATGAGATTTTGAGGTTTCCTCATTGTTGGGATACCATTGTAATTGTATTTTCACCTAGATATATTGGACAGATAACAAATAAGAATACTCAGATAAGCTGGGGACTTATTTTGCCAAATAAATAATAAATTATAGATAAAAGTTCAGATTTGAATTGGTTGCATGCTGAAAAGATAGGACCAAATTTTATATTATAGTTCCTGCTATTGTAATCATGCACCCCAGATTTCCTCTTCCTTCTGCTCAGGCTGCTATTCTGAGATCAAGTGGAAGTTCATTGTAAGAACTGTTAACTTGGTACCAGCTCAGTGGTTAAAGATAAAGAAATATGAATACAAAAGAGTCATTAGTCACATTTTCTAAAGTGTGTTTTTCCAAAAGTGGCCAATTGACAGTCATGGGATTTATTATATTTGCTTCCATTCCAAGTCTCTAACTTCCAAGTCCACTGGCTAAGAGCAAGAGGTTTTCATTGAATGTTGAGAGTTACCAATCATAGCAAAGAAGATCATGACAATTCAAAGCTTCCGTTTTAGAAATAACAACAGTGCTTTTCTGCTGGCGTAGTAACTGTGATACAACACAAGTCCACACACAAATGCGGACTTTTTCACAGTGTGCCTTTTGTGACAGAGAAAAAGTCTGAGCCCCTGAGGTTTTTTTTCATGGTTGCCTCAGGCCTGAGAATCTGAAGTGATCTTATAACCTCTTCCTTCATATCTGTTTCCTGTGGCAGCCCAGAAAAGCAGAGGATAGTTCAACAAATAATTCTGTTGACCTTCTCCCTCCATAACCAGTGCTCTTTGCCTTCATCTGAGATCTGCCCAAATCTTCCTCAAAAAGAACCCTATTCAGCACCAATCAATTCAAGTTGAATTGATTAAACTTTGATTTTAAATGTAGAACTTTCTATTTATCAAAGCAGTTCTTGGTCATTCTGGCTTCATGTCAATCAGTAGTATAAGACAATTAAAAATATTGCACAGTCTCAATATTGCAGAGAATATAAACTAAGGACAGACTTTGGCATTAGCATTAAGATGATTCTTTCTTTTTCAGTTTCTACAAAATCCTTATTTCCAGAAATCATCTGGTTTTTTTCTCTATGCCTCCTTTCTATACCCCATATTTCAAGAACCCCATCACTATTAAAATATATTAATTAAAATACATTTCTACCTCAAAAATCATTCTTTTTACTATATTTCCATCAGTATTTTGGGGGAAAAGTCAGTAAGTTCAATAACATAAACTCCATTGTATAGTAATCGGAGTCCTGAAAACTTGACAGATAAATGAGGCAGGTGAACGCATATGAGTCTATGTGACCTACTCTTGGCCACATTCCTAAATTTTCTCCAGGGGACCTTTAATCAGTTAGATTTGAGGGATTGGATCCTGGTTACAATGGATATAATCCTTAGTTATTCTCTTAGTTCAGTCTTTACTCTACAGTGTAACTGAATTACTAAATATTTCCTGAGCTCAGCTTTTGGAAGAAGAGCAAAAGTAAAGTATGTTGGGCTCAGTTGAGAAAGAATGAGTAGACTGTGTCAGGAGAAGTGGTAGGAATTGTGAGGATGAAGATGACATGACTTAATGTTCATCACAATTTTGACTATAACTAGCCTGTAATCAGGGATTTCCCAGGAAACTGCCAGTGCAGGGAAGGCTCAGAGTTCTCTTAGCAATTACTCAGCGTTCTCTGAGCTGAGTAAAGCCCATTACGGTTCTTCAGGACATCCATAGTTTCACCTCATCTCCTTAGGCAGATAAAGCAGCATCATTTACTGAGAATCTGATTTCTCTTCCCATTTCCAAGGAGGGTGTTTGTGGGTGGGTCACTATTCTTCCCTTAAGGCCATGAAAAAAAACAAATTGTCCTGACTGCTTGGGGCAGGCATTTGGAGAAAGGGACTTAAAGAGAGAAGTCTAAAGTATAAAAATTCAGAATATTCAGCCTGAATATTGGGTGTGGATTATTTTCACTCCAGTCCTATCACTACCATGGCTATGGGAATAAAATCATTTTCCAACGCACAGGGGACTTTCTACTTGCACTAGATATAAAGTAATTTTTATTAGATTATTATCATTTTAATGGGTACTAATCAGCTGGTAAACATACGGGCAAAGCTTATACTAACACCTGTTCTCTGCTGGTATGGAGATCTCTTTGCAGTGTTCCTCATAAATAGGCTTAGTTCATTAAATACTAAACACTGTATTAATAATTGACTTCCTTGGAAACAAATTGGCCCCAATGCTATGTGTTCTGTTTTAATTTTCCTTGTAGAGGCACAAAAAACATAGAAAGCTTCTTGTACGGGGTATTTTAACCAAGTAATCACAATTATTACTGAAAACAACAGTTCTAACGCTCTTTTGCTGGTTTCCAGGGACTTGTGAAAAATTCCCTTTTTTTCCCCTTTGCAAGACTATTCATTTCATTTAGCTTTTAAAGGCTATTTCTATACTGTGTCAACTGAAGGATCTCGCTATTTGAAGCCAAAACACAACTGCTTTTTTTTTAAAGCATGCAAGAGAAAATCAGAACTGCTTAGCTCAATTTACTAAATAGGTATCTACAATTTGGATTTAACATTATTTTTTAAATAATTTTCAGTTTTTCACTTCATATTTATTTAATCTATGAGAGAAAGGATAAAACAAGGAAACCGAAATGGAGAAATAAGGTCAAATGAGGCCTTGAAAACAGAGTAAACTCATTTTTTAGCCAGCAGGTCTCTGTGGATATGTTCCGCCTATGCTGCCATTGGGAGGCCTAATATAATATTAATAATGCCAATGAAAATGATCTTTATTTAGTGACTTCTACATGATACTATGCCAGGTACATTGTTTTAGTGAAAAAAGAAATCCTGTAAGGTAGCTATTATTATCTCCATTTTTCAGATGAGTATACTGAGGTCCAGTGAACTTAAATTTTTTAAACTACTGAGTCTAGGATTTAACCTAAAGCTTTATTTTCCTACTATTCTACACTGTTTTTTTCTCCCTAATAATAATAGTTACATTTACTAAGCATCTACTATATGTGCTAGGCATGGTATATCTATGATTTCTAATCCTGATGGCAACCCTATTAGTCATTTTAACCTGTCTTTAATAAGAAAAGATGTTGAAGTTAGAGAGGTCCAATTTCTTGTCTAGATTTGCACAGTTAGAAAGAGCCAAAACAAGATTTTAAATCCAGATACATAACACCAAAATTGGGGTTCCTTCCATTTGGCATCACCATCTGATCAAAGATTAATGGTGAAACAACAGGCAAGAATAAACTTGTTAAGACTGACACTGAAACTCACGGCCAATGATAAATTAAGGTATTAAGAAATAAATGCCATCTACAGGATACCTGATTTACCTGATTTTTACAGGTCTGGTAAATCAATCAGCAAAGTTTTTTAGGTTTTGGATAGGTCAAAATATACTTAAGTTGTTTTCTTTTCTGTTTTGTTTTAAAACTACATGAAATGCTTAAATCTTATATATCATGAAACTTAAACTAACTTTAAACTTAAAACTTAAGTTTTTTGTACTTAAGTACAAACTTAAAACTTCATGAAATCTTAAATCTTATATATCATTTTCTAATAGGCCTGTTGATCTTAGTGGCTAGTTCACTATCTACTTGGATATCAAGTTACTTACTGAACATCAAAAATGAGTAGAGAAGTTTGACTTAAAACCCAAGGTTCTTGATTCTTAAGACCAAGTGGTACTATAGTACGACTAATCTTCTCTACCAACTATTTGGTCTTCCATATTTTAAGAATAAACAACATGTAACTAATGCTCTAGAGATACGGAAATCAACCTCTACCTCGTAGGACACATGTTTTAAAGGAGATGTGTATCTTAGGATTATGTTTTTGAGCTCTGAAGATATTAAACAATAATGATATAATTCTGTTTTCTTATTTTGCTTACATAAGAAGTAGTGCTCTGTGTGTGTATGGAGCTAGTGGGGTGCATAGAAGATGAGATCTTTCTTAATAGATGGATAGTATTCTAGCTATATGACCTACATTATGTAACCCTACCTCATTTCCCAAGCTTCTACCTTATTATTAGAATGTGTAAGTCTGCCCAGGCCCAGAGGCAATCCTGATATGCTGAGAATCATACTCAAATAACCTGAGTTTTCCACAGTAAGGTAGAGAGCAGTCAACAAATCAAGGTATCCCAGTGCTGACCAGTGGTCTTTTCATTGCCTTTTTAGTACATTTTTCCCCACCCACAAAAACACAATGGTGAGGCTTGCAGCTTTCTTCTTTTTATTCCATTTCTCTCTCTTTTTTTAAAAAATATTTATTTATTTGAGAGACTGAGATAGCGAGAGAGAGCACAAGTGGGGAGGAGAGATAGAAGCAGGCTCCCTGCAGAGTCTCAATCCCAAGACTCCAGGATCATGTCCTGAGCCAAAGGCAGACGCTCAACCAACTGAGCTATCCAGATGCCCGTTGCAGCCTTCGTTTCACTTGTGTTTGAACAATTCAGGCCTCATCCTTGTGCACTTATTAACTCATTGAGTAACTGGAGTTTGCTACTCTGTGGGTGAATACAGATGGCGACTTGTCCCTCCTGATTCTTATCCATAGCCATACTCCCTTGTGATCTCACTCCCAGTTCTACAAACTGTAATGTTACTTGCTTCCTGGATTTCTACTAAACTTTCCCCTATCTGTGGATGCTTTCTTTGGCCACTCAGTAGAGCTTCCATAGTCATCTATCAAAACTGTTCAATTCCAATGAACCTCATTCATTGTCTATATCTGCCCATGTATGCCCCATTGGCACATCATGTCTCAGTCTGAAGAAAGAAAAGTAATGCTGTCATTCTCACTCTATCATCCTTGAGTATCTATACCACCTGCATGAGTCCCTTTGCAGTCATTTTTTAAAAATACAATTCCTTTCTTTCTTTTCTATTAGCTTCAGTCTTCCCTGAATATTTGTCAAAATGAAATGAACTGGTTAAAATCTCTGAAGAGACACTCTACATTTTGAGCCCAATATAGTAGCTCAGTTCTCTAGTTACCCTTTCATGGAAGAAACTTGCATCCAAGTACTGAATGTGTAACAGCATCCACCCAAGAGAATTGTAATGGGTTGAGGCTGCCAATTTATTGCTACTGATAAGAAGGTGTAAGCAAGTTGCTGCCCCTCTAGGCTAGAGCTCAATGAGCAAAATAATTTTTCTTCATGTCTTCAAAGAACTTGTGTGGCTGGCAATATTCTATTCATTTAATTAACTTTCAGTTATTTCTCAGGGGTAGTAGAGGTGAAAATCCTAAGTTCTCTTATAAGATTTGAATATCCTGACAAATACATTTAAACAGTAAGAAGAAAAAGAACATAACTATAATATTTCATGTTTGGTTATCAGTTCAGTATTTGTCTGCCTCATCAAATCAAACCCACAGCTGTTTGATGACCACCCACTATGTACAAAGCATTTTGTTAAATGCTAAGATCATCCTGTGCTGTGTTCATGAGCAAAAAAGTCCACCAAAAAGAAAGCCAACTTCAAATCACAAACCTGATACAACTTAATATGGTATATGTGTTTGTGTTTTCTCAATTAGAATGCAAACTCTTGAGGGAAGAACTTCGATTTTCTATTTTTGAAAACTTGCACTCACAAATGCCAAGTATGGTACTTTATACACACTAGAGAATGTTGGTAAAGTGAAATGGATCCTTCTTTGACAGTCAGCTGAAGACCACTATTTTGTGTTGCACTGTCAGTTACAGTGTACACCTATAAGATACTTTGTGTCTCTACCCATTGGAAGTCCCAACCTATCCAGGGCTTCGAATGTTGACACTAAATTGAATTCTGGTATTTGCTGAAGCCTTTTGACAATTAGTTTATTTAGTTTTTTTTAGGACTAAGGTCCTTTGGGACTTTTTTTTGTTTGTTTGTTTTTATTATCTGATCAGATTTAGATTATTTCCTGATAAATTTTTTTCTAGTTTTCTAACACCTGCTCCTATGGTCTGTATGCTTATTTAGTGTTTTGAGTGTTGTTTATCTATTATACAATAATCTAGGAGAGAAGATTAACACATACATGACAAGTCTGTTCTTGAGTCCTGCCTAGGGTCTCAGGATTTCAAAGTTTTCCTCAGATTAGAGACCACTGGGCAAACTTTGCTGTGGGTCACCATCTCAAAAATCCTCTTGAGGCTTTTTCCTCAGTCTTAGCTTTGTGTCTTTAGAACTGCTACAGCTTCAAGTGCCTAGACTCTGGTTTTTGTCCAGTCCCTAATTGGTGATAGACCTTTGGTCATCTGGAGATCGAGGTTCCATGACATGACATTTTGAACCATTACAGTTCCAACGGGTTCTCTCAGTCTAAAACTCTGCCTCTTCCAGGTCAAGCACCTGCTTCCTCCATGTTTCCTCACAATGAAGCCAACTGGTATGCTTCTCTCTCTAAAGGATGGAATAACACCAGGGATAATTTGGAATTTCAGTGGCCCTTTTGGGCAGTTTTTGACAGGAAAAAGATTATTAAATTGGAATTAGCTTAGAACAAAAAGCACAGACACCTTCATTAGGAAGGTGTTTTGTTTGTCTAAAAGATTATTTTGTTTAATAGAAGAGACATGTCCTTCTCTGTGGGTTTTTTTGTTTGTTTACTTTTATTTCTGGAACTAATAAATGCTGGCTTCCTAATTTTAAGTGTTGAAAAAAATTGTCAAGAGCCCACACTATGGGCAGCCCGGGTGGCTCAGCGGTTTAGCGCCACCTTCAGCCCAGAGCTTGATCCTGGAGACCTGGGATCGAGTCCCACGTCGGGCTCCCCGCAGGGAGCCTGCTTCTCCCTCTGCCTGTGTCTCTGCCTCTCTCTCTCTCTCTCATGAATAAATAAATAAAATCTTAAAAAAAAAAAACCCACACTATGTCTAAAGTAGCTTTATACCACCACTCTCATTTGTGTGTATGTATGTTGTTTTTATATATTTAAACTTTTCTTCTCTTTTCTTACAGAGGGAGCATAATTGTTTTTGCATTTTGATGTTCTATTTTGTAACTTTGCTATAATTGCTGGTGAGTTCCAGGAGTTTTTGCTATTGCTGATTCTTTGTTTTTTTTTTTCTACAGAGACAATCATGTCATGTAAGTACTTTTTACAACAATAATTTCATGTTTTCATGAAGCTGACTCCCTCTTGTTTCTTATCTATGCCTTTTCCTCTTTTTTCTCCCCTCTGAAGAAACATTAAATATTAACTACTTTTTAAAATTTTTAAAAATCAATTAAGTGTCCACCAAGAATATTTAGTCCAGATAAACAGTCTGAAATGTCCAAAGTAAAGTAAAAATTAGTTATTGAGCTGTGTTTTTCTTTGTGTTTTGTTTTGTGTTTTCTTTAGGTATATTTACATAGCAGTCTTTGTAACTATAGATACAAGATAAGATGAAAAAGCTTTAGTTCTAAGATAAAAGATGTGCTATAGCATAATTCAAAGACCTTAAAAACTAGTTTACTATATGCATGTTATCACCACAGTATATTTCTCATGACTTAACCTTCTTAAATATCCTATATTAGTTGGGCAAATTAAGTAGAGTGTCACAATGGGCAGCCCAGGTGGCTCAGTGGTTTAGTGCTGCCTTCAGCTCAGGGCCTGATCCTGGAGACCCAGGATCGAGTCTCATGTCCAGCTCCCTGCGTGAAGCCTGCTTCTCCCTCTGCCTGTGTCTCCGCCTCTCTCTCTCATTCTCTGTTTCTCTCATGAATAAATAAAATCCTTAAAAAAAATAGTGTCACTGTTCCCATAACTTGATCAAAATGTAAAATTATATGTGTAAAATTAAATTCAACTTAATGGAATGATAAAGATGAAAAACTTTTTATTGAAGTTAAGTCAACATACAGTGTTGTATTAGTTTAAGGTGTACCAATATAATGATTCAGTGATTCTATACATTATTCAGGGCTCATCACAATAAGTGTGTTCTGAATCCCCTTTATCCATTTCATCCATTCTGTCACCCTCTTCCCCTCTGGCAACTGCCAGTTTATTCTCTGCATTTAAGAGACTGGCATTTTTGTTTGTTTGTTTATCCTGTTTTTTCTTCATTTGTTTTGTTTCTTAAATTCCACCTTTTGAGTAAAATCATATGGCATATGTCTCTCTCTGTCTGACTTATTTAACTTAGCATTTTACCCTCTAGGTCTATCTATGTTGTTGCAAATGGCAAGATGTCATTTTTTTTTTTATGGCTAAGTAAGTTTCCATTTTCTTTATCCATTCATCCCTTCTTTATCCATTCATCCCTTGATGGACACTAGGTTGCTCTTTAAAGATTCAATTTTATGAAATTCTTACATCTTACAAACTATGATTTAATGTGTTAACTAAAAATCAGTAATTTCTAGATACTTAACTAAATTTAAGATCTTAGACAAATGATTAATTAATAATCTTTGGAAGCTTGTACAATTTCTAGATAATTAACAGATACAAATACTGGTTAGGTGAACCTAAATTTAATTTACTCTTATTTCTTAAAATGGCAATAGATTGACAAAATATGCAAATAATTTTGAATGACATTATATATGTTTATTTTTGCCTTCTTAAATAAGTGTTCATATGAAAAAATAAGCAATTTCAAGATTTTTCTGTTCTGTTTTTCTCTTGTGTCTAGAGAGGAAAAAAATGATCACTTGGGTTAAAGATTAAAAACTATATACATGGCTAATTAAAGTGGGTACAATATTTATAAAATATACAAATATATATACAAAGTAATGGATTTTGTTTTTTCTATTTTAAAATGTTACATGATACACTTATTGTATACTGCACATCACATTAAATAATATACTAAACTTCCAAAGCCCAGAGTCCTGTCATTAGTTTTGATGGTGCTATGATCAATCCTCTCAATGATCCACAAGTTATCTTTTAGGTTAATAATAGACTGCCTCATGATTTTAAGAATTATTTGCAATTGTAGATTCTACTCTATTTCAAGCTGATATGACTAATAAATACAATAGACTTATGTGAGACATAAGACTTTGTCACCAAAGGTATTAGCTGAATTTCTAAAGCATCTACCTAAGTAGTCTCTGCATAATCTGAAATCCTTCTGATAGTTTGAAAAAATCCCCAGAGAATGATTGCCCTTGAGCCTCGATGAAAAAGAAATTAGGAGGTACTGTTAACAACTCATGCAACAGTGAAACTCCAAGGTGTTGATAATTGGGGTAATGTTAACTCACCTAAAGCAACATTACTTCTTTCTTACTTTTGGACATCCATTCCATAAAGGGATCTTAAACAAAGAATTCTCTTTAAATAACCATCACATAAGTAAACAATTCTTACCAAAACTTTAGAACAAACTAGTGATTGCAAAAGTAGACATCTTCCATGCAAAATAATGAAATAAAATTGTTTTTGATTCCTCAGCACTCTTTTTTACCCTTTGCTTTACCACTAATGTTGCCTATCAGTATACTTTGACATCATTTATTAACTAACACATTTCTCAAAAATATCTTCCTTATCTGCGTCCTGCTACTTTTAACTTCGTATTGTTCTTTTGCCACTTAAATCGGAATCAAACTCTCTGGCATTTTTTTCTAAATTAATAACTACTGTTCCCTTTTTTAAAAGATTTTGTTTATTTATTTGACAGAGAGAGAGAAAAAGCACACAAGCACAAGGAAGGGGAGAGGCAGAAGAAGAAGCAGGCTCCTTCGCTGAGCAGGGAACTCCATGGGGTGGGGGTAGGAGGGTTGGGTCTCACGACCCCAAGATCACCACACCTGCTGAAGACAGATGCTTAACTGACTGAGCCACCCAGCTGCCCCAATAGCTACTGCTTATTGACTTATTGTCAACAAAATTAATAATTATTAATTAATTATTAAACAGTGCAGAAAATAGATTCTCTTTTACCATCCCCTTCTGATACTTAAATATGCCTTGCATCATTTATTTTTATTTTTTTAAGATTTTATTTATTTATTTATTTAAGAAAGAGAGAGAGAGAGTGCATATGGGCAAATGGGGGGAAGGTTAGCAAAGGGAGAGAGACAAGCAGACTCTGTGCTCAGAGCAGTACCTGGCGTGAGGGAGGGTTTAATCTCATGACCCTGAGATCATGACCTGAGCCAAAATCAAGAGTCTGAGGCTTAACTGACTGAGCCACCCTTCTTGGATCCCTCACATCATTTAATTCCAACTTTTCAGGCTTATAAAAATTGAACCTTGACCTTATGTTAACTAAAAGCTCCTATTGAAGTTATTAAAATACTATCAGCAAAATCTAGCCCATCAGAAGTGAAAATTAATATTGGGGCTATCTTTGGTATAATTATTATATTAACTATTTACATAATAGTTTGCCCATAGACACTCCAGCTGGCTTTGAAGGAACTATTTAATTCCACTCAAGAAATCTAACATGCTTGAGAAAAGGAAATAGTTCATTGCTGTTATCCTAGATATTACCTTTACTTTCAATATAGTCCATGCCCCAGTAGGACATTACTTCTAATATGAATATCAAACATATACATTCACTACACACTGACCTACCTATTCTATGTATTCATTCTAATTATTAGCCATTTTGTGAACTACAAATATCCCACAGAAAAAATAATATGACTGTAATAGATAGTCTAACACTTGTCTCTGATTTTGGCAAACATCTTAAGTGACAGTAATCTGCCCTGGAAACTCAACAGTTTTAAATTTATTGCGCAGTATCATCACTGTTTTTATTTTAGCTAGCTAAGGAAGAGGAATCCTAAACTAAATACTTCTTTGCCTGACCTTTATGTAACAAGGCAAGTAAAACAACCCATGACTAAGAAAAATAATATGCACAGTTGGATTCTGGTACATGTTTCATTGGATAGGTTTTATAATCTTTATACTCCGGGCTTCAAGACTCATTAGAAGGTCTAGTAATCATTTTTTTCCCCATGGTAATTGTATTACAGTTAGCTGATGTATCTTATTCAGAATCATAAGTGCCATAAAACAGCATTTTTACATAGGACTTAACAACTTATCCCTTAATAAAAGGAAGAGGATGGACTAACCCTTGTACAATAATCAATTATGCTCTCTGGACACCTTCCTAATCTTGATCAGCAAAATCCTGGCAATGAAGAAAATGTGAATATCATGGACTAATATCCCATGGTCTGTATTTGTCTTCTCTTGGTCAAAAAGAAGGACTGAATTAAAAAAGCAGTACCTGCCAGCTAAAAACTGGCTTGGCATTATCAGGTCCTGGTATTGCTAGGAGCTGTCCTGGTGCTCACAGCCCCGTATTGGTGTTCTCCAGTTAAGCATAAACAATTTTGCAGAACACCAATATTAGATAAGGTCTTTTATCTGACCATGACCATGAAGGATCAAGACAAAAGCCAGAGCATACCATAATCCTATCTAAACACAAACAAAACATGAACATTTTTAAACCACAAAAATTATCAAGCATCCCCCCCACCTTGGCTAATATATGTGACTGCAATTCTTTGGCAATTACAGCTTTAATTTCGGTCTATATTTTCTTACTTCTAGTTCAGACATTTTGGGATTGCCAATCAGAATTACTTCTTCTGTTGGCATCAAACCCAAAAACAAAGCTTTGCTGCCCCAAATATTCCCCAAAAGCACCTAATATGAACCTGACTACTATATATAATTAGACATTTATAGCATTTTAACATGCCTTATGGTTATATTCTTCCTGTTTGAAAGAGCAGTAAACTTATCATCAGCTGTAAATGTGTGCTTGGTGATCTTTGTCTGGGGACACTGACAGTCAATAATAAACTACAATTCCTGATTTAAAAGTGTATAATGTAATGTGGAAATAGGTAACTATTTGTCAACAGTTATTATGTAAAATGGTAGGTAATTAATATATTACAAAGTGATATCATTACAGAGAAGAAATCATAGCTCGTTCTGTTGTGAAAGTAGGTGCTATAACAGTTTTTTTCTAAAAAAGAAAGCATTTAAGGTGAACTTTGAAGGATGAAGGAATAAAAGCAACAAAATGAAAGATAATACTAACAAGAAGGGAGGAACTTATTGATAGATGGAAATGGCATGAGCAATGACATTGCAGTGTGAAACTTGATGGTTTTTTCAGTGACACCAGATAGGCAAGTGCAATGCAACCCAACATGGCACAGGAAACAATGGAATTTGGACTCTAGCATGTATATGGTAGGAGAAATGAGAGGCACTAAGTGAAACAGCATATAATCATAGTACACTTTAAGAAGACAACCCTAGTGAGAGAGTAAGAGTAGAGTTGCCTAGAGCAGAGACCAATGACAATTATAAAACCATTGCAAGTGTCCTGAACTCAAGCAGGCAGTAGGAAGAGAACTGAGGGGACAGATTCAAGATGAAATAGTTTGAATTGCAATACTGTTGCACTCAGTGGCCATTAGGATATGTGGATTGAAGATCTAGAGAGAACCTAAAGAGCATTCCAGCATGAAGTGGAGGGAAGATATAAATCCTATTTGAACTTGTTAAGTTTGTTGCACATTGAACATTCTTAAGGGAAGAGGAAAAGGCTTCTGGAAACAAATTTGGAATTTAGAAGAGAAGTCTAGTCTGGAAAAAGATATGTAGGTCAAAAATGAAAATGAAGCTTCTTATGAAGAGGTAGTAAACGAATAGAAGGTGGAGGACTGAAATCCAGAATTCTGAAGAATCCCATTAGTTCAGGGACAGATAAAGATGAGATAAGACTGTACAGAGAAACCAGATGAAAGCAAGGAAATAAAAGGATACTTGAAACAATGATCAAATGTAGTAAGCATACAGTAAATATTTTCTGAATAAATAATGGGTTATAATTTCCAATTGAAAGTTTTCCTCCCATAATATTCCTTCTTTCTCTACTTTTGGCAAATTTTGGTAAATAGAGGTAAATATTTCCTCTGATCTTCCTACTACAAATGGTTAATCTAAAATTCTTGCCATGATTGATGTCAGATACTTTAGATTTCCCCTCTCCGAGAAACACTGGCAAAGCTAATATACTCAACCTTATTTATATTTCTTAAATTACTTTGCCTGCATCTTACTGCCTGAGTAGTCAAGAGGCCCCAGAATATTTGATATACATAAACAAAGAAACAGGAAATAGTTAATGGCTGCTCCTGCAGCAGCTCAGTAAATTAGAATAATCAAATGCATCTTGGAGTAAACTCCTGTGCACATAGCTGTAAACAGTAATCTCCATTCTTTTAAAAGCACAAATCATTTATTACAACAATTCATAATCATTCTCATTTCAAGGTCTGGATGAGAATAAGTCATAATGAGAGAATTTGTACTTTCTAATTAGAGTTGATTTTTTTTTAAAGCAGAGAAATGAGATGGTGAATTACTACAAAAGGGAGAAAGTCTATAGTCAATTAATTGAAGAAAAAGAAAGAGAATTTAAAACATGTCCAAATCAAACAAAGATAAAAAGTTTTAGTCATTCAGGAAAATTCACAAAGCATATATCTTTTCTCCCAGAATCCTACAGAATTTTGTATAATAGAGGTAAGACAGTACTGTGAATTACTGTGGAAAAAGAATTTGGTGGGTTGGCCATGCTTTGAAAAGGCCTCCATTTTGGGTGTGTGCCAGGTTTCCCTGAGCACCCAGTGCACACAATTACTGCATTTGCATGTGTAAATTGGGTAATGGCGTGCCTAACTATCAGATTTGTATGTGAAAATGCCATCAGCATATGCAGTATTGGTTGTGTGCCCACTGAAAAAGAACTTTTAATGGGGTTGCATTAGTTGGGGAGTAAAATTTCTAAGAATTTAGACAAGGTTTTACATCCCTGGATCCACTGTAGATGGCCCTATAGATAATTGGCACCCCTGATAATTCCTTTGTTGTTGTATATCCTCTCAAATTCTATCTAGGGAAGGAAATTCATCAGAGGACCATTTGACCAACTCTAATTAGCACAGAGCAAAATTGTACCCAAGTTACTCTTGGCAGTGCCTATCTGAGCCAAATGAACAGACTGTGGCACAACCAATCCATTCATCTTGGCCATCTTAACAATCAACATGGATCTATGCAAAATTGACTTGAGTTTTTTTTTCTCTCAAACACGATATTCCTCAATCAACTTTTTTTTTTGTCACATTACTTTACATTTCTGAAAACTTCAGTATTCTTAATGGCATCACATAAGGAATGGGCAAAACTATTGTCCCTTCACCTCCCCAAATTGGTAAGACATAATAATAATTCACCCTGTCTCAGTGAATTTCTTCCTTCTAGAAGTTTCCATGCTTATTAGTACTTATTAGTACTCTAGAATATAAACTTGAATCTGAAAATTTGCCCAAGAAATATAGTGATAATATTTCCTGAATCAAAAATTGGTACACATAGTATGAGGATTATGCAACTGAATATTTCAAATTGGAATTTGCTTAAAAAAAATCTGAGAAGTTTGGCTGTTTAGCTTAAAGAGTGCCTTATTCTGGGCAATTCCCTTCTCTGATCATTTTTATTTCTATTTACTTTACCTGCTCTCCTCCCACTACCAAAAAAGGAAACAAAAAACAAAATACCTCAATGCAAAATAACTGCCATAGTACACCCCTCTAGAAGCCTGCTTTCTGCTATCTAAAATGACTGTGCAGAAATTGCTCAGCCCAACTAAGGACTTAATCTCTTAATATAATCTTTAGTCAAATTGCTGAAAACAAACTGATTTTTTTCCTGTCTTCTTTTTACCTACTCAACTTCCAGCAGTTTTCCTCAAAGTTTCTTCTGAGTAACATTTGATAAGAAATACCTGGAAAACTAATGAGAAATGCAGATCCTATGCCTCATTCCAGACCTATGAATTGGAATTTGGAGGAGTAGGGCCTGAGAATCTATAATTTAACACGTTTCTCAGGTGATTTTGCAAACTAGAGTGTGCATATTGTACAGCTTTATCTTGGTTTGGTTATTTTCTTACATTTAGCTGTGAAGCTTCTCAGTATTGAGTTGCAATCTAACTATCAAAGGCATGTGCTGCATACTCCTCCCTTTAATACAGACAGGATCATTATACTGGTTTGTAGTTATGAGAATGGTAGGAAGAAAATACAACATGAATATTCAAAATAAATGTCGTAACATAAAACATGCTCCTGTCCAGGGAGATCACTGCCTCACTCAATCTGTCTGCTTTGCCTACAGATATTTTTGAGACGTGGCAACCTAAAAGACCTAAGATCATCTCTACTTAAGGTTTGCCATATAATGGGCATCTCTCAAGTAGTTATCCCTGCCCCAAGAATGTATGCAGTAGGTGATAAGAATAGACTGATTTATGATCACTCAATATCGGAAAGGTGTAGCATTCCATTTCACAAATAGTATTCTGCTAGATTAGAAAATATCATAAACACATTGGAGAATCCTCAGCCCAGAAACCATAAACCACTGTATTTTTTTCTCTACATTTTAATTTAGCTATCTGTTTTGGATTACATAAATAAAAATGAGCCTGTATTTTCTTTATAAAATAAATCAGTCTCTCTACATAGGAATCACTAGTTAGACTGAACATTAGGGCATACATAAAATTGTATCCTTAAAAGACGAGAAAACATTTCTCAATGAGAAAGAAGCTGCTCACGGTGACCTTCATGTTGAACAGCGGGGGGTCAGCACTGGCACTAAATCATTTTGATTCACAGATGAGATCAACATATTCATATTTGTTTGCCAAATGTGTATTTTAATTTAAGCTTTCTCTGATTGATGCGTGTAATTTATGCTACCCAGAACTAAGGCATCATATTTTTCTTTTTTCCTAACTAACAGGGGGAGACTTTCTTGGAAACAGATAAAGGAAAGAGTCCAGTAATTTGTAGCAATGTGACTACAGCCACACATGTCCTAGAATTAATGTTCTTCATTAGGGTGAGTAGGATCAGCTGTATGTATACATCAGGTTTTTAATTAACTCAGTCCCCACAACAGGATTCATGATTCAAACTGTTAGCATTTTTTTTCTTAAATCACAAAATAAAAAAATTGGGTGGCACATCTTTTTCACACACACACACAAAAAGGAGGGGGATACTCAGAGAAATGAAAGGCTCTTTGTATAATACTGAGAGTGCTCAGAAGATCTTTATAATCCTGTGTTAATCAGATAAAGAAGAGCTTGGCATTGAATGATTCCAAAGAGATGCTGAAAATTCAACCATTGTGACAGTCTTCCCTCTGTATAATAGATATGATTTCAGTTTATTTGTATTGATGTCTTTAAACTAACATTTGGAATTTGTTAGATATTTTTAACTACCTTGTTCTTGCAGAACTGACCTAATGATATTTTATTAAAACACTACCAATTTAAAGAAACTTCAATAAGGCAACATGAGGAGCTTAAGCGAGGGGTGAGGGGAGAAACTTTTTATAGCAGCTTCGTTCTCTGAGATCATATTAACATAAATTTGACAGTTAATCTCCATATTGCAAAAAGGCTGCCCAGACTTATTTAATTAAACTTAGAACAAATATGTTTCTTTATTTGCCAGGTACAGCTTTTATCTTAAAATATCCACGTCCAATTATGATGCAAAACTATGGTTTAGGGCAGGAGCACAGGGCAGTGGATGGTGAGACCAGTGCAGATGGAGGGAAATGCAGCTAAGGAGAGAGGTGGCTGCTGGTTGTACTGCTCCTGGTTCCTATGATCCTGAAGAAATTCCATGAAAGATGCTGATGACTTGTAAAAGTTATTTCTTTGCTTTAGACTTTAAATGATAGGATTAAATTTGCTAGAGATATTTTTTCTCAAATACATTTAAAACCTATTCATTAATAAATATTTGTGGGTTTGGGGTTTTTTTTCCTTTTTAAAGATATTATTTATTTGACAGAGAGAGAGAGCATGCATACAAGAGAGCACAAGCAGGGGGAGCAGCAGGCAGAGGGAGAGGGAGAAGCAGCTCCCCTCTGAGCAGGGAACATGATGTTCCCTCAATCCCAGGACCCTGGGATCTTAACCTCAGCAGAAGGCAGACACTTAACCCAATGAGCCACCCAAGCTCAGGCTCCTTTTCTGCTAACTGAGGTTAAAAGCATCTCATATTTTTTGTGAGGATAAAATATGATTTATTCATTCAATAAATATCTATGAGATACCTTCTCTGTGCCGGTCCCTCTTGTAGGCAATAGTGAACAAAATAATGTCCCTGACTTCATGGAACTTACATTCTGGTGGAGAAAACACAAATAGATGAAGGGATTCTATAATTTCAGGTGGTTCTAAGTTCTATGAAGCTACACTACAGCACAAGAGGATAAAGGATATGGCAGTGGGAAGGTGATATACATGGAGGGTGGGCAGAGATCTCTCTGACAAAGGGATATTTGAGCAGACTAGAATGAAACAAGAAAGCAAAGCCTAAGAATTATGGGGATAGACCGTTCCAGGGAGAGGAAGCAGTAGGCTCAAATTCCTGATTTTGCTTACTGCAATAACAGCCAGGCCAACAGAGGGTAAGGCTTGAACAGGAGGAAATGAAAACCACCAAACCTGGCTCCAGGTTGACTTTCTCACCATTTCCTACCACCAACCCTCTTATAATTCATGGGAACCTGAAGGCTTTAGTCTGACTCTGGGATGGAATGTCACCAAAGGCCTGATGGTATGGAAATGACAGGAACTAGGTTGCAGTTTGCAAACATCATTCTCACTGCTGTGTGCAGCAGAAACCATTATAAGGCAGGGAGAGAACAAGAAAGATGGAAAGGATGACTGCTGTTTTCTAGGCAAGACATTACGGTGGCTTGGATTGTGATAATAAAGATGGAGGAGATAAAAGTGATCAGATACAGGGCATATTTTGAAGATAGAACTGACAGGATTTGCTAATGGATTGGATCCTGTTCCTATTGAGCAAACAAGCAAATAAAGAATATTTTATTCAAGGTCATTGTACAACAACAAAAAACAATAAAAAACCAAGTAGTTTCAGAAATGCAGCAAACATGCAAGCTTTCTCAACAGACACAACAGTATGACTTCAGGACATATCACAATGCCACTGTGGTATAAAAAAAGTGATAAAAAGCCTCAGCCTTTGTTAACTGTGTTAAAATCCTAAAATTATATATAATATATAATGACCCAAGCAACACTTTGGTTCATTGTAAGACTTGAGGAAATTGCCATTTGCCACTTACAGATACAAAACATTTGTAATCTTTTTATTCCTCTCAATAAAACATCCTTCTGTCATATCATAGCCTGGATGCTTGCACAATTTGGAACCATTGCCAGTCAACTCGGATGCCTAGTTTCCACATCTCTTACTGTGGCAAACAGCCAAGGCAAGTGACACTTGCCCACAGAGTAACTTGAACCTCTACGCCACAAATGTCTCCAGCACATGGTCCCATTATAATAATCACGGTCATCTGTCAAAAGTAAAGAACAGGAGGTTGTAACCCTGAGGAAAGAAGATAGGCTAGAAAGATTTACTAAAGGGAGGAGAGCATCTTCCTTTCATGCCACGAGGGGGTGGTCATGAACTGGGCTGCCACACGTGTACTTCTTAGGTTAACCTATCTTCCAACTGGAATCAAGACTGCCAAGTTGTAGGTTCCTGCCCCTTGTTACCTATACAGTGTATCCCAAATTCGGATATTCTTCTATATTGAGTTTCAAGCTCCCAGAAACACTTCAGCTTTTCTGTCACACAGTGGAATGGCTGAGTAGTTTTCTGAGAACTTTGTAGACTCAGCAAAACTGAGAGAGTTCTCTCCTTTTCCTTGAACAGCATTAAGCCATTGTGTCTTGAGAATACAGAAGAGGATAGCAGAGTATAAAAATCAGGAATAAAATAACTTTTCCCTTTAGAATCACATCCAAAATAATACATTTATTGGTTTCCCATCAGTAGGTGAAATATGAAATCAAATTAATTATAATAGTCTAGACAAACAATATCTTTCATTTCTTTAACATAAATCACTTTACCTTTGATAGAGTAATTGTGCATCCATTTATTTGTTTGATAAGCATAGATGGGATAGAATTTGTTTCTGCAAATTTTTTTCTGCAATTTTATAGATAAAATATGCTCATCCAGATTAAGGGACATGTCCCCAAACGAATAGAATGTAATGACCCAGGATTCTGATATGGGTCCTCATACTTGAATAGCTACAGAAACTTTGCAAGGCTTTGTAGCATCTATTTACTAAAATTACCATATCAGTCAGGGTTCTTAGTAGACCAAATCAGTTTTGGCCGATTTAAGCAGAAATCCAATTTATTCAAAGGTTCTTGCATAGCTTTCAGAATTGCCAAGAGGGCTGAGAAATGGTCCCATTTATGTGCCCAAAATCTTTGATGAAAAGACGTTTGTCATATCCATTAGCAGTCACACTGCCTGGTCATTAAATGTCCACTTTGGGTACGCTCTGTTCCCAGAAATATTTAACTATTACTCACGGGCTAACAGCCTAGCATAATCTATATTTTCTCTTCCTTCACTCTGTAGTACTTAGTAAACTGACAGGTGGAATAACATAATGATATGTCTTTCCCCTCTAACTCCTGCAAATCAGTCTATAAAAAGCAGGAGACTGGGTACCGTGAGATCTGGCTTTGAGTCCCAGATCAACTACAGCCCATGTGACTTCAATCCTCAGATTCCTTACCTTTCCTGTTTATCTCAAAGAGGAACTGTTCATTCATTCATTCATTCAGGAAGTATTTATTGAGGGGCTGGGATGACTGTGAAAGTGATTTGTAGACTATAAAGTTCAATGACAATTGTGACCACACAATTTTAATTATATCCTGGCACTTATTCATAACTGTTTCATGTTTCTGGTCTTTCCTCTTGAATTGCAAGATTCTTCACCATAGTTCATTCCTCTTTTAACAAAGAGAGTGTTAGCCCACAGTAAGCTCAAACTATGCGACACACCGAAATCCCAAGTTGATCTGCACAAAGTGCAGCCCTGATCTTGATTCTCGAGCTGCAAAAAGCTGTCTTTCACTGATCAGAGAGTAGCAATGTGACTACTTGGACATCATTTAGGACCCTTCGTGATCTGGCCTTACTTGTCTTTTTCCCTTTGCTCTCCTTCACCAAACTTCAACTTTCTTTAACCAAATGAACTTAAAAATGCCCTTGCCCTCCTGCCAGCAAGTTGTCCGACTCCTGCTGTTTCTTTCCTGTGGAAACACCCATCCAATTGAATCTCTACATTTTGAAGCCCAGCTCAAATGCTAACTCCTAATTTAGTCTTTGTCTTCTGAACAAATAAAAATTTTTACTATTATGAAGTCATTATTCATTGGTTTCTTAGTTATGTCATAGGGACATGACTATTCCAAGAAGTTACATCTCCTGGCTCAGGACACCCAGGGTGTCCAGGACAAATTCGCGAATGAGGAAATGTAGAGGTTATTAATACCTGAGTAGTCTATAGATTTTTAGTTCTTAAAGCTTGTTGTATATCTTATTATGACAACTTTTTGATGCATTATTACTTAAAAATCATATACAAGCCATTGTAAAATCAGGATGGAAACAGAATTAGAAGCCAGGCTCCTTGGATGTGAATTTTGTGTTCACATTCAGATTTTGTCTACTTTTCTTTTTATAAGTTAAAAAAAACCCTTTTGAGATAGTAATAATTACATATAAATTAATATCTGCAGTTGATCTGGTTTGCAAATGACTATATTTCTTCAACATTTCTTTCCTTCCTGACATAGTATGGTATGTATTGTAGCTAATCAATTTCAAACTGTACTTTAGCTAAGTGAAATGACTCTGAGAAGCAGGTCACATTTTATGAATGAAAAAGAGCTTTCCAAACTGCAAGAGTAAAATATTTTGTTACACAAATGGTAGATAGTGTTAAGTCCTTGCTATGCAGCAAGAATGAGATGGGAGTGCATAACAACAGTTACTGGGCTTTTGTGGAGATTTACTTTCGAATTGTTAAGAAGGGGATTATGAATCATATTCTTGTTCTGGTCATCAGGGGAGAAGTAATCATCGATACTTATGACTGATGTAATAAAATAAAATGCTACAGTAAATCTATCCAATACCTGGAGACTGTGCCCTGAAGCCCTTTTTATAACTGAAAACTGGGTTATATATTTCCTTTGTTTAAGAAAGTTAGGGACTCCATTTTCATCCATCAAAACAGATACTATCAACACAAGTATGGGAAAAGATTATCATCTTGGAAGTATGATTTCATTTCATATATGTTTCTAGTCACCAATACTAGGGGAATGTTGTCAAATATTTCTGAGTAAAGCTCACACAGTCTCCGTAGGTTGATTAGATGAGCTTTCGTACATTGGAAACCTGACTACTTTCCAACAACTTGATTTCACAAATGGAAAAACAGCATCTGTTTTCCTGCAGCTTCACATATGGCGATCATTGTTGCTAAGACAAGCTGAAGCAGGTAGTCCGTGTGACAGTACCCCTCTGGAGTGCTGCAGTCTCCTGGGACCAGATAACACTGGTCTGCTGTGAGGGGCTCTGGCTCCCCAGGCAGTGGAAAGTGCATATTTAATCAACATACGCAAAACATCCGTATGAACAGCAAATTACAGAAAAAATGATCAAATGCAATATTTAGAACCCCTCTGTTTGTATTTGCAGTGGCTAATTTGAATAGGTGTACCTCGTGCCACACTCTCCTAGTCTGAGTACTTAAAAAAAAAAATCAGTCAGTGGCTTGCAGAGGGAAAAGAGTTGAAATGACTGAATATACACAGGATGGGGGGGTAGTACTTGTTAGGAGAAAATAAGACTGTCACATTAGCCAGCAACAGGGAATGAAGAAAGAGAATCAATGTTGAACATAGATGGAAAATATATTCTGCACATAAAAAGACCAAACTCCCCCAAATTTCATTAAGGAGGTCTCTGTCCCTCTGGATGCTTGGGTTATACTTTAAAATTTTCAGTGTATATAAATAAGATTCCCTAATCAGTAGCCCATTTGGGGAAAAAAAGTCATGAAACTGAACCATAAAACCCTTTTTTTTCCAGGATCAGTGTTTGTGTTTTGAAGGTCAAGAGATTGGCAGCAGTAGAAATTAAATTCCAGAATACATCCAGCAGCCAGGTATATTGCAAGCAGATGCTCTTTTTCTGAAATTGCCATGCCAGTGGCCTTACCCTTGATTTGGAAGGACAATTCAATCAATCACAGAAAGAAAAGTCTTCAGTGGTTCTGGAGCAATCTTGGGCTTCTCCTAAATATCACTATCATTAAACAAATTATTGCTTATCAGGGGCTGTTTCTGCATCAGATGTCTATTACTGGGTCATAATAGATCAAACACTTCAGATTTTCCTGTTATAATCTTTAATTATTAAAAAAAACCCCAAGATTCCTAACTTGCCTATACATTTTTTTTCCTAACATGAACTTTATTCTGAAAAATATCCAGCAAAGTACTGTAGTAAGTTTGGAGAATTTTGCAATGGTAAATGGTAACCATTTTTTGATGTGTGAAAATCAGCAAGATGAAGGACAAAGGCAGAAACTGAAGGCAAGTTAGAAGATACATATCAAGTTAAAGGCTAAAAGGAGCATATGAGTTAACGATATCAGAAAGAAGAGAGTAGAGGCCACTGATCCATAGCAGAAACCACAAAATTAGATTCCCATATGCAAATCAAAAGGAGGGATGCCTGTCTGGAGCTACATTTTTATAACTTAAAATTTAGAAACTTATACACCTTAGGACTGGTACTCCTGATCCAAAAAGTTGTGCTGCCTATTGGATTTTATGTGATTCTGTGACCACCAGGCTGGCCATGGAATTAGACTATTTATAAAAGGCAATGTTCAATGATTATCACCCATAAGCCTCCTACATATGTTCTTAAATTGTGAGAGAAGTCTCCAAGCCCGACCAACTGTCTTCTCAGATCACACAAGCCTCTTGTCCTGGGAACCATCCCTTCATCAGTTTGGTCTCTTCATGTTAATGGCCCATGTTATCCAGGTGTTACCCTCACTTTTTCATGCTTGACACAGGTAAATTTGCCTATGCCTACATCACCAGGTTTGGCCAAAGCCTATTTTGGGCTTTGCTGTTCTCCTAACCAGTTTGAGTTCCGACAGGAAAAAAAATTGGGAGGTAATATATTCTCTTTTCAACTCTGTACCTAATTGGTAATGTAACCCTGGGAAGTCAATTTCTTAACCTCCCTTGGCCTCACTCTTTTCAACTGTAAATGAAGAAATTTGGCTTGAGCAGTGAAGCTCCTCAGAGACCCCAGGAAAGAATGGTTCTCATGTAGGACTCCTTCAGCCAGATATAGCTGAGTCACATTTTGGATTTCTGTATAATGCTTTGCTTGAGAAAAGGGTTGATCACTAAAAGAGTGAAAACTTCTGAACTGGAGGATCACCAAATTCCATTTTGGATGCAACAATTTAGCTCTTTATCCAATAATTTATTTTCATAATCAATCTTCACTTGAAAACGATGATCTGACATTATGCAACATTGCCTGACAAAAACACCTGGGACCCAGGTGGATTGTAAACAATTTGAGAGTGGAGAATATACACTTTAGTATCCTGCATATGTATTTTTATCATAAAGTAAATTGTACTGCAGACACTTACTATATTACTTACTATAACAATAAACACTTAAGGAGTCACTATTTTATACCAACATGTTCTTGTTTCCTGGAATCCAAAGACAAATTAGGTATTCTTTAATAGATCTAGTGGTTAAATATTGGCAGGATAAAGACATGAATATAACAAAAAAAGAAGGAAATTCCAGAGCAAAATTTTAGCAAAGTTGACGTAAGATATAGATTGGCAACCTATTTGATGGTATAATGTATTTTATTATTTATCTGTTTCAGTGGACATTAAAACCTTAATGAGATTCACTATACTAATTTTACTTGAAAAAAGTTTCCCTTTCTTGCCTTTTTCGAACTTAATAAAGGTTGCAAGTGTTTTATTTCACGCTGCAAAAGAATAACCTTCACAGCTGAGACTGTAGAGTAGTACCTAATTCCTAGATACTCACAGAATTTATGGGTGAGGGAAAAGTTTTGATATTTATAGTCTTCTTAAGGCTTCTGAACTACTTCCTTGTTGTTCCTCCTGAACTCAAACCTTGAGGCACCCTCTGAACAATTGCCTGCCCAATGTCTCGTGGTCCATTCTGGTAGCTATGAATTGCATCACTAAGTATACTTCAAAGAAAAGATTAGCAGTTCCATTAAGTCCTGAGAGTCTACCTGTTTTTCACCAAACGATTCCCAAAAACAGTATCATGTACTGATATAAAAGCATAGCTTTGGAAGCCAAATTATGCTCCCCATTCTAGTTCTTCTCTAGTTTCTTGATCTGAGAAGTAGTGTTAATAATAATACCTATCTGATAACCTGTTTGAAGATGTAATAGATGTAAAACACTTAGAATGTTACTGCACTTGAGAGAGCTCTGTCAGCAGCAGCTACTATTATTATCAAATTTTTAAAAAAAAAATCTCAGCAAACTCAATAAAAGTCATGATGTCTACATGGAAGATTTTTCATATCTGACTTAGGAAATACAATGAAACAATTATGGCTTCCTCTGGATGAGAAGCAATCTTTCCAGAGTGAGAAATAGCAAGAGCTTGAGAGTCAATATATGCTTGAATGTTGGTCCCACTTCTATCACACTCAAGAATCAGCAGAGATGCTGAAAGATTCAGATTTCAAGGCCTTATCTCAAACCTCCAGAGTCAGAATCTCTGGTGTTGTAGCCCAGGAGGTTCATACTCACAGCTGTGTTTTAGTCACATTTAGCCACCCAGAGTTTATGCACCAGCTTTGCCATTTACCTGCTTCTAGCTAGTGACCTTGATCTCGCAAAACCTGTTAAATGGGGCTAATCACTGACAAACACATTGTGGAAATTAAATGAGACATGGAAAATGCTCAACTAGTGTGGCACAGAGAAAATGTTTGATGCATGATAGGTATTAGCTTCTTCAAGCTTTCCCCTTGTATTGAAGTAAGTCATTAGGGAGCATAGAAAACATATTTGGATGATACTACATATGCATTGAATTCCACAGAGAAGTGTGTCCAGATAACTCCTTTTGCTGACCATGAGCCAGCCTTTCATGTGGTGGGGTTGGAGGTGTGTGGGGAGGTGCCCCCATCCCTCCGTAATAAGCAAAGTACAGTAACTGGTGTTGATACCCTTTGTTGGGTTAAGACAAAAAATCACAAGGTTGAGTACCACTGTCCTAAATGCACTTGTATGACTTTTTTCTCAGACAGTATCATCCAATCTTTAACCCTCAATTAATTCTTTGTTTTTATTTTCTACTCTTAGGAAACTTGGTGCCCAGTTCTAATAACTTACTCATTCCAGATCCCTGGTTCATTTCTCTTTCCCCTTTCTCTAATGTATCTTAATCTCAATTGAAATTTAAAATTTTGGACTGTCTTATTTCATATATATTCTCGGAATTTAAAACACATAAATTCCTTTTTATATAAGAATGAATTAAATAGATAAGAAGATCTTGGGACGCCTGGGTGGTTCAGTGGTTGAGCATCTGCCTTTGGCTCAGGGCGTGATCCCCAGGTCCTGGGATCCAGTCCCGCATCAAGCTCCCCAGGGAGCCTGCTTCTCCCTCTGCCCATGTCTCTGCCTCTCTTCTGTGTCTCTCATGAATAAGTAAGTTCTTTTAAAAATTTAAAAATAAATAAATAGATAAGAAAGTCATAAAATGTATAGAAAAATGTATTCATGCTTCCTAATTAGGAAAATTGAAATGAGAGTAAGAAAAATCAAAACACTGATCGAAATAAATTTAGGTGAGAGCTCAACAGTCAAAGAGAAATGAAACTTATAATTCAACAATCAGGGAAAAATAAATACATCAGGACAAAAAGCTTTTGTTACCAGAATACAAAGACCAAATAAAAGAAAAGGCAATGACTAATCAGACTAAGCTTTACTAGTAAATATAACTATACCTAAATATTGCCAAATATATAAATAAAAATAGAAAAATCTAGTTAATGATTTCTAATTACTCTTTTCTAAGTGATGCCAAATGTATATTAACAAATAGCTGAATGATTGACTGAATGTTTTGGTTTTCATCTGTATGTTTGGTGTCATGTAGATAAATACTCATCTAAAGAGTATCATCTTAGCAAATGGAAAAGCAAAGAAACTCACTGAAGAAATGGTGATGGGGTTATAATCTCTGTTTTACAGATAAATACCATGGAGAAACTTCCAAATCAAAACTCTAGTGTGCATCATTTTTAACTCTTGGTTGTGCTTTTCCTGCACTGATGAATCTTCCTTGAATACTTAGTATTTCTATTTCACTCATACTTAAAATGTACTATTACTATGTATATTTGTTAATCAAATAAACTCCAAATACAAACTAAATTACTAGACATTTATGTAGAGGCTTGCATACAAGGCTTCTTTAAAAAAGGGAGCTTCTTTTTTAGTGAAGCATAAATAGTAAAATAACTATAATTTACCGACAAGGACTAAAAAAAAAAAACAACAACAACCCAATATTTACGTGTAAACGTGAATGTACAAAGAATGGCTGGTTCCACATTGGATGTTCCAAGCTTAATATACATATGTATGAATATTAGGACTGGCATCTCTATATTTGAAGGAGGTTTTCTTCTGGGAGGAAAAAAGGGAAGTTCTAGGAAGAATAGTAAAAATTCCTCTCTTATTCTTCCCTTACATCCATCTCTCCCCTTTCTCATTCTTTCTACCACCATAGCATGATATCTGCACGATACAAGAATGTCAGGTGTATTACTAGTGGAAGAGAGTTAGAAGCCTCCTCATTACTTCTCAGTGCCTGGTGTCATACATACATTTTTTTTTTTGTACAGGGATTTTGAGGATCAACATATGCATTTGCATGTGAACTTTTCCCCATCAATTAAGCCAGATGAAATGAAAAATGTTTTACTGTATTTGAATATTGTTCTGAAAAAAAGAGTATCCAGACACGTTACTGGCACAGAATTTCAAAACTAAAGAGAATTTGTATACATTAGACAACAATATGCAAAGAGTCAATTACCAATCTTCTGTGCCAATGGATGATGTAGACTATCACAAACTGGATGATCTAACAGCCATTTGTGCTTGGCATTGATATGCTTTTGTGATTTAGTTTTGCCAGACATTTTTCTTTTAATTTAGGCAAAAATGAAAATGCACCATTTCCTGAGCATACAGGAACAATGCATGTGAATAACAGGTTGAAGGAGGATGATTCAAAGCAAATAATATGGTCGCTGTTAAAGTAAACCATTTAATCTTCGACATAGGAAAGATATGATGCCAGCAATTATCAGATAATTGACTTATAGTACACATTTTAAATTTAATATGTTAAGAAAATCCACATGATAACCTTAGGTAATATTAACCCGTTTTGCTGAGGAGAAAAATGATTCTCAAAAAGGTCAATTAATTTACTACTTTTCACACCTTATGTCAGTGAGATATTTTCTTTTGTTTTTGGATTATTGTTGTATTTCTTAGTTAAAAGGTGTTGAGCTCTATGCCTTTGTCTTCAATATCCTTTTGTCTTTCGAGTACAAAACTGTCTGAGTGAGCTTTGTGAAACCCCAAGGTGGGTTCCAAGGAGCAGAGTTGAAAACTACTCTACCAGACCTTTTTGTTTATCTAATAAAAGCATTTATAAGACTATTCTTAAAATTTGTTTTTAAGATTTAAGTTTTTAGAGTAGTTTTAGGTTTACCACAAAATTGAGAAAGAGACACAGAGATTTCCCACATACACTTTGCCCCCAGGCATGCATAACCTACCCCACTGTCAACATAATTTTCCAGAATGGTTCTTTTTTTTTTTTTTTTTTTTTTTTTTTTTTTTTTTTTTTTACCAAGGATCACCCTACACATTGTAATCACTCAAAGTTCATAGTTTACATTAGGATTCATTCTTGCTATTGTATATTCTATGGGCTTTCGTGAATGCATAACGACACATACAATATTATAATATCACACAGGGTATTTATGCCCTAGAAATCCTTTGTGCTTTGCTTATTCATCTCTACACTCCATTTCTCCCTGGCAACCATCGATCTTTTTTATTATTTCCATAGTTTTGCCTTTTCCAGGATGTCATATAGTTGTTATCATCCAGTATGTAGCATTTTCAGATTGGCTTCTTTCACTTAGTTATATGCATTTAAGATTCCTGCATGTCTTTTCATGCTTGACAGCTCATTTCTTTTTAGTGCTGAATATGATACATTATCTGGATGTACCACAGTTTATTCATTCACTTACTGAGGGACATCTTGGTTGCCTCCAAATTTTGGCAATCATAAATAAAGTTGCTATAAACATCCTTGTTCAGCTTTTTGTGTGGACATAAGTTTTCAACTCCTTTGGGTAAATACCAAGGAGCACCATTGTTAAACATGGTAAGAGTTATTTAGTTTTGTAAGAAAGCATCAAATTGTGTTCCAAATTGGCTACATCATTTTTTATTTCCACCAACAATGTATGAGAATTCCTGTTCTTCCACATCTTTGCCAGCATTTGGTGTTGTCAGTGTTCTGGATTTTGGCCATTAAAAAGGTGGTTAGTGGTATCTTGTGGTTTTAATTTGCATTTCTCAACTACTAGTTCTCTGTATATTTATTTGTATTTATTTACCTTATATATAAAATAATACATAATTTAAATAGTTTTCCTCTCATTTTATAGGATTCTCTTGTAAAATATGTAATAATTATAAAAATCATTAATAGAAATACTAACCAATCTTCGCTAGTCATGCTCTGGAAACTGAAACTATGATTTACTTCTTTCTTTTCTTTTTTTTAAGATTTTATTTCTTATTTATGAGAGACACAGAGATAGAGGCAGAGACATAGGCAGAAGAAGAATAGGCTCCCTGTGAGAAGCACAAGGGGAGACTTGATCCTTGAACTCTGGGATCACGCCCTGAGCTGAAGGCAGATGCTCAACCAGAGCCACTCAGGTGTCCCTGATTTACTTACTTCTTAATTCTAACTTTACATAAAGGAATTTGAGGCACAAAAGAATTGTCTAAACTTAGAGTTTATATTTTAAACATGAATTTTTTAACTCAATTTATAAACTTTGTATTTTAAAAATGGAATTTAGCCTCTTTATATTTTTTATAGTAGTAGGTATCTTTGGTTTTATTTTTGTCATAAAATATTTCTGTCACTGATTTTTTTTTTACTTTTTGTTCTTTGTACATGTATGTGTATGTGTGTGTGTGTGTGTGTGTGTGTGTGTGCTTGCACATGCACCTGTGCTCATCTTGTATTACTTTTCTGGTCTAAGTTAATTTTTCCAGATGTTTGCTGGATGTGGTTTGATTATGTTCTTTGATACTTTTCATCTTTAGTTTTCTCTTATGTTTTATGAGAAATAAATTCTGTCTTGAATTAAACTAGATTCACCTTTTGATAACTAAAAGTACATTTACACTTCTATTTTTAAAATAAATGTCAATGTAAGAACACTTCTCTTTTAGCTCATCACCACTCATATTTACTTTCAATTTCTTGTAGATTTAATCTGCAATTTTTAACACCAGAAATAATTCATTTTTAAAAAGCCATATATCTTTTAAGTGTATGTTTAATATTTGAATTAAGTTTTAAATTATTAACAATAATTATTAATACAACCTGTTTAACTTTTTTAAATTAAATTTTGAAGCTTTTTTATTTGCTATGACTCCTCCATTTTTGTTATTTAATTTTTATCATATTTGGGTAAGTTGGAGTAACCTTCACATAATATTTTTAAGAAGAATACATGGATGTTTATTTTCTGAATTCATGTACACCTGATAAAGTCTTTGCTGCTATATATGTTTATTTAATGTTTTGAGTTAATTTTTAGCAACCAACACTCTATAAATATCTACTGATTTCTTTCCATCCATTTATTGAGGGTGTTCTTGAGGTTAATCTGCTTTAATTATTTTATAGTAAGCTGATTTTACTGCATGAGTAAGGAATAGTTAGAGAATATTTTCATTTCCCCTGCAATTCAAAAATTCAGTAGGAAATATTTTGGTATATATCACTTCTCATTAATTTTACCTGTTTCATGATGGGAACTCTCAATGTGCATATTCTTATCTTTAGGAAACTTCTAGTATTATGCCATAATTACTGATATCTAGTTCATTTTTTTCAGAAACATTATCTGTATAATCTCCAGTGTATATCTTAAAAATTGTTCCACTCTTTTTATTTTTTTGGACTTTTTCTCTGAGTTCTGAAAAAGCTTTTCAGGTTTATCCTCCACATCACTGGGTTTATTTTCTGCATTGATAATTCTGTTCCTTGTTGGCACCAATAATGATTCTGCAATTCTTCATCTTAAGCATTACTTTAAAAATAAATTTATACACTTTGTGTATGAATTTAGCAATATGTTGTAGTTCATATACGTATAATTTATATTCTTTATTTTTGAAATTTTCCAAGTCCCGATTAATCTCAGCCTGCAGCACATTAGCTAATTTCCTTTGAAGCTCAGCCCTACCTCCACTTACTTGTTGATAATTATTGCAGCACAGGTAGGAATTAAGAGAATGGATTCTAGTGAACTCAGTTAAATTAGTGCAAATGACAGAAGATATTTGGAGTTAAATGTTATTGTGGCAGCTCAGTCTTTACATGACAACTGAAGAGTCCTTTGTACTCTGGATAATGGTAAAGTTATTTGAAGAGGAAGAGTAGAGAAAGATGACATCAGATGTTTTTAAAGAACTATGCAAAACACAAACCGAAAGTAAAAACCTAGATCATGCCTTGGCAATAGAAAATTGTTGTAGGTATGCCCAATATCCCATAAATAGCCTAGAAAAAATGTACAAAGATTGAAACCTAAAGTTTGTTTGATAGGTCATCATGCAGACAGAACTTGAAATTAATGTAAGTATGACATCACTTGAATCATAGGTTGGCAGGACCTGAGGGTGTAGGAGTTATACCAGTAATCCTGACACTACAACATGTTCTATTGAATTATCTCCAATACTCTTATTTAATATCATTCTTTAGCAACTCTAACATCAAAATTTCCAACTTCTCTCTCTCCCTGTGGAGATCAGCTAAGCCTGGATTGGGCTTTAGACATTGGGATGTGAACTGCTGCTTTTACCATATCCACTAGGCCCACAGCTGGATGATTTCCCAAGTTCAAAAATATCCATTTTTCAGTTCATTCTCTGATCTATAGTTATTGCTCTTCTATGTGGGAAAGTGGACAACTTTGTAAAATAAAATTCAAGTTTCTTATCTTTCTCTCATTTGTGTTCTTTCTAGAGTAAATATTTCAATAACTGAGCTAGGAGTTAAAACAACTGGGAAACACTCATAGCCTCTGAAGTTATTGGCGTGCTCTCTCTTTTTATCACTTTCTTGTTCTCATTTAAACTCTTCTGATACTAGGAAGCAAGGAAATGAATCAGTACTTCAGAACTTTCATGGCTACAGTGCCCCCTTGTGCAACTTGATAAGGGCCAGGATGGCAGAGATCCAAGAGGGAAAAAAAGGCTAAAATGGGATTATTTTAGGGGTTTTGTTTCCAAATATATAGAGAAGCCAAAATGCATTTTCACACACAGCAGTTTTTTTTTCTTTCATTGCCTATGTAAAGGAAAACACTTTGTTTTTAAAAAGGGGAAATCCACCTCTGAAATTATGGAACACTGACACAGCATCATTCATCTTGGCAAAAGTTGACTGAGCAGATGATGTAGATCCACTTAACTTGGACTCAATCAAAGGTTTTGCTATTTTCATTTCACAGGCCAGATGTAGCTCATCATCGGTTGGAACCAATTCCAGAAGAGGTGTTAGAGTCTGTTGGTCCAAGAGAAAGTCTGATCCAGGCACCAAAAAGAGCCATGAGGAAAACGGATACTATCTCCACTGATCTCCCAACAATTTAGTTAGTCCAATATTCAATTCAGATTAAGCAATTGGGATAACCTGGAAGTGTTGCTATTTTAGTTAACTTGTAAATTATTAAATTCCCAGTCATTGTGAAATCATCTCCCCTGTCCTAGTTCTCTGAATACATTGTCATATCTGAAAGGATAGGAAACTGAATAATTAATAATATACACACTTGGGTTTCCAATAAAAAGGAAAAGCTAGAAACCAATTACATGCTAGGGATATGTTTAATTGAGCTACTTGAATCATCTGTGTTGACTTGAATCTGACCACCAAATGTTTTTTAATTTGTTACACAGCTACTGCATTTCAAATGAAAACAAATACTCAGTTTATTAAACAGAATGCAATGGGATCAATATTATCTAGCTGAAGTAAATTTTAAAAGAAGTTTGGAATCTCTACATTAATCTTAGAATACAATAGAGATTTCTTGATCTCACAAGAGTAACAGTGTGCACTCAAATTTTAACTTCTCTGCACAGCCTTCAAAAATCATGTAGATCAATAAAAGAACACATGAGACCAAACACAACTCATGCCTACAGTACAACTAAGAAATAGTACAATAAACCTCAGTTTCTATACACATAGGGGAAATTTTAAGAAATCAGCAAGTCCAGCTTGAAACATAACATTGTATCAAAGAAGAGAGTCCAGCACAGTAATAGCTAGAGTGCAATGCAGAAAATGTTACCTAAGATCATCTTTGGAAGGAATGTCTTCTAATATAAGTAGAGAAATAACACCCCCCCCAAAAAAAAATTGAGGTATTGAGAATACAGTCTACTGGTGTTACGGGTTAAATTTTGTTCCCCATAAAAGATGTGGAAGTATTGACATATGAGGAAGTGCCTCTAATATGATATTATTTGGAAATAAGGTCT